>NC_082706.1:71988007-72310229 GCF_030144855.1 Hypanus sabinus
TTCAATTTTGCTCAAAAATACTGAATATCATGGCAATTTGTGATATTACTGTGTTCTGTAACTTTAGTAGAACTCTCAAAGAATTGGTTGCAGACAATTCTAAATCAGATGTTAAGTAATATTGAAAGATCTACTTCAAGTTAGCACACAGTACTCGAGCAAAATTGAACAGTACACTCTTTTCAGCTGAATGCATTACTTTGTACTTTGAGCAATGTGTGCATGTAACTATTAAGCTTGAGGCGCAACTATATAGAAACTGGCTGAGTACTAGTCAGAACAATGATCAACTTAAGATCAAGATGAATTCAGGGAACAAACATTGGAACTTAACCCTCATTGCATCAGAGCAAAACAGAGTTGTGCAAACTATTGAGCTTGAGGTGTGACTCTATAGAAACGACAAAAATACTAGTCAGAACCACGGTCTACTCAAGATAAAGCTCAATTCAGTAACCTTCCACATAGCATTTACATTGCACCTAAAATAATTCTATATCTGAATGCGCGAAGTGTCAGAAATAAGGCAGATGAGCTTGAAGCTCAGGTACGAATGGGTAACCATGAAGTTGTTGGTATAACGGAGACATGGCTGCAGGGAGATCAGACCTGGGATATGAATACTGGTCAGACTACTCAAGATAAAGCTGAATTCAGGAACCTTCCATTACATTGGACCTGCCATTAGCTTTCATTTTCTTTGAAACTGCTAAAGTCCATTAAGTCAAAAAGTGATATTACTTAAGGTAGCTTCTCTAAATTTCATAACTTCCATAACATTGGTTGTAGACAACTCTAAGTTGCACATAATACACTTCAGCTTTAATAGTTTAATATTCACATAATAGTTCCGACTAGTATTCAGGAAGTTTCCATATAGTTCCGCCTCAAGCTTAAAAGTTACGTACATACACATAACACATAATGCTCGGAATAGAAAGTAATGTATTCATCTCAAGAGAGTGTACTGTTCAAATTTGTCAAGAGTACTGTGTTTTAACATGATGTAAAGCATTTTATTTTACTTGCCATATGATTTATAGTCTGCAACCAATATTATGAGAGTGCTACTAATGTTTAAGAGGTTACTTTAAGTAATATCACCATTTGACATAATAGACTTCAGCACTTCCTAAGAAAAGTGAGCTGATGGCAGTTCTAATGTAAAACCTGATTTCAGCTTTATCTTGAGTAGTCAGTGGTTCTGACTAGTATTCTTGCCATTTCTATATAGTTACACAAGCTCAATAGTTTGCACAAGCTCTGTTTTGCTCAGATACAATGAGGGTTAAGTTCCAATGTAAATACTAGGTGGTTGTTCCCTCAAACTTGATCTTGAGTATTCCATCGTTCCAACTAGTATTCAGGAAGTTTCTATATAGTTGCGCCTCAAGCTTAATAGTTACATACACAACCATCACACAAAATACTCAGAGTCCAAAGTAATGCAATCAGTTGAAAAGTGTGTACTGTTCAATTTTGCTCGAGTACTGTGTGCTAACGAAGTAAATCTTTCAATTTTATTTAACATCTGATTTAGAGTTGTCTGCAACAAATTCTTTGAGAGTGCTAGTAAAGTTAGTGAAATTAACCAGTTAATTAATAATTAATTATTTCACATTTTGAAATAATAGACTAGCAATTTCAAAGAAAAAAAAGCTGATGGTAGGTCCAATGTAAATGCTAAGTGAATTCAGCATTATTTTGAGTAGTACATCTTTCGGATTAGTATTCATGCCGTCTCTATACAGTTACATCTCAATCTGAGTAGTTGTGTGCACATACATAACACAAAATGATCAGAATAGAAAGTAATGTGTTCAGCTCAGAAGAGTATAACTGTTCAATTTTGCTCTAATATATGAGTGTTACGTTGATGTAAAGCATTTTATTTTACTTACCATATGAATTAGAGTTGTCTCCAACCAATTCTTTGAGAGTGCTACTAACGATAGGGAAGCTACCTTCAGTAATATCAACTTTTGACATAATAGACCAGCTTTTTCAAAGAGAGAGAAAGCTAATGGCAGTTCCAATGTAAACGCTATGTGGTAGGTTCCTGAATTCAGCTTTGTCTTGAGTAGTCAATGGTTCTAACTAGAATTCATGCTGTTTCTATACAGCTACATATCAATCTCAATAGCTATGTAGAAACAAAAAATGCTCAGAATAGAAAGTAATGTATTCAGTTGAAATGAGTATGTTCAACGTTGCACAAATGTTAAGTTGATGTAAAGCATTTAACTTTACTTACCGTATGACTTGGAGTTGTCTACAATCAATGTTATGAGAGTGCTACTGAAGTTAAAGACGTTGCCTTAAGTAATATCACTTTTGCATTTTCAAAGAAAAAGAAAGCTAATGGTCGTTCCAATGTTAATGCTATGTGGTAGGTTCCTGAATTCAGCTTTGATTAGTCCATGGTTCTGACTAGTATTCTCACTGTTTCTATACAGATACACCTCAAGGTCGATAGTTATGTTACACATGCATAACACAAAATGCTCTGAATACAATGTAATGTATTCAGCTCAAAAGAGTTTACTGTTCAATTTTGCTCAAAAATACTGAATATCATGGCAATTTGTGATATTACTGTGTTCTGTAACTTTAGTAGAACTCTCAAAGAATTGGTTGCAGACAATTCTAAATCAGATGTTAAGTAATATTGAAAGATCTACTTCAAGTTAGCACACAGTACTCGAGCAAAATTGAACAGTACACTCTTTTCAGCTGAATGCATTACTTTGTACTTTGAGCAATGTGTGCATGTAACTATTAAGCTTGAGGCGCAACTATATAGAAACTGGCTGAGTACTAGTCAGAACAATGATCAACTTAAGATCAAGATGAATTCAGGGAACAAACATTGGAACTTAACCCTCATTGCATCAGAGCAAAACAGAGTTGTGCAAACTATTGAGCTTGAGGTGTGACTCTATAGAAACGACAAAAATACTAGTCAGAACCACGGTCTACTCAAGATAAAGCTCAATTCAGTAACCTTCCACATAGCATTTACATTGCACCTAAAATAATTCTATATCTGAATGCGCGAAGTGTCAGAAATAAGGCAGATGAGCTTGAAGCTCAGGTACGAATGGGTAACCATGAAGTTGTTGGTATAACGGAGACATGGCTGCAGGGAGATCAGACCTGGGATATGAATACTGGTCAGACTACTCAAGATAAAGCTGAATTCAGGAACCTTCCATTACATTGGACCTGCCATTAGCTTTCATTTTCTTTGAAACTGCTAAAGTCCATTAAGTCAAAAAGTGATATTACTTAAGGTAGCTTCTCTAAATTTCATAACTTCCATAACATTGGTTGTAGACAACTCTAAGTTGCACATAATACACTTCAGCTTTAATAGTTTAATATTCACATAATAGTTCCGACTAGTATTCAGGAAGTTTCCATATAGTTCCGCCTCAAGCTTAAAAGTTACGTACATACACATAACACATAATGCTCGGAATAGAAAGTAATGTATTCATCTCAAGAGAGTGTACTGTTCAAATTTGTCAAGAGTACTGTGTTTTAACATGATGTAAAGCATTTTATTTTACTTGCCATATGATTTATAGTCTGCAACCAATATTATGAGAGTGCTACTAATGTTTAAGAGGTTACTTTAAGTAATATCACCATTTGACATAATAGACTTCAGCACTTCCTAAGAAAAGTGAGCTGATGGCAGTTCTAATGTAAAACCTGATTTCAGCTTTATCTTGAGTAGTCAGTGGTTCTGACTAGTATTCTTGCCATTTCTATATAGTTACACAAGCTCAATAGTTTGCACAAGCTCTGTTTTGCTCAGATACAATGAGGGTTAAGTTCCAATGTAAATACTAGGTGGTTGTTCCCTCAAACTTGATCTTGAGTATTCCATCGTTCCAACTAGTATTCAGGAAGTTTCTATATAGTTGCGCCTCAAGCTTAATGGTTACATACACAACCATCACACAAAATACTCAGAGTCCAAAGTAATGCATTCAGTTGAAAAGTGTGTACTGTTCAATTTTGCTCAAGAGTACTGTGTGCTAACGAAGTAAATCTTTCAATTTTACTTAACATCTGATTTAGAGTTGTCTGCAACAAATTCTTTGAGAGTGCTAGTAAAGTTAGTGAAATTAACCAGTTAATTAATAATTAATTATTTCACATTTTGAAATAATAGACTAGCAATTTCAAAGAAAAAAAAGCTGTTGGTAGGTCCAATGTAAATGCTAAGTGAATTCAGCATTATTTTGAGTAGTACATCTTTCGGATTAGTATTCATGCCGTCTCTATACAGTTACATCTCAATCTGAGTAGTTGTGTGCACATACATAACACAAAATGATCAGAATAGAAAGTAATGTGTTCAGCTCAGAAGAGTATAACTGTTCAATTTTGCTCTAATGTATGAGTGTTACGTTGATGTAAAGCATTTTATTTTACTTACCATATGAATTAGAGTTGTCTCCAACCAATTCTTTGAGAGTGCTACTAACGATAGGGAAGCTACCTTCAGTAATATCAACTTTTGACATAATAGACCAGCTTTTTCAAAGAGAGAGAAAGCTAATGGCAGTTCCAGTGTAAACGCTATGTGGTAGGTTCCTGAATTCAGCTTTGTCTTGAGTAGTCAATGGTTCTAACTAGAATTCATGCTGTTTCTATACAGCTACATATCAATCTCAATAGCTATGTAGAAACAAAAAATGCTCAGAATAGAAAGTAATGTATTCAGTTGAAATGAGTATGTTCAACGTTGCACAAATGTTAAGTTGATGTAAAGCATTTAACTTTACTTACCGTATGACTTGGAGTTGTCTACAATCAATGTTATGAGAGTGCTACTGAAGTTAAAGACGTTGCCTTAAGTAATATCACTTTTGCATTTTCAAAGAAAAAGAAAGCTAATGGTCGTTCCAATGTTAATGCTATGTGGTAGGTTCCTGAATTCAGCTTTGATTAGTCCATGGTTCTGACTAGTATTCATGCGGTCTCTACACAGTTACATATCAATCTGAGTAGTTATGTATGCATTCGTAACACAACTGCTCAGAATACAAAGTAATGTATTCAGCTCGAAAGAGTATAACCGTTCAACTTTGCTCAAAGTGAAAGTTGATGCAAAGCGTTTTATTTGACCATATGATTTAGAGTTATCTGCAACCAATTCTTTGAGAGGGCTACTAAAGTTAAAGAAGTTACCTTACGTAAGATCACATTTTGAAATAATAGATCAAAGCAGATGGCAGGTCCAATGTAAATGGTATCTGGTAGGTTCCTGAGTTCAGCTTTATCTTGAGTAGTCCATGGTTCTGACTAGTATTCTCACTGTTTCTATACAGATACACCTCAAGGTCGATAGTTATGTTACACATGCATAACACAAAATGCTCTGAATACAATGTAATGTATTCAGCTCAAAAGAGTTTACTGTTCAATTTTGCTCAAAAATACTGAATATCATGGCAATTTGTGATATTACTGTAAGTTCTGTAACTTTAGTAGAACTCTCAAAGAATTGGTTGCAGACAATTCTAAATCAGATGTTAAGTAATATTGAAAGATTTACTTCAAGTTAGCACACAGTACTCGAGCAAAATTGAACAGTACACTCTTTTCAGCTGAATGCATTACTTTGTACTTTGAGCAATGTGTGCATGTAACTATTAAGCTTGAGGCGCAACTATATAGAAACTGGCTGAGTACTAGTCAGAACAATGATCAACTTAAGATCAAGATGAATTCAGGGAACAAACATTGGAACTTAACCCTCATTGCATCAGAGCAAAACAGAGTTGTGCAAACTATTGAGCTTGAGGTGTGACTCTATAGAAACGACAAGAATACTAGTCAGAACCACGGTCTACTCAAGATAAAGCTCAATTCAGTAACCTTCCACATAGCATTTACATTGCACCTAAAATAATTCTATATCTGAATGCGCGAAGTGTCAGAAATAAGGCAGATGAGCTTGAAGCTCAGGTACGAATGGGTAACCATGAAGTTGTTGGTATAACGGAGACATGGCTGCAGGGAGATCAGACCTGGGATATGAATACTGGTCAGACTACTCAAGATAAAGCTGAATTCAGGAACCTTCCATTACATTGGACCTGCCATTAGCTTTCATTTTCTTTGAAACTGCTAAAGTCCATTAAGTCAAAAAGTGATATTACTTAAGGTAGCTTCTCTAAATTTCATAACTTCCATAACATTGGTTGTAGACAACTCTAAGTTGCACATAATACACTTCAGCTTTAATAGTTTAATATTCACATAATAGTTCCGACTAGTATTCAGGAAGTTTCCATATAGTTCCGCCTCAAGCTTAAAAGTTACGTACATACACATAACACATAATGCTCGGAATAGAAAGTAATGTATTCATCTCAAGAGAGTGTACTGTTCAAATTTGTCAAGAGTACTGTGTTTTAACATGATGTAAAGCATTTTATTTTACTTGCCATATGATTTATAGTCTGCAACCAATATTATGAGAGTGCTACTAATGTTTAAGAGGTTACTTTAAGTAATATCACCATTTGACATAATAGACTTCAGCACTTCCTAAGAAAAGTGAGCTGATGGCAGTTCTAATGTAAAACCTGATTTCAGCTTTATCTTGAGTAGTCAGTGGTTCTGACTAGTATTCTTGCCATTTCTATATAGTTACACAAGCTCAATAGTTTGCACAAGCTCTGTTTTGCTCAGATACAATGAGGGTTAAGTTCCAATGTAAATACTAGGTGGTTGTTCCCTCAAACTTGATCTTGAGTATTCCATCGTTCCAACTAGTATTCAGGAAGTTTCTATATAGTTGCGCCTCAAGCTTAATAGTTACATACACAACCATCACACAAAATACTCAGAGTCCAAAGTAATGCAATCAGTTGAAAAGTGTGTACTGTTCAATTTTGCTCGAGTACTGTGTGCTAACGAAGTAAATCTTTCAATTTTATTTAACATCTGATTTAGAGTTGTCTGCAACAAATTCTTTGAGAGTGCTAGTAAAGTTAGTGAAATTAACCAGTTAATTAATAATTAATTATTTCACATTTTGAAATAATAGACTAGCAATTTCAAAGAAAAAAAAGCTGATGGTAGGTCCAATGTAAATGCTAAGTGAATTCAGCATTATTTTGAGTAGTACATCTTTCGGATTAGTATTCATGCCGTCTCTATACAGTTACATCTCAATCTGAGTAGTTGTGTGCACATACATAACACAAAATGATCAGAATAGAAAGTAATGTGTTCAGCTCAGAAGAGTATAACTGTTCAATTTTGCTCTAATATATGAGTGTTACGTTGATGTAAAGCATTTTATTTTACTTACCATATGAATTAGAGTTGTCTCCAACCAATTCTTTGAGAGTGCTACTAACGATAGGGAAGCTACCTTCAGTAATATCAACTTTTGACATAATAGACCAGCTTTTTCAAAGAGAGAGAAAGCTAATGGCAGTTCCAATGTAAACGCTATGTGGTAGGTTCCTGAATTCAGCTTTGTCTTGAGTAGTCAATGGTTCTAACTAGAATTCATGCTGTTTCTATACAGCTACATATCAATCTCAATAGCTATGTAGAAACAAAAAATGCTCAGAATAGAAAGTAATGTATTCAGTTGAAATGAGTATGTTCAACGTTGCACAAATGTTAAGTTGATGTAAAGCATTTAACTTTACTTACCGTATGACTTGGAGTTGTCTACAATCAATGTTATGAGAGTGCTACTGAAGTTAAAGACGTTGCCTTAAGTAATATCACTTTTGCATTTTCAAAGAAAAAGAAAGCTAATGGTCGTTCCAATGTTAATGCTATGTGGTAGGTTCCTGAATTCAGCTTTGATTAGTCCATGGTTCTGACTAGTATTCTCACTGTTTCTATACAGATACACCTCAAGGTCGATAGTTATGTTACACATGCATAACACAAAATGCTCTGAATACAATGTAATGTATTCAGCTCAAAAGAGTTTACTGTTCAATTTTGCTCAAAAATACTGAATATCATGGCAATTTGTGATATTACTGTGTTCTGTAACTTTAGTAGAACTCTCAAAGAATTGGTTGCAGACAATTCTAAATCAGATGTTAAGTAATATTGAAAGATCTACTTCAAGTTAGCACACAGTACTCGAGCAAAATTGAACAGTACACTCTTTTCAGCTGAATGCATTACTTTGTACTTTGAGCAATGTGTGCATGTAACTATTAAGCTTGAGGCGCAACTATATAGAAACTGGCTGAGTACTAGTCAGAACAATGATCAACTTAAGATCAAGATGAATTCAGGGAACAAACATTGGAACTTAACCCTCATTGCATCAGAGCAAAACAGAGTTGTGCAAACTATTGAGCTTGAGGTGTGACTCTATAGAAACGACAAAAATACTAGTCAGAACCACGGTCTACTCAAGATAAAGCTCAATTCAGTAACCTTCCACATAGCATTTACATTGCACCTAAAATAATTCTATATCTGAATGCGCGAAGTGTCAGAAATAAGGCAGATGAGCTTGAAGCTCAGGTACGAATGGGTAACCATGAAGTTGTTGGTATAACGGAGACATGGCTGCAGGGAGATCAGACCTGGGATATGAATACTGGTCAGACTACTCAAGATAAAGCTGAATTCAGGAACCTTCCATTACATTGGACCTGCCATTAGCTTTCATTTTCTTTGAAACTGCTAAAGTCCATTAAGTCAAAAAGTGATATTACTTAAGGTAGCTTCTCTAAATTTCATAACTTCCATAACATTGGTTGTAGACAACTCTAAGTTGCACATAATACACTTCAGCTTTAATAGTTTAATATTCACATAATAGTTCCGACTAGTATTCAGGAAGTTTCCATATAGTTCCGCCTCAAGCTTAAAAGTTACGTACATACACATAACACATAATGCTCGGAATAGAAAGTAATGTATTCATCTCAAGAGAGTGTACTGTTCAAATTTGTCAAGAGTACTGTGTTTTAACATGATGTAAAGCATTTTATTTTACTTGCCATATGATTTATAGTCTGCAACCAATATTATGAGAGTGCTACTAATGTTTAAGAGGTTACTTTAAGTAATATCACCATTTGACATAATAGACTTCAGCACTTCCTAAGAAAAGTGAGCTGATGGCAGTTCTAATGTAAAACCTGATTTCAGCTTTATCTTTAGTCAGTGGTTCTGACTAGTATTCTTGCCATTTCTATATAGTTACACAAGCTCAATAGTTTGCACAAGCTCTGTTTTGCTCAGATACAATGAGGGTTAAGTTCCAATGTAAATACTAGGTGGTTGTTCCCTCAAACTTGATCTTGAGTATTCCATCGTTCCAACTAGTATTCAGGAAGTTTCTATATAGTTGCGCCTCAAGCTTAATGGTTACATACACAACCATCACACAAAATACTCAGAGTCCAAAGTAATGCATTCAGTTGAAAAGTGTGTACTGTTCAATTTTGCTCAAGAGTACTGTGTGCTAACGAAGTAAATCTTTCAATTTTACTTAACATCTGATTTAGAGTTGTCTGCAACAAATTCTTTGAGAGTGCTAGTAAAGTTAGTGAAATTAACCAGTTAATTAATAATTAATTATTTCACATTTTGAAATAATAGACTAGCAATTTCAAAGAAAAAAAAGCTGTTGGTAGGTCCAATGTAAATGCTAAGTGAATTCAGCATTATTTTGAGTAGTACATCTTTCGGATTAGTATTCATGCCGTCTCTATACAGTTACATCTCAATCTGAGTAGTTGTGTGCACATACATAACACAAAATGATCAGAATAGAAAGTAACGTGTTCAGCTCAGAAGAGTATAACTGTTCAATTTTGCTCTAATGTATGAGTGTTACGTTGATGTAAAGCATTTTATTTTACTTACCATATGAATTAGAGTTGTCTCCAACCAATTCTTTGAGAGTGCTACTAACGATAGGGAAGCTACCTTCAGTAATATCAACTTTTGACATAATAGACCAGCTTTTTCAAAGAGAGAGAAAGCTAATGGCAGTTCCAGTGTAAACGCTATGTGGTAGGTTCCTGAATTCAGCTTTGTCTTGAGTAGTCAATGGTTCTAACTAGAATTCATGCTGTTTCTATACAGCTACATATCAATCTCAATAGCTATGTAGAAACAAAAAATGCTCAGAATAGAAAGTAATGTATTCAGTTGAAATGAGTATGTTCAACGTTGCACAAATGTTAAGTTGATGTAAAGCATTTAACTTTACTTACCGTATGACTTGGAGTTGTCTACAATCAATGTTATGAGAGTGCTACTGAAGTTAAAGACGTTGCCTTAAGTAATATCACTTTTGCATTTTCAAAGAAAAAGAAAGCTAATGGTCGTTCCAATGTTAATGCTATGTGGTAGGTTCCTGAATTCAGCTTTGATTAGTCCATGGTTCTGACTAGTATTCATGCGGTCTCTACACAGTTACATATCAATCTGAGTAGTTATGTATGCATTCGTAACACAACTGCTCAGAATACAAAGTAATGTATTCAGCTCGAAAGAGTATAACCGTTCAACTTTGCTCAAAGTGAATGCAAAGCGTTTTATTTGACCATATGATTTAGAGTTATCTGCAACCAATTCTTTGAGAGGGCTACTAAAGTTAAAGAAGTTACCTTACGTAAGATCACATTTTGAAATAATAG
Source organism: Hypanus sabinus (assembly GCF_030144855.1). NCBI lineage: Eukaryota > Metazoa > Chordata > Chondrichthyes > Myliobatiformes > Dasyatidae > Hypanus > Hypanus sabinus. Next base: position 71,998,672 of record NC_082706.1, read on the forward strand.
ATCAAAGCAGATGGCAGGTCCAATGTAAATGGTATCTGGTAGGTTCCTGAGTTCAGCTTTATCTTGAGTAGTCCATGGTTCTGACTAGTATTCTCACTGTTTCTATACAGATACACCTCAAGGTCGATAGTTATGTTACACATGCATAACACAAAATGCTCTGAATACAATGTAATGTATTCAGCTCAAAAGAGTTTACTGTTCAATTTTGCTCAAAAATACTGAATATCATGGCAATTTGTGATATTACTGTAAGTTCTGTAACTTTAGTAGAACTCTCAAAGAATTGGTTGCAGACAATTCTAAATCAGATGTTAAGTAATATTGAAAGATTTACTTCAAGTTAGCACACAGTACTCGAGCAAAATTGAACAGTACACTCTTTTCAGCTGAATGCATTACTTTGTACTTTGAGCAATGTGTGCATGTAACTATTAAGCTTGAGGCGCAACTATATAGAAACTGGCTGAGTACTAGTCAGAACAATGATCAACTTAAGATCAAGATGAATTCAGGGAACAAACATTGGAACTTAACCCTCATTGCATCAGAGCAAAACAGAGTTGTGCAAACTATTGAGCTTGAGGTGTGACTCTATAGAAACGACAAGAATACTAGTCAGAACCACGGTCTACTCAAGATAAAGCTCAATTCAGTAACCTTCCACATAGCATTTACATTGCACCTAAAATAATTCTATATCTGAATGCGCGAAGTGTCAGAAATAAGGCAGATGAGCTTGAAGCTCAGGTACGAATGGGTAACCATGAAGTTGTTGGTATAACGGAGACATGGCTGCAGGGAGATCAGACCTGGGATATGAATACTGGTCAGACTACTCAAGATAAAGCTGAATTCAGGAACCTTCCATTACATTGGACCTGCCATTAGCTTTCATTTTCTTTGAAACTGCTAAAGTCCATTAAGTCAAAAAGTGATATTACTTAAGGTAGCTTCTCTAAATTTCATAACTTCCATAACATTGGTTGTAGACAACTCTAAGTTGCACATAATACACTTCAGCTTTAATAGTTTAATATTCACATAATAGTTCCGACTAGTATTCAGGAAGTTTCCATATAGTTCCGCCTCAAGCTTAAAAGTTACGTACATACACATAACACATAATGCTCGGAATAGAAAGTAATGTATTCATCTCAAGAGAGTGTACTGTTCAAATTTGTCAAGAGTACTGTGTTTTAACATGATGTAAAGCATTTTATTTTACTTGCCATATGATTTATAGTCTGCAACCAATATTATGAGAGTGCTACTAATGTTTAAGAGGTTACTTTAAGTAATATCACCATTTGACATAATAGACTTCAGCACTTCCTAAGAAAAGTGAGCTGATGGCAGTTCTAATGTAAAACCTGATTTCAGCTTTATCTTGAGTAGTCAGTGGTTCTGACTAGTATTCTTGCCATTTCTATATAGTTACACAAGCTCAATAGTTTGCACAAGCTCTGTTTTGCTCAGATACAATGAGGGTTAAGTTCCAATGTAAATACTAGGTGGTTGTTCCCTCAAACTTGATCTTGAGTATTCCATCGTTCCAACTAGTATTCAGGAAGTTTCTATATAGTTGCGCCTCAAGCTTAATAGTTACATACACAACCATCACACAAAATACTCAGAGTCCAAAGTAATGCAATCAGTTGAAAAGTGTGTACTGTTCAATTTTGCTCAAGAGTACTGTGTGCTGATGAAGTAAATCTTTCAATTTTATTTAACATCTGATTTAGAGTTGTCTGCAACAAATTCTTTGAGAGTGCTAGTAAAGTTAGTGAAATTAACCAGTTAATTAATAATTAATTATTTCACATTTTGAAATAATAGACTAGCAATTTCAAAGAAAAAAAAGCTGATGGTAGGTCCAATGTAAATGCTAAGTGAATTCAGCATTATTTTGAGTAGTACATCTTTCGGATTAGTATTCATGCCGTCTCTATACAGTTACATCTCAATCTGAGTAGTTGTGTGCACATACATAACACAAAATGATCAGAATAGAAAGTAATGTGTTCAGCTCAGAAGAGTATAACTGTTCAATTTTGCTCTAATATATGAGTGTTACGTTGATGTAAAGCATTTTATTTTACTTACCATATGAATTAGAGTTGTCTCCAACCAATTCTTTGAGAGTGCTACTAACGATAGGGAAGCTACCTTCAGTAATATCAACTTTTGACATAATAGACCAGCTTTTTCAAAGAGAGAGAAAGCTAATGGCAGTTCCAATGTAAACGCTATGTGGTAGGTTCCTGAATTCAGCTTTGTCTTGAGTAGTCAATGGTTCTAACTAGAATTCATGCTGTTTCTATACAGCTACATATCAATCTCAATAGCTATGTAGAAACAAAAAATGCTCAGAATAGAAAGTAATGTATTCAGTTGAAATGAGTATGTTCAACGTTGCACAAATGTTAAGTTGATGTAAAGCATTTAACTTTACTTACCGTATGACTTGGAGTTGTCTACAATCAATGTTATGAGAGTGCTACTGAAGTTAAAGACGTTGCCTTAAGTAATATCACTTTTGCATTTTCAAAGAAAAAGAAAGCTAATGGTCGTTCCAATGTTAATGCTATGTGGTAGGTTCCTGAATTCAGCTTTGATTAGTCCATGGTTCTGACTAGTATTCATGCGGTCTCTACACAGTTACATATCAATCTGAGTAGTTATGTATGCATTCGTAACACAACTGCTCAGAATACAAAGTAATGTATTCAGCTCGAAAGAGTATAACCGTTCAACTTTGCTCAAAGTGAAAGTTGATGCAAAGCGTTTTATTTGACCATATGATTTAGAGTTATCTGCAACCAATTCTTTGAGAGGGCTACTAAAGTTAAAGAAGTTACCTTACGTAAGATCACATTTTGAAATAATAGATCAAAGCAGATGGCAGGTCCAATGTAAATGGTATCTGGTAGGTTCCTGAGTTCAGCTTTATCTTGAGTAGTCCATGGTTCTGACTAGTATTCTCACTGTTTCTATACAGATACACCTCAAGGTCGATAGTTATGTTACACATGCATAACACAAAATGCTCTGAATACAATGTAATGTATTCAGCTCAAAAGAGTTTACTGTTCAATTTTGCTCAAAAATACTGAATATCATGGCAATTTGTGATATTACTGTAAGTTCTGTAACTTTAGTAGAACTCTCAAAGAATTGGTTGCAGACAATTCTAAATCAGATGTTAAGTAATATTGAAAGATTTACTTCAAGTTAGCACACAGTACTCGAGCAAAATTGAACAGTACACTCTTTTCAGCTGAATGCATTACTTTGTACTTTGAGCAATGTGTGCATGTAACTATTAAGCTTGAGGCGCAACTATATAGAAACTGGCTGAGTACTAGTCAGAACAATGATCAACTTAAGATCAAGATGAATTCAGGGAACAAACATTGGAACTTAACCCTCATTGCATCAGAGCAAAACAGAGTTGTGCAAACTATTGAGCTTGAGGTGTGACTCTATAGAAACGACAAGAATACTAGTCAGAACCACGGTCTACTCAAGATAAAGCTCAATTCAGTAACCTTCCACATAGCATTTACATTGCACCTAAAATAATTCTATATCTGAATGCGCGAAGTGTCAGAAATAAGGCAGATGAGCTTGAAGCTCAGGTACGAATGGGTAACCATGAAGTTGTTGGTATAACGGAGACATGGCTGCAGGGAGATCAGACCTGGGATATGAATACTGGTCAGACTACTCAAGATAAAGCTGAATTCAGGAACCTTCCATTACATTGGACCTGCCATTAGCTTTCATTTTCTTTGAAACTGCTAAAGTCCATTAAGTCAAAAAGTGATATTACTTAAGGTAGCTTCTCTAAATTTCATAACTTCCATAACATTGGTTGTAGACAACTCTAAGTTGCACATAATACACCAGCTTTAATAGTTTAATATTCACATAATAGTTCCGACTAGTATTCAGGAAGTTTCCATATAGTTCCGCCTCAAGCTTAAAAGTTACGTACATACACATAACACATAATGCTCGGAATAGAAAGTAATGTATTCATCTCAAGAGAGTGTACTGTTCAAATTTGTCAAGAGTACTGTGTTTTAACATGATGTAAAGCATTTTATTTTACTTGCCATATGATTTATAGTCTGCAACCAATATTATGAGAGTGCTACTAATGTTTAAGAGGTTACTTTAAGTAATATCACCATTTGACATAATAGACTTCAGCACTTCCTAAGAAAAGTGAGCTGATGGCAGTTCTAATGTAAAACCTGATTTCAGCTTTATCTTGAGTAGTCAGTGGTTCTGACTAGTATTCTTGCCATTTCTATATAGTTACACAAGCTCAATAGTTTGCACAAGCTCTGTTTTGCTCAGATACAATGAGGGTTAAGTTCCAATGTAAATACTAGGTGGTTGTTCCCTCAAACTTGATCTTGAGTATTCCATCGTTCCAACTAGTATTCAGGAAGTTTCTATATAGTTGCGCCTCAAGCTTAATAGTTACATACACAACCATCACACAAAATACTCAGAGTCCAAAGTAATGCAATCAGTTGAAAAGTGTGTACTGTTCAATTTTGCTCAAGAGTACTGTGTGCTAACGAAGTAAATCTTTCAATTTTATTTAACATCTGATTTAGAGTTGTCTGCAACAAATTCTTTGAGAGTGCTAGTAAAGTTAGTGAAATTAACCAGTTAATTAATAATTAATTATTTCACATTTTGAAATAATAGACTAGCAATTTCAAAGAAAAAAAGCTGATGGTAGGTCCAATGTAAATGCTAAGTGAATTCAGCATTATTTTGAGTAGTACATCTTTCGGATTAGTATTCATGCCGTCTCTATACAGTTACATCTCAATCTGAGTAGTTGTGTGCACATACATAACACAAAATGATCAGAATAGAAAGTAATGTGTTCAGCTCAGAAGAGTATAACTGTTCAATTTTGCTCTAATATATGAGTGTTACGTTGATGTAAAGCATTTTATTTTACTTACCATATGAATTAGAGTTGTCTCCAACCAATTCTTTGAGAGTGCTACTAACGATAGGGAAGCTACCTTCAGTAATATCAACTTTTGACATAATAGACCAGCTTTTTCAAAGAGAGAGAAAGCTAATGGCAGTTCCAATGTAAACGCTATGTGGTAGGTTCCTGAATTCAGCTTTGTCTTGAGTAGTCAATGGTTCTAACTAGAATTCATGCTGTTTCTATACAGCTACATATCAATCTCAATAGCTATGTAGAAACAAAAAATGCTCAGAATAGAAAGTAATGTATTCAGTTGAAATGAGTATGTTCAACGTTGCACAAATGTTAAGTTGATGTAAAGCATTTAACTTTACTTACCGTATGACTTGGAGTTGTCTACAATCAATGTTATGAGAGTGCTACTGAAGTTAAAGACGTTGCCTTAAGTAATATCACTTTTGCATTTTCAAAGAAAAAGAAAGCTAATGGTCGTTCCAATGTTAATGCTATGTGGTAGGTTCCTGAATTCAGCTTTGATTAGTCCATGGTTCTGACTAGTATTCTCACTGTTTCTATACAGATACACCTCAAGGTCGATAGTTATGTTACACATGCATAACACAAAATGCTCTGAATACAATGTAATGTATTCAGCTCAAAAGAGTTTACTGTTCAATTTTGCTCAAAAATACTGAATATCATGGCAATTTGTGATATTACTGTAAGTTTTGTAACTTTAGTAGAACTCTCAAAGAATTGGTTGCAGACAATTCTAAATCAGATGTTAAGTAATATTGAAAGATCTACTTCAAGTTAGCACACAGTACTCGAGCAAAATTGAACAGTACACTCTTTTCAGCTGAATGCATTACTTTGTACTTTGAGCAATGTGTGCATGTAACTATTAAGCTTGAGGCGCAACTATATAGAAACTGGCTGAGTACTAGTCAGAACAATGATCAACTTAAGATCAAGATGAATTCAGGGAACAAACATTGGAACTTAACCCTCATTGCATCAGAGCAAAACAGAGTTGTGCAAACTATTGAGCTTGAGGTGTGACTCTATAGAAACGACAAAAATACTAGTCAGAACCACGGTCTACTCAAGATAAAGCTCAATTCAGTAACCTTCCACATAGCATTTACATTGCACCTAAAATAATTCTATATCTGAATGCGCGAAGTGTCAGAAATAAGGCAGATGAGCTTGAAGCTCAGGTACGAATGGGTAACCATGAAGTTGTTGGTATAACGGAGACATGGCTGCAGGGAGATCAGACCTGGGATATGAATACTGGTCAGACTACTCAAGATAAAGCTGAATTCAGGAACCTTCCATTACATTGGACCTGCCATTAGCTTTCATTTTCTTTGAAACTGCTAAAGTCCATTAAGTCAAAAAGTGATATTACTTAAGGTAGCTTCTCTAAATTTCATAACTTCCATAACATTGGTTGTAGACAACTCTAAGTTGCACATAATACACTTCAGCTTTAATAGTTTAATATTCACATAATAGTTCCGACTAGTATTCAGGAAGTTTCCATATAGTTCCGCCTCAAGCTTAAAAGTTACGTACATACACATAACACATAATGCTCGGAATAGAAAGTAATGTATTCATCTCAAGAGAGTGTACTGTTCAAATTTGTCAAGAGTACTGTGTTTTAACATGATGTAAAGCATTTTATTTTACTTGCCATATGATTTAGAGTTGTCTGCAACCTATTCTTTCAGAGTGCTTCTGAAGTTAGAGAAGTTACCTTAAGTAATATCACCATTTGACATAATAGACTTCAGCACTTCCTAAGAAAAGTGAGCTGATGGCAGTTCCAATGTAAAACCTGATTTCAGCTATATCTTGAGTAGTCAGTGGTTCTGACTAGTATTCTTGCCATTTCTATATAGTTACACAAGCTCAATAGTTTGCACAAGCTCTGTTTTGCTCAGATACAATGAGGGTTAAGTTCCAATGTAAATACTAGGTGGTTGTTCCCTCAAACTTGATCTTGAGTATTCCATCGTTCCAACTAGTATTCAGGAAGTTTCTATATAGTTGCGCCTCAAGCTTAATAGTTACATACACAACCATCACACAAAATACTCAGAGTCCAAAGTAATGCAATCAGTTGAAAAGTGTGTACTGTTCAATTTTGCTCGAGTACTGTGTGCTAACGAAGTAAATCTTTCAATTTTATTTAACATCTGATTTAGAGTTGTCTGCAACAAATTCTTTGAGAGTGCTAGTAAAGTTAGTGAAATTAACCAGTTAATTAATAATTAATTATTTCACATTTTGAAATAATAGACTAGCAATTTCAAAGAAAAAAAAGCTGATGGTAGGTCCAATGTAAATGCTAAGTGAATTCAGCATTATTTTGAGTAGTACATCTTTCGGATTAGTATTCATGCCGTCTCTATACAGTTACATCTCAATCTGAGTAGTTATGTGCACATACATAACACAAAATGATCAGAATAGAAAGTAATGTGTTCAGCTCAGAAGAGTATAACTGTTCAATTTTGCTCTAATATATGAGTGTTACGTTGATGTAAAGCATTTTATTTTACTTACCATATGAATTAGAGTTGTCTCCAACCAATTCTTTGAGAGTGCTACTAACGATAGGGAAGCTACCTTCAGTAATATCAACTTTTGACATAATAGACCAGCTTTTTCAAAGAGAGAGAAAGCTAATGGCAGTTCCAGTGTAAACGCTATGTGGTAGGTTCCTGAATTCAGCTTTGTCTTGAGTAGTCAATGGTTCTAACTAGAATTCATGCTGTTTCTATACAGCTACATATCAATCTCAATAGCTATGTAGAAACAAAAAATGCTCAGAATAGAAAGTAATGTATTCAGTTGAAATGAGTATGTTCAACGTTGCACAAATGTTAAGTTGATGTAAAGCATTTAACTTTACTTACCGTATGACTTGGAGTTGTCTACAATCAATGTTATGAGAGTGCTACTGAAGTTAAAGACGTTGCCTTAAGTAATATCACTTTTGCATTTTCAAAGAAAAAGAAAGCTAATGGTCGTTCCAATGTTAATGCTATGTGGTAGGTTCCTGAATTCAGCTTTGATTAGTCCATGGTTCTGACTAGTATTCATGCGGTCTCTACACAGTTACATATCAATCTGAGTAGTTATGTATGCATTCGTAACACAACTGCTCAGAATACAAAGTAATGTATTCAGCTCGAAAGAGTATAACCGTTCAACTTTGCTCAAAGTGAAAGTTGATGCAAAGCGTTTTATTTGACCATATGATTTAGAGTTATCTGCAACCAATTCTTTGAGAGGGCTACTAAAGTTAAAGAAGTTACCTTACGTAAGATCACATTTTGAAATAATAGATCAAAGCAGATGGCAGGTCCAATGTAAATGGTATCTGGTAGGTTCCTGAGTTCAGCTTTATCTTGAGTAGTCCATGGTTCTGACTAGTATTCTCACTGTTTCTATACAGATACACCTCAAGGTCGATAGTTATGTTACACATGCATAACACAAAATGCTCTGAATACAATGTAATGTATTCAGCTCAAAAGAGTTTACTGTTCAATTTTGCTCAAAAATACTGAATATCATGGCAATTTGTGATATTACTGTAAGTTCTGTAACTTTAGTAGAACTCTCAAAGAATTGGTTGCAGACAATTCTAAATCAGATGTTAAGTAATATTGAAAGATTTACTTCAAGTTAGCACACAGTACTCGAGCAAAATTGAACAGTACACTCTTTTCAGCTGAATGCATTACTTTGTACTTTGAGCAATGTGTGCATGTAACTATTAAGCTTGAGGCGCAACTATATAGAAACTGGCTGAGTACTAGTCAGAACAATGATCAACTTAAGATCAAGATGAATTCAGGGAACAAACATTGGAACTTAACCCTCAATGCATCAGAGCAAAACAGAGTTGTGCAAACTATTGAGCTTGAGGTGTGACTCTATAGAAACGACAAGAATACTAGTCAGAACCACGGTCTACTCAAGATAAAGCTCAATTCAGTAACCTTCCACATAGCATTTACATTGCACCTAAAATAATTCTATATCTGAATGCGCGAAGTGTCAGAAATAAGGCAGATGAGCTTGAAGCTCAGGTACGAATGGGTAACCATGAAGTTGTTGGTATAACGGAGACATGGCTGCAGGGAGATCAGACCTGGGATATGAATACTGGTCAGACTACTCAAGATAAAGCTGAATTCAGGAACCTTCCATTACATTGGACCTGCCATTAGCTTTCATTTTCTTTGAAACTGCTAAAGTCCATTAAGTCAAAAAGTGATATTACTTAAGGTAGCTTCTCTAAATTTCATAACTTCCATAACATTGGTTGTAGACAACTCTAAGTTGCACATAATACACTTCAGCTTTAATAGTTTAATATTCACATAATAGTTCCGACTAGTATTCAGGAAGTTTCCATATAGTTCCGCCTCAAGCTTAAAAGTTACGTACATACACATAACACATAATGCTCGGAATAGAAAGTAATGTATTCATCTCAAGAGAGTGTACTGTTCAAATTTGTCAAGAGTACTGTGTTTTAACATGATGTAAAGCATTTTATTTTACTTGCCATATGATTTATAGTCTGCAACCAATATTATGAGAGTGCTACTAATGTTTAAGAGGTTACTTTAAGTAATATCACCATTTGACATAATAGACTTCAGCACTTCCTAAGAAAAGTGAGCTGATGGCAGTTCTAATGTAAAACCTGATTTCAGCTTTATCTTGAGTAGTCAGTGGTTCTGACTAGTATTCTTGCCATTTCTATATAGTTACACAAGCTCAATAGTTTGCACAAGCTCTGTTTTGCTCAGATACAATGAGGGTTAAGTTCCAATGTAAATACTAGGTGGTTGTTCCCTCAAACTTGATCTTGAGTATTCCATCGTTCCAACTAGTATTCAGGAAGTTTCTATATAGTTGCGCCTCAAGCTTAATGGTTACATACACAACCATCACACAAAATACTCAGAGTCCAAAGTAATGCATTCAGTTGAAAAGTGTGTACTGTTCAATTTTGCTCAAGAGTACTGTGTGCTAACGAAGTAAATCTTTCAATTTTACTTAACATCTGATTTAGAGTTGTCTGCAACAAATTCTTTGAGAGTGCTAGTAAAGTTAGTGAAATTAACCAGTTAATTAATAATTAATTATTTCACATTTTGAAATAATAGACTAGCAATTTCAAAGAAAAAAAAGCTGTTGGTAGGTCCAATGTAAATGCTAAGTGAATTCAGCATTATTTTGAGTAGTACATCTTTCGGATTAGTATTCATGCCGTCTCTATACAGTTACATCTCAATCTGAGTAGTTGTGTGCACATACATAACACAAAATGATCAGAATAGAAAGTAATGTGTTCAGCTCAGAAGAGTATAACTGTTCAATTTTGCTCTAATGTATGAGTGTTACGTTGATGTAAAGCATTTTATTTTACTTACCATATGAATTAGAGTTGTCTCCAACCAATTCTTTGAGAGTGCTACTAACGATAGGGAAGCTACCTTCAGTAATATCAACTTTTGACATAATAGACCAGCTTTTTCAAAGAGAGAGAAAGCTAATGGCAGTTCCAGTGTAAACGCTATGTGGTAGGTTCCTGAATTCAGCTTTGTCTTGAGTAGTCAATGGTTCTAACTAGAATTCATGCTGTTTCTATACAGCTACATATCAATCTCAATAGCTATGTAGAAACAAAAAATGCTCAGAATAGAAAGTAATGTATTCAGTTGAAATGAGTATGTTCAACGTTGCACAAATGTTAAGTTGATGTAAAGCATTTAACTTTACTTACCGTATGACTTGGAGTTGTCTACAATCAATGTTATGAGAGTGCTACTGAAGTTAAAGACGTTGCCTTAAGTAATATCACTTTTGCATTTTCAAAGAAAAAGAAAGCTAATGGTCGTTCCAATGTTAATGCTATGTGGTAGGTTCCTGAATTCAGCTTTGATTAGTCCATGGTTCTGACTAGTATTCATGCGGTCTCTACACAGTTACATATCAATCTGAGTAGTTATGTATGCATTCGTAACACAACTGCTCAGAATACAAAGTAATGTATTCAGCTCGAAAGAGTATAACCGTTCAACTTTGCTCAAAGTGAATGCAAAGCGTTTTATTTGACCATATGATTTAGAGTTATCTGCAACCAATTCTTTGAGAGGGCTACTAAAGTTAAAGAAGTTACCTTACGTAAGATCACATTTTGAAATAATAGATCAAAGCAGATGGCAGGTCCAATGTAAATGGTATCTGGTAGGTTCCTGAGTTCAGCTTTATCTTGAGTAGTCCATGGTTCTGACTAGTATTCTCACTGTTTCTATACAGATACACCTCAAGGTCGATAGTTATGTTACACATGCATAACACAAAATGCTCTGAATACAATGTAATGTATTCAGCTCAAAAGAGTTTACTGTTCAATTTTGCTCAAAAATACTGAATATCATGGCAATTTGTGATATTACTGTAAGTTCTGTAACTTTAGTAGAACTCTCAAAGAATTGGTTGCAGACAATTCTAAATCAGATGTTAAGTAATATTGAAAGATTTACTTCAAGTTAGCACACAGTACTCGAGCAAAATTGAACAGTACACTCTTTTCAGCTGAATGCATTACTTTGTACTTTGAGCAATGTGTGCATGTAACTATTAAGCTTGAGGCGCAACTATATAGAAACTGGCTGAGTACTAGTCAGAACAATGATCAACTTAAGATCAAGATGAATTCAGGGAACAAACATTGGAACTTAACCCTCATTGCATCAGAGCAAAACAGAGTTGTGCAAACTATTGAGCTTGAGGTGTGACTCTATAGAAACGACAAGAATACTAGTCAGAACCACGGTCTACTCAAGATAAAGCTCAATTCAGTAACCTTCCACATAGCATTTACATTGCACCTAAAATAATTCTATATCTGAATGCGCGAAGTGTCAGAAATAAGGCAGATGAGCTTGAAGCTCAGGTACGAATGGGTAACCATGAAGTTGTTGGTATAACGGAGACATGGCTGCAGGGAGATCAGACCTGGGATATGAATACTGGTCAGACTACTCAAGATAAAGCTGAATTCAGGAACCTTCCATTACATTGGACCTGCCATTAGCTTTCATTTTCTTTGAAACTGCTAAAGTCCATTAAGTCAAAAAGTGATATTACTTAAGGTAGCTTCTCTAAATTTCATAACTTCCATAACATTGGTTGTAGACAACTCTAAGTTGCACATAATACACTTCAGCTTTAATAGTTTAATATTCACATAATAGTTCCGACTAGTATTCAGGAAGTTTCCATATAGTTCCGCCTCAAGCTTAAAAGTTACGTACATACACATAACACATAATGCTCGGAATAGAAAGTAATGTATTCATCTCAAGAGAGTGTACTGTTCAAATTTGTCAAGAGTACTGTGTTTTAACATGATGTAAAGCATTTTATTTTACTTGCCATATGATTTATAGTCTGCAACCAATATTATGAGAGTGCTACTAATGTTTAAGAGGTTACTTTAAGTAATATCACCATTTGACATAATAGACTTCAGCACTTCCTAAGAAAAGTGAGCTGATGGCAGTTCTAATGTAAAACCTGATTTCAGCTTTATCTTGAGTAGTCAGTGGTTCTGACTAGTATTCTTGCCATTTCTATATAGTTACACAAGCTCAATAGTTTGCACAAGCTCTGTTTTGCTCAGATACAATGAGGGTTAAGTTCCAATGTAAATACTAGGTGGTTGTTCCCTCAAACTTGATCTTGAGTATTCCATCGTTCCAACTAGTATTCAGGAAGTTTCTATATAGTTGCGCCTCAAGCTTAATAGTTACATACACAACCATCACACAAAATACTCAGAGTCCAAAGTAATGCAATCAGTTGAAAAGTGTGTACTGTTCAATTTTGCTCGAGTACTGTGTGCTAACGAAGTAAATCTTTCAATTTTATTTAACATCTGATTTAGAGTTGTCTGCAACAAATTCTTTGAGAGTGCTAGTAAAGTTAGTGAAATTAACCAGTTAATTAATAATTAATTATTTCACATTTTGAAATAATAGACTAGCAATTTCAAAGAAAAAAAAGCTGATGGTAGGTCCAATGTAAATGCTAAGTGAATTCAGCATTATTTTGAGTAGTACATCTTTCGGATTAGTATTCATGCCGTCTCTATACAGTTACATCTCAATCTGAGTAGTTGTGTGCACATACATAACACAAAATGATCAGAATAGAAAGTAATGTGTTCAGCTCAGAAGAGTATAACTGTTCAATTTTGCTCTAATATATGAGTGTTACGTTGATGTAAAGCATTTTATTTTACTTACCATATGAATTAGAGTTGTCTCCAACCAATTCTTTGAGAGTGCTACTAACGATAGGGAAGCTACCTTCAGTAATATCAACTTTTGACATAATAGACCAGCTTTTTCAAAGAGAGAGAAAGCTAATGGCAGTTCCAATGTAAACGCTATGTGGTAGGTTCCTGAATTCAGCTTTGTCTTGAGTAGTCAATGGTTCTAACTAGAATTCATGCTGTTTCTATACAGCTACATATCAATCTCAATAGCTATGTAGAAACAAAAAATGCTCAGAATAGAAAGTAATGTATTCAGTTGAAATGAGTATGTTCAACGTTGCACAAATGTTAAGTTGATGTAAAGCATTTAACTTTACTTACCGTATGACTTGGAGTTGTCTACAATCAATGTTATGAGAGTGCTACTGAAGTTAAAGACGTTGCCTTAAGTAATATCACTTTTGCATTTTCAAAGAAAAAGAAAGCTAATGGTCGTTCCAATGTTAATGCTATGTGGTAGGTTCCTGAATTCAGCTTTGATTAGTCCATGGTTCTGACTAGTATTCTCACTGTTTCTATACAGATACACCTCAAGGTCGATAGTTATGTTACACATGCATAACACAAAATGCTCTGAATACAATGTAATGTATTCAGCTCAAAAGAGTTTACTGTTCAATTTTGCTCAAAAATACTGAATATCATGGCAATTTGTGATATTACTGTGTTCTGTAACTTTAGTAGAACTCTCAAAGAATTGGTTGCAGACAATTCTAAATCAGATGTTAAGTAATATTGAAAGATCTACTTCAAGTTAGCACACAGTACTCGAGCAAAATTGAACAGTACACTCTTTTCAGCTGAATGCATTACTTTGTACTTTGAGCAATGTGTGCATGTAACTATTAAGCTTGAGGCGCAACTATATAGAAACTGGCTGAGTACTAGTCAGAACAATGATCAACTTAAGATCAAGATGAATTCAGGGAACAAACATTGGAACTTAACCCTCATTGCATCAGAGCAAAACAGAGTTGTGCAAACTATTGAGCTTGAGGTGTGACTCTATAGAAACGACAAGAATACTAGTCAGAACCACGGTCTACTCAAGATAAAGCTCAATTCAGTAACCTTCCACATAGCATTTACATTGCACCTAAAATAATTCTATATCTGAATGCGCGAAGTGTCAGAAATAAGGCAGATGAGCTTGAAGCTCAGGTACGAATGGGTAACCATGAAGTTGTTGGTATAACGGAGACATGGCTGCAGGGAGATCAGACCTGGGATATGAATACTGGTCAGACTACTCAAGATAAAGCTGAATTCAGGAACCTTCCATTACATTAGACCTGCCATTAGCTTTCATTTTCTTTGAAACTGCTAAAGTCCATTAAGTCAAAAAGTGATATTACTTAAGGTAGCTTCTCTAAATTTCATAACTTCCATAACATTGGTTGTAGACAACTCTAAGTTGCACATAATACACTTCAGCTTTAATAGTTTAATATTCACATAATAGTTCCGACTAGTATTCAGGAAGTTTCCATATAGTTCCGCCTCAAGCTTAAAAGTTACGTACATACACATAACACATAATGCTCGGAATAGAAAGTAATGTATTCATCTCAAGAGAGTGTACTGTTCAAATTTGTCAAGAGTACTGTGTTTTAACATGATGTAAAGCATTTTATTTTACTTGCCATATGATTTATAGTCTGCAACCAATATTATGAGAGTGCTACTAATGTTTAAGAGGTTACTTTAAGTAATATCACCATTTGACATAATAGACTTCAGCACTTCCTAAGAAAAGTGAGCTGATGGCAGTTCTAATGTAAAACCTGATTTCAGCTTTATCTTGAGTAGTCAGTGGTTCTGACTAGTATTCTTGCCATTTCTATATAGTTACACAAGCTCAATAGTTTGCACAAGCTCTGTTTTGCTCAGATACAATGAGGGTTAAGTTCCAATGTAAATACTAGGTGGTTGTTCCCTCAAACTTGATCTTGAGTATTCCATCGTTCCAACTAGTATTCAGGAAGTTTCTATATAGTTGCGCCTCAAGCTTAATGGTTACATACACAACCATCACACAAAATACTCAGAGTCCAAAGTAATGCATTCAGTTGAAAAGTGTGTACTGTTCAATTTTGCTCAAGAGTACTGTGTGCTAACGAAGTAAATCTTTCAATTTTACTTAACATCTGATTTAGAGTTGTCTGCAACAAATTCTTTGAGAGTGCTAGTAAAGTTAGTGAAATTAACCAGTTAATTAATAATTAATTATTTCACATTTTGAAATAATAGACTAGCAATTTCAAAGAAAAAAAAGCTGTTGGTAGGTCCAATGTAAATGCTAAGTGAATTCAGCATTATTTTGAGTAGTACATCTTTCGGATTAGTATTCATGCCGTCTCTATACAGTTACATCTCAATCTGAGTAGTTGTGTGCACATACATAACACAAAATGATCAGAATAGAAAGTAATGTGTTCAGCTCAGAAGAGTATAACTGTTCAATTTTGCTCTAATGTATGAGTGTTACGTTGATGTAAAGCATTTTATTTTACTTACCATATGAATTAGAGTTGTCTCCAACCAATTCTTTGAGAGTGCTACTAACGATAGGGAAGCTACCTTCAGTAATATCAACTTTTGACATAATAGACCAGCTTTTTCAAAGAGAGAGAAAGCTAATGGCAGTTCCAGTGTAAACGCTATGTGGTAGGTTCCTGAATTCAGCTTTGTCTTGAGTAGTCAATGGTTCTAACTAGAATTCATGCTGTTTCTATACAGCTACATATCAATCTCAATAGCTATGTAGAAACAAAAAATGCTCAGAATAGAAAGTAATGTATTCAGTTGAAATGAGTATGTTCAACGTTGCACAAATGTTAAGTTGATGTAAAGCATTTAACTTTACTTACCGTATGACTTGGAGTTGTCTACAATCAATGTTATGAGAGTGCTACTGAAGTTAAAGACGTTGCCTTAAGTAATATCACTTTTGCATTTTCAAAGAAAAAGAAAGCTAATGGTCGTTCCAATGTTAATGCTATGTGGTAGGTTCCTGAATTCAGCTTTGATTAGTCCATGGTTCTGACTAGTATTCATGCGGTCTCTACACAGTTACATATCAATCTGAGTAGTTATGTATGCATTCGTAACACAACTGCTCAGAATACAAAGTAATGTATTCAGCTCGAAAGAGTATAACCGTTCAACTTTGCTCAAAGTGAATGCAAAGCGTTTTATTTGACCATATGATTTAGAGTTATCTGCAACCAATTCTTTGAGAGGGCTACTAAAGTTAAAGAAGTTACCTTACGTAAGATCACATTTTGAAATAATAGATCAAAGCAGATGGCAGGTCCAATGTAAATGGTATCTGGTAGGTTCCTGAGCAGCTTTATCTTGAGTAGTCCATGGTTCTGACTAGTATTCTCACTGTTTCTATACAGATACACCTCAAGGTCGATAGTTATGTTACACATGCATAACACAAAATGCTCTGAATACAATGTAATGTATTCAGCTCAAAAGAGTTTACTGTTCAATTTTGCTCAAAAATACTGAATATCATGGCAATTTGTGATATTACTGTAAGTTCTGTAACTTTAGTAGAACTCTCAAAGAATTGGTTGCAGACAATTCTAAATCAGATGTTAAGTAATATTGAAAGATTTACTTCAAGTTAGCACACAGTACTCGAGCAAAATTGAACAGTACACTCTTTTCAGCTGAATGCATTACTTTGTACTTTGAGCAATGTGTGCATGTAACTATTAAGCTTGAGGCGCAACTATATAGAAACTGGCTGAGTACTAGTCAGAACAATGATCAACTTAAGATCAAGATGAATTCAGGGAACAAACATTGGAACTTAACCCTCATTGCATCAGAGCAAAACAGAGTTGTGCAAACTATTGAGCTTGAGGTGTGACTCTATAGAAACGACAAGAATACTAGTCAGAACCACGGTCTACTCAAGATAAAGCTCAATTCAGTAACCTTCCACATAGCATTTACATTGCACCTAAAATAATTCTATATCTGAATGCGCGAAGTGTCAGAAATAAGGCAGATGAGCTTGAAGCTCAGGTACGAATGGGTAACCATGAAGTTGTTGGTATAACGGAGACATGGCTGCAGGGAGATCAGACCTGGGATATGAATACTGGTCAGACTACTCAAGATAAAGCTGAATTCAGGAACCTTCCATTACATTAGACCTGCCATTAGCTTTCATTTTCTTTGAAACTGCTAAAGTCCATTAAGTCAAAAAGTGATATTACTTAAGGTAGCTTCTCTAAATTTCATAACTTCCATAACATTGGTTGTAGACAACTCTAAGTTGCACATAATACACTTCAGCTTTAATAGTTTAATATTCACATAATAGTTCCGACTAGTATTCAGGAAGTTTCCATATAGTTCCGCCTCAAGCTTAAAAGTTACGTACATACACATAACACATAATGCTCGGAATAGAAAGTAATGTATTCATCTCAAGAGAGTGTACTGTTCAAATTTGTCAAGAGTACTGTGTTTTAACATGATGTAAAGCATTTTATTTTACTTGCCATATGATTTATAGTCTGCAACCAATATTATGAGAGTGCTACTAATGTTTAAGAGGTTACTTTAAGTAATATCACCATTTGACATAATAGACTTCAGCACTTCCTAAGAAAAGTGAGCTGATGGCAGTTCTAATGTAAAACCTGATTTCAGCTTTATCTTGAGTAGTCAGTGGTTCTGACTAGTATTCTTGCCATTTCTATATAGTTACACAAGCTCAATAGTTTGCACAAGCTCTGTTTTGCTCAGATACAATGAGGGTTAAGTTCCAATGTAAATACTAGGTGGTTGTTCCCTCAAACTTGATCTTGAGTATTCCATCGTTCCAACTAGTATTCAGGAAGTTTCTATATAGTTGCGCCTCAAGCTTAATAGTTACATACACAACCACCACACAAAATACTCAGAGTCCAAAGTAATGCAATCAGTTGAAAAGTGTGTACTGTTCAATTTTGCTCAAGAGTACTGTGTGCTAATGAAGTAAATCTTTCAATTTTATTTAACATCTGATTTAGAGTTGTCTGCAACAAATTCTTTGAGAGTGCTAGTAAAGTTAGTGAAATTAACCAGTTAATTAATAATTAATTATTTCACATTTTGAAATAATAGACTAGCAATTTCAAAGAAAAAAAAGCTGATGGTAGGTCCAATGTAAATGCTAAGTGAATTCAGCATTATTTTGAGTAGTACATCTTTCGGATTAGTATTCATGCCGTCTCTATACAGTTACATCTCAATCTGAGTAGTTGTGTGCACATACATAACACAAAATGATCAGAATAGAAAGTAATGTGTTCAGCTCAGAAGAGTATAACTGTTCAATTTTGCTCTAATATATGAGTGTTACGTTGATGTAAAGCATTTTATTTTACTTACCATATGAATTAGAGTTGTCTCCAACCAATTCTTTGAGAGTGCTACTAACGATAGGGAAGCTACCTTCAGTAATATCAACTTTTGACATAATAGACCAGCTTTTTCAAAGAGAGAGAAAGCTAATGGCAGTTCCAATGTAAACGCTATGTGGTAGGTTCCTGAATTCAGCTTTGTCTTGAGTAGTCAATGGTTCTAACTAGAATTCATGCTGTTTCTATACAGCTACATATCAATCTCAATAGCTATGTAGAAACAAAAAATGCTCAGAATAGAAAGTAATGTATTCAGTTGAAATGAGTATGTTCAACGTTGCACAAATGTTAAGTTGATGTAAAGCATTTAACTTTACTTACCGTATGACTTGGAGTTGTCTACAATCAATGTTATGAGAGTGCTACTGAAGTTAAAGACGTTGCCTTAAGTAATATCACTTTTGCATTTTCAAAGAAAAAGAAAGCTAATGGTCGTTCCAATGTTAATGCTATGTGGTAGGTTCCTGAATTCAGCTTTGATTAGTCCATGGTTCTGACTAGTATTCATGCGGTCTCTACACAGTTACATATCAATCTGAGTAGTTATGTATGCATTCGTAACACAACTGCTCAGAATACAAAGTAATGTATTCAGCTCGAAAGAGTATAACCGTTCAACTTTGCTCAAAGTGAAAGTTGATGCAAAGCGTTTTATTTGACCATATGATTTAGAGTTATCTGCAACCAATTCTTTGAGAGGGCTACTAAAGTTAAAGAAGTTACCTTACGTAAGATCACATTTTGAAATAATAGATCAAAGCAGATGGCAGGTCCAATGTAAATGGTATCTGGTAGGTTCCTGAGTTCAGCTTTATCTTGAGTAGTCCATGGTTCTGACTAGTATTCTCACTGTTTCTATACAGATACACCTCAAGGTCGATAGTTATGTTACACATGCATAACACAAAATGCTCTGAATACAATGTAATGTATTCAGCTCAAAAGAGTTTACTGTTCAATTTTGCTCAAAAATACTGAATATCATGGCAATTTGTGATATTACTGTAAGTTCTGTAACTTTAGTAGAACTCTCAAAGAATTGGTTGCAGACAATTCTAAATCAGATGTTAAGTAATATTGAAAGATTTACTTCAAGTTAGCACACAGTACTCGAGCAAAATTGAACAGTACACTCTTTTCAGCTGAATGCATTACTTTGTACTTTGAGCAATGTGTGCATGTAACTATTAAGCTTGAGGCGCAACTATATAGAAACTGGCTGAGTACTAGTCAGAACAATGATCAACTTAAGATCAAGATGAATTCAGGGAACAAACATTGGAACTTAACCCTCATTGCATCAGAGCAAAACAGAGTTGTGCAAACTATTGAGCTTGAGGTGTGACTCTATAGAAACGACAAGAATACTAGTCAGAACCACGGTCTACTCAAGATAAAGCTCAATTCAGTAACCTTCCACATAGCATTTACATTGCACCTAAAATAATTCTATATCTGAATGCGCGAAGTGTCAGAAATAAGGCAGATGAGCTTGAAGCTCAGGTACGAATGGGTAACCATGAAGTTGTTGGTATAACGGAGACATGGCTGCAGGGAGATCAGACCTGGGATATGAATACTGGTCAGACTACTCAAGATAAAGCTGAATTCAGGAACCTTCCATTACATTGGACCTGCCATTAGCTTTCATTTTCTTTGAAACTGCTAAAGTCCATTAAGTCAAAAAGTGATATTACTTAAGGTAGCTTCTCTAAATTTCATAACTTCCATAACATTGGTTGTAGACAACTCTAAGTTGCACATAATACACTTCAGCTTTAATAGTTTAATATTCACATAATAGTTCCGACTAGTATTCAGGAAGTTTCCATATAGTTCCGCCTCAAGCTTAAAAGTTACGTACATACACATAACACATAATGCTCGGAATAGAAAGTAATGTATTCATCTCAAGAGAGTGTACTGTTCAAATTTGTCAAGAGTACTGTGTTTTAACATGATGTAAAGCATTTTATTTTACTTGCCATATGATTTATAGTCTGCAACCAATATTATGAGAGTGCTACTAATGTTTAAGAGGTTACTTTAAGTAATATCACCATTTGACATAATAGACTTCAGCACTTCCTAAGAAAAGTGAGCTGATGGCAGTTCTAATGTAAAACCTGATTTCAGCTTTATCTTGAGTAGTCAGTGGTTCTGACTAGTATTCTTGCCATTTCTATATAGTTACACAAGCTCAATAGTTTGCACAAGCTCTGTTTTGCTCAGATACAATGAGGGTTAAGTTCCAATGTAAATACTAGGTGGTTGTTCCCTCAAACTTGATCTTGAGTATTCCATCGTTCCAACTAGTATTCAGGAAGTTTCTATATAGTTGCGCCTCAAGCTTAATAGTTACATACACAACCATCACACAAAATACTCAGAGTCCAAAGTAATGCAATCAGTTGAAAAGTGTGTACTGTTCAATTTTGCTCAAGAGTACTGTGTGCTAACGAAGTAAATCTTTCAATTTTATTTAACATCTGATTTAGAGTTGTCTGCAACAAATTCTTTGAGAGTGCTAGTAAAGTTAGTGAAATTAACCAGTTAATTAATAATTAATTATTTCACATTTTGAAATAATAGACTAGCAATTTCAAAGAAAAAAAGCTGATGGTAGGTCCAATGTAAATGCTAAGTGAATTCAGCATTATTTTGAGTAGTACATCTTTCGGATTAGTATTCATGCCGTCTCTATACAGTTACATCTCAATCTGAGTAGTTGTGTGCACATACATAACACAAAATGATCAGAATAGAAAGTAATGTGTTCAGCTCAGAAGAGTATAACTGTTCAATTTTGCTCTAATATATGAGTGTTACGTTGATGTAAAGCATTTTATTTTACTTACCATATGAATTAGAGTTGTCTCCAACCAATTCTTTGAGAGTGCTACTAACGATAGGGAAGCTACCTTCAGTAATATCAACTTTTGACATAATAGACCAGCTTTTTCAAAGAGAGAGAAAGCTAATGGCAGTTCCAATGTAAACGCTATGTGGTAGGTTCCTGAATTCAGCTTTGTCTTGAGTAGTCAATGGTTCTAACTAGAATTCATGCTGTTTCTATACAGCTACATATCAATCTCAATAGCTATGTAGAAACAAAAAATGCTCAGAATAGAAAGTAATGTATTCAGTTGAAATGAGTATGTTCAACGTTGCACAAATGTTAAGTTGATGTAAAGCATTTAACTTTACTTACCGTATGACTTGGAGTTGTCTACAATCAATGTTATGAGAGTGCTACTGAAGTTAAAGACGTTGCCTTAAGTAATATCACTTTTGCATTTTCAAAGAAAAAGAAAGCTAATGGTCGTTCCAATGTTAATGCTATGTGGTAGGTTCCTGAATTCAGCTTTATCTTGAGTAGTCCATGGTTCTGACTAGTATTCTCACTGTTTCTATACAGATACACCTCAAGGTCGATAGTTATGTTACACATGCATAACACAAAATGCTCTGAATACAATGTAATGTATTCAGCTCAAAAGAGTTTACTGTTCAATTTTGCTCAAAAATACTGAATATCATGGCAATTTGTGATATTACTGTAAGTTTTGTAACTTTAGTAGAACTCTCAAAGAATTGGTTGCAGACAATTCTAAATCAGATGTTAAGTAATATTGAAAGATCTACTTCAAGTTAGCACACAGTACTCGAGCAAAATTGAACAGTACACTCTTTTCAGCTGAATGCATTACTTTGTACTTTGAGCAATGTGTGCATGTAACTATTAAGCTTGAGGCGCAACTATATAGAAACTGGCTGAGTACTAGTCAGAACAATGATCAACAAGATCAAGATGAATTCAGGGAACAAACATTGGAACTTAACCCTCATTGCATCAGAGCAAAACAGAGTTGTGCAAACTATTGAGCTTGAGGTGTGACTCTATAGAAACGACAAAAATACTAGTCAGAACCACGGTCTACTCAAGATAAAGCTCAATTCAGTAACCTTCCACATAGCATTTACATTGCACCTAAAATAATTCTATATCTGAATGCGCGAAGTGTCAGAAATAAGGCAGATGAGCTTGAAGCTCAGGTACGAATGGGTAACCATGAAGTTGTTGGTATAACGGAGACATGGCTGCAGGGAGATCAGACCTGGGATATGAATACTGGTCAGACTACTCAAGATAAAGCTGAATTCAGGAACCTTCCATTACATTGGACCTGCCATTAGCTTTCATTTTCTTTGAAACTGCTAAAGTCCATTAAGTCAAAAAGTGATATTACTTAAGGTAGCTTCTCTAAATTTCATAACTTCCATAACATTGGTTGTAGACAACTCTAAGTTGCACATAATACACTTCAGCTTTAATAGTTTAATATTCACATAATAGTTCCGACTAGTATTCAGGAAGTTTCCATATAGTTCCGCCTCAAGCTTAAAAGTTACGTACATACACATAACACATAATGCTCGGAATAGAAAGTAATGTATTCATCTCAAGAGAGTGTACTGTTCAAATTTGTCAAGAGTACTGTGTTTTAACATGATGTAAAGCATTTTATTTTACTTGCCATATGATTTAGAGTTGTCTGCAACCTATTCTTTCAGAGTGCTTCTGAAGTTAGAGAAGTTACCTTAAGTAATATCACCATTTGACATAATAGACTTCAGCACTTCCTAAGAAAAGTGAGCTGATGGCAGTTCCAATGTAAAACCTGATTTCAGCTATATCTTGAGTAGTCAGTGGTTCTGACTAGTATTCTTGCCATTTCTATATAGTTACACAAGCTCAATAGTTTGCACAAGCTCTGTTTTGCTCAGATACAATGAGGGTTAAGTTCCAATGTAAATACTAGGTGGTTGTTCCCTCAAACTTGATCTTGAGTATTCCATCGTTCCAACTAGTATTCAGGAAGTTTCTATATAGTTGCGCCTCAAGCTTAATAGTTACATACACAACCATCACACAAAATACTCAGAGTCCAAAGTAATGCAATCAGTTGAAAAGTGTGTACTGTTCAATTTTGCTCGAGTACTGTGTGCTAACGAAGTAAATCTTTCAATTTTATTTAACATCTGATTTAGAGTTGTCTGCAACAAATTCTTTGAGAGTGCTAGTAAAGTTAGTGAAATTAACCAGTTAATTAATAATTAATTATTTCACATTTTGAAATAATAGACTAGCAATTTCAAAGAAAAAAAAGCTGATGGTAGGTCCAATGTAAATGCTAAGTGAATTCAGCATTATTTTGAGTAGTACATCTTTCGGATTAGTATTCATGCCGTCTCTATACAGTTACATCTCAATCTGAGTAGTTATGTGCACATACATAACACAAAATGATCAGAATAGAAAGTAATGTGTTCAGCTCAGAAGAGTATAACTGTTCAATTTTGCTCTAATATATGAGTGTTACGTTGATGTAAAGCATTTTATTTTACTTACCATATGAATTAGAGTTGTCTCCAACCAATTCTTTGAGAGTGCTACTAACGATAGGGAAGCTACCTTCAGTAATATCAACTTTTGACATAATAGACCAGCTTTTTCAAAGAGAGAGAAAGCTAATGGCAGTTCCAGTGTAAACGCTATGTGGTAGGTTCCTGAATTCAGCTTTGTCTTGAGTAGTCAATGGTTCTAACTAGAATTCATGCTGTTTCTATACAGCTACATATCAATCTCAATAGCTATGTAGAAACAAAAAATGCTCAGAATAGAAAGTAATGTATTCAGTTGAAATGAGTATGTTCAACGTTGCACAAATGTTAAGTTGATGTAAAGCATTTAACTTTACTTACCGTATGACTTGGAGTTGTCTACAATCAATGTTATGAGAGTGCTACTGAAGTTAAAGACGTTGCCTTAAGTAATATCACTTTTGCATTTTCAAAGAAAAAGAAAGCTAATGGTCGTTCCAATGTTAATGCTATGTGGTAGGTTCCTGAATTCAGCTTTGATTAGTCCATGGTTCTGACTAGTATTCATGCGGTCTCTACACAGTTACATATCAATCTGAGTAGTTATGTATGCATTCGTAACACAACTGCTCAGAATACAAAGTAATGTATTCAGCTCGAAAGAGTATAACCGTTCAACTTTGCTCAAAGTGAAAGTTGATGCAAAGCGTTTTATTTGACCATATGATTTAGAGTTATCTGCAACCAATTCTTTGAGAGGGCTACTAAAGTTAAAGAAGTTACCTTACGTAAGATCACATTTTGAAATAATAGATCAAAGCAGATGGCAGGTCCAATGTAAATGGTATCTGGTAGGTTCCTGAGTTCAGCTTTATCTTGAGTAGTCCATGGTTCTGACTAGTATTCTCACTGTTTCTATACAGATACACCTCAAGGTCGATAGTTATGTTACACATGCATAACACAAAATGCTCTGAATACAATGTAATGTATTCAGCTCAAAAGAGTTTACTGTTCAATTTTGCTCAAAAATACTGAATATCATGGCAATTTGTGATATTACTGTAAGTTCTGTAACTTTAGTAGAACTCTCAAAGAATTGGTTGCAGACAATTCTAAATCAGATGTTAAGTAATATTGAAAGATTTACTTCAAGTTAGCACACAGTACTCGAGCAAAATTGAACAGTACACTCTTTTCAGCTGAATGCATTACTTTGTACTTTGAGCAATGTGTGCATGTAACTATTAAGCTTGAGGCGCAACTATATAGAAACTGGCTGAGTACTAGTCAGAACAATGATCAACTTAAGATCAAGATGAATTCAGGGAACAAACATTGGAACTTAACCCTCAATGCATCAGAGCAAAACAGAGTTGTGCAAACTATTGAGCTTGAGGTGTGACTCTATAGAAACGACAAGAATACTAGTCAGAACCACGGTCTACTCAAGATAAAGCTCAATTCAGTAACCTTCCACATAGCATTTACATTGCACCTAAAATAATTCTATATCTGAATGCGCGAAGTGTCAGAAATAAGGCAGATGAGCTTGAAGCTCAGGTACGAATGGGTAACCATGAAGTTGTTGGTATAACGGAGACATGGCTGCAGGGAGATCAGACCTGGGATATGAATACTGGTCAGACTACTCAAGATAAAGCTGAATTCAGGAACCTTCCATTACATTGGACCTGCCATTAGCTTTCATTTTCTTTGAAACTGCTAAAGTCCATTAAGTCAAAAAGTGATATTACTTAAGGTAGCTTCTCTAAATTTCATAACTTCCATAACATTGGTTGTAGACAACTCTAAGTTGCACATAATACACTTCAGCTTTAATAGTTTAATATTCACATAATAGTTCCGACTAGTATTCAGGAAGTTTCCATATAGTTCCGCCTCAAGCTTAAAAGTTACGTACATACACATAACACATAATGCTCGGAATAGAAAGTAATGTATTCATCTCAAGAGAGTGTACTGTTCAAATTTGTCAAGAGTACTGTGTTTTAACATGATGTAAAGCATTTTATTTTACTTGCCATATGATTTATAGTCTGCAACCAATATTATGAGAGTGCTACTAATGTTTAAGAGGTTACTTTAAGTAATATCACCATTTGACATAATAGACTTCAGCACTTCCTAAGAAAAGTGAGCTGATGGCAGTTCTAATGTAAAACCTGATTTCAGCTTTATCTTGAGTAGTCAGTGGTTCTGACTAGTATTCTTGCCATTTCTATATAGTTACACAAGCTCAATAGTTTGCACAAGCTCTGTTTTGCTCAGATACAATGAGGGTTAAGTTCCAATGTAAATACTAGGTGGTTGTTCCCTCAAACTTGATCTTGAGTATTCCATCGTTCCAACTAGTATTCAGGAAGTTTCTATATAGTTGCGCCTCAAGCTTAATGGTTACATACACAACCATCACACAAAATACTCAGAGTCCAAAGTAATGCATTCAGTTGAAAAGTGTGTACTGTTCAATTTTGCTCAAGAGTACTGTGTGCTAACGAAGTAAATCTTTCAATTTTACTTAACATCTGATTTAGAGTTGTCTGCAACAAATTCTTTGAGAGTGCTAGTAAAGTTAGTGAAATTAACCAGTTAATTAATAATTAATTATTTCACATTTTGAAATAATAGACTAGCAATTTCAAAGAAAAAAAAGCTGATGGTAGGTCCAATGTAAATGCTAAGTGAATTCAGCATTATTTTGAGTAGTACATCTTTCGGATTAGTATTCATGCCGTCTCTATACAGTTACATCTCAATCTGAGTAGTTGTGTGCACATACATAACACAAAATGATCAGAATAGAAAGTAATGTGTTCAGCTCAGAAGAGTATAACTGTTCAATTTTGCTCTAATGTATGAGTGTTACGTTGATGTAAAGCATTTTATTTTACTTACCATATGAATTAGAGTTGTCTCCAACCAATTCTTTGAGAGTGCTACTAACGATAGGGAAGCTACCTTCAGTAATATCAACTTTTGACATAATAGACCAGCTTTTTCAAAGAGAGAGAAAGCTAATGGCAGTTCCAGTGTAAACGCTATGTGGTAGGTTCCTGAATTCAGCTTTGTCTTGAGTAGTCAATGGTTCTAACTAGAATTCATGCTGTTTCTATACAGCTACATATCAATCTCAATAGCTATGTAGAAACAAAAAATGCTCAGAATAGAAAGTAATGTATTCAGTTGAAATGAGTATGTTCAACGTTGCACAAATGTTAAGTTGATGTAAAGCATTTAACTTTACTTACCGTATGACTTGGAGTTGTCTACAATCAATGTTATGAGAGTGCTACTGAAGTTAAAGACGTTGCCTTAAGTAATATCACTTTTGCATTTTCAAAGAAAAAGAAAGCTAATGGTCGTTCCAATGTTAATGCTATGTGGTAGGTTCCTGAATTCAGCTTTGATTAGTCCATGGTTCTGACTAGTATTCATGCGGTCTCTACACAGTTACATATCAATCTGAGTAGTTATGTATGCATTCGTAACACAACTGCTCAGAATACAAAGTAATGTATTCAGCTCGAAAGAGTATAACCGTTCAACTTTGCTCAAAGTGAAAGTTGATGCAAAGCGTTTTATTTGACCATATGATTTAGAGTTATCTGCAACCAATTCTTTGAGAGGGCTACTAAAGTTAAAGAAGTTACCTTACGTAAGATCACATTTTGAAATAATAGATCAAAGCAGATGGCAGGTCCAATGTAAATGGTATCTGGTAGGTTCCTGAGTTCAGCTTTATCTTGAGTAGTCCATGGTTCTGACTAGTATTCTCACTGTTTCTATACAGATACACCTCAAGGTCGATAGTTATGTTACACATGCATAACACAAAATGCTCTGAATACAATGTAATGTATTCAGCTCAAAAGAGTTTACTGTTCAATTTTGCTCAAAAATACTGAATATCATGGCAATTTGTGATATTACTGTAAGTTCTGTAACTTTAGTAGAACTCTCAAAGAATTGGTTGCAGACAATTCTAAATCAGATGTTAAGTAATATTGAAAGATTTACTTCAAGTTAGCACACAGTACTCGAGCAAAATTGAACAGTACACTCTTTTCAGCTGAATGCATTACTTTGTACTTTGAGCAATGTGTGCATGTAACTATTAAGCTTGAGGCGCAACTATATAGAAACTGGCTGAGTACTAGTCAGAACAATGATCAACTTAAGATCAAGATGAATTCAGGGAACAAACATTGGAACTTAACCCTCATTGCATCAGAGCAAAACAGAGTTGTGCAAACTATTGAGCTTGAGGTGTGACTCTATAGAAACGACAAGAATACTAGTCAGAACCACGGTCTACTCAAGATAAAGCTCAATTCAGTAACCTTCCACATAGCATTTACATTGCACCTAAAATAATTCTATATCTGAATGCGCGAAGTGTCAGAAATAAGGCAGATGAGCTTGAAGCTCAGGTACGAATGGGTAACCATGAAGTTGTTGGTATAACGGAGACATGGCTGCAGGGAGATCAGACCTGGGATATGAATACTGGTCAGACTACTCAAGATAAAGCTGAATTCAGGAACCTTCCATTACATTGGACCTGCCATTAGCTTTCATTTTCTTTGAAACTGCTAAAGTCCATTAAGTCAAAAAGTGATATTACTTAAGGTAGCTTCTCTAAATTTCATAACTTCCATAACATTGGTTGTAGACAACTCTAAGTTGCACATAATACACTTCAGCTTTAATAGTTTAATATTCACATAATAGTTCCGACTAGTATTCAGGAAGTTTCCATATAGTTCCGCCTCAAGCTTAAAAGTTACGTACATACACATAACACATAATGCTCGGAATAGAAAGTAATGTATTCATCTCAAGAGAGTGTACTGTTCAAATTTGTCAAGAGTACTGTGTTTTAACATGATGTAAAGCATTTTATTTTACTTGCCATATGATTTATAGTCTGCAACCAATATTATGAGAGTGCTACTAATGTTTAAGAGGTTACTTTAAGTAATATCACCATTTGACATAATAGACTTCAGCACTTCCTAAGAAAAGTGAGCTGATGGCAGTTCTAATGTAAAACCTGATTTCAGCTTTATCTTGAGTAGTCAGTGGTTCTGACTAGTATTCTTGCCATTTCTATATAGTTACACAAGCTCAATAGTTTGCACAAGCTCTGTTTTGCTCAGATACAATGAGGGTTAAGTTCCAATGTAAATACTAGGTGGTTGTTCCCTCAAACTTGATCTTGAGTATTCCATCGTTCCAACTAGTATTCAGGAAGTTTCTATATAGTTGCGCCTCAAGCTTAATGGTTACATACACAACCATCACACAAAATACTCAGAGTCCAAAGTAATGCATTCAGTTGAAAAGTGTGTACTGTTCAATTTTGCTCAAGAGTACTGTGTGCTAACGAAGTAAATCTTTCAATTTTACTTAACATCTGATTTAGAGTTGTCTGCAACAAATTCTTTGAGAGTGCTAGTAAAGTTAGTGAAATTAACCAGTTAATTAATAATTAATTATTTCACATTTTGAAATAATAGACTAGCAATTTCAAAGAAAAAAAAGCTGATGGTAGGTCCAATGTAAATGCTAAGTGAATTCAGCATTATTTTGAGTAGTACATCTTTCGGATTAGTATTCATGCCGTCTCTATACAGTTACATCTCAATCTGAGTAGTTGTGTGCACATACATAACACAAAATGATCAGAATAGAAAGTAATGTGTTCAGCTCAGAAGAGTATAACTGTTCAATTTTGCTCTAATGTATGAGTGTTACGTTGATGTAAAGCATTTTATTTTACTTACCATATGAATTAGAGTTGTCTCCAACCAATTCTTTGAGAGTGCTACTAACGATAGGGAAGCTACCTTCAGTAATATCAACTTTTGACATAATAGACCAGCTTTTTCAAAGAGAGAGAAAGCTAATGGCAGTTCCAGTGTAAACGCTATGTGGTAGGTTCCTGAATTCAGCTTTGTCTTGAGTAGTCAATGGTTCTAACTAGAATTCATGCTGTTTCTATACAGCTACATATCAATCTCAATAGCTATGTAGAAACAAAAAATGCTCAGAATAGAAAGTAATGTATTCAGTTGAAATGAGTATGTTCAACGTTGCACAAATGTTAAGTTGATGTAAAGCATTTAACTTTACTTACCGTATGACTTGGAGTTGTCTACAATGAGAGTGCTACTGAAGTTAAAGACGTTGCCTTAAGTAATATCACTTTTGCATTTTCAAAGAAAAAGAAAGCTAATGGTCGTTCCAATGTTAATGCTATGTGGTAGGTTCCTGAATTCAGCTTTGATTAGTCCATGGTTCTGACTAGTATTCATGCGGTCTCTACACAGTTACATATCAATCTGAGTAGTTATGTATGCATTCGTAACACAACTGCTCAGAATACAAAGTAATGTATTCAGCTCGAAAGAGTATAACCGTTCAACTTTGCTCAAAGTGAAAGTTGATGCAAAGCGTTTTATTTGACCATATGATTTAGAGTTATCTGCAACCAATTCTTTGAGAGGGCTACTAAAGTTAAAGAAGTTACCTTACGTAAGATCACATTTTGAAATAATAGATCAAAGCAGATGGCAGGTCCAATGTAAATGGTATCTGGTAGGTTCCTGAGTTCAGCTTTATCTTGAGTAGTCCATGGTTCTGACTAGTATTCTCACTGTTTCTATACAGATACACCTCAAGGTCGATAGTTATGTTACACATGCATAACACAAAATGCTCTGAATACAATGTAATGTATTCAGCTCAAAAGAGTTTACTGTTCAATTTTGCTCAAAAATACTGAATATCATGGCAATTTGTGATATTACTGTAAGTTCTGTAACTTTAGTAGAACTCTCAAAGAATTGGTTGCAGACAATTCTAAATCAGATGTTAAGTAATATTGAAAGATTTACTTCAAGTTAGCACACAGTACTCGAGCAAAATTGAACAGTACACTCTTTTCAGCTGAATGCATTACTTTGTACTTTGAGCAATGTGTGCATGTAACTATTAAGCTTGAGGCGCAACTATATAGAAACTGGCTGAGTACTAGTCAGAACAATGATCAACTTAAGATCAAGATGAATTCAGGGAACAAACATTGGAACTTAACCCTCATTGCATCAGAGCAAAACAGAGTTGTGCAAACTATTGAGCTTGAGGTGTGACTCTATAGAAACGACAAGAATACTAGTCAGAACCACGGTCTACTCAAGATAAAGCTCAATTCAGTAACCTTCCACATAGCATTTACATTGCACCTAAAATAATTCTATATCTGAATGCGCGAAGTGTCAGAAATAAGGCAGATGAGCTTGAAGCTCAGGTACGAATGGGTAACCATGAAGTTGTTGGTATAACGGAGACATGGCTGCAGGGAGATCAGACCTGGGATATGAATACTGGTCAGACTACTCAAGATAAAGCTGAATTCAGGAACCTTCCATTACATTGGACCTGCCATTAGCTTTCATTTTCTTTGAAACTGCTAAAGTCCATTAAGTCAAAAAGTGATATTACTTAAGGTAGCTTCTCTAAATTTCATAACTTCCATAACATTGGTTGTAGACAACTCTAAGTTGCACATAATACACTTCAGCTTTAATAGTTTAATATTCACATAATAGTTCCGACTAGTATTCAGGAAGTTTCCATATAGTTCCGCCTCAAGCTTAAAAGTTACGTACATACACATAACACATAATGCTCGGAATAGAAAGTAATGTATTCATCTCAAGAGAGTGTACTGTTCAAATTTGTCAAGAGTACTGTGTTTTAACATGATGTAAAGCATTTTATTTTACTTGCCATATGATTTATAGTCTGCAACCAATATTATGAGAGTGCTACTAATGTTTAAGAGGTTACTTTAAGTAATATCACCATTTGACATAATAGACTTCAGCACTTCCTAAGAAAAGTGAGCTGATGGCAGTTCTAATGTAAAACCTGATTTCAGCTTTATCTTGAGTAGTCAGTGGTTCTGACTAGTATTCTTGCCATTTCTATATAGTTACACAAGCTCAATAGTTTGCACAAGCTCTGTTTTGCTCAGATACAATGAGGGTTAAGTTCCAATGTAAATACTAGGTGGTTGTTCCCTCAAACTTGATCTTGAGTATTCCATCGTTCCAACTAGTATTCAGGAAGTTTCTATATAGTTGCGCCTCAAGCTTAATGGTTACATACACAACCATCACACAAAATACTCAGAGTCCAAAGTAATGCATTCAGTTGAAAAGTGTGTACTGTTCAATTTTGCTCAAGAGTACTGTGTGCTAACGAAGTAAATCTTTCAATTTTACTTAACATCTGATTTAGAGTTGTCTGCAACAAATTCTTTGAGAGTGCTAGTAAAGTTAGTGAAATTAACCAGTTAATTAATAATTAATTATTTCACATTTTGAAATAATAGACTAGCAATTTCAAAGAAAAAAAAGCTGATGGTAGGTCCAATGTAAATGCTAAGTGAATTCAGCATTATTTTGAGTAGTACATCTTTCGGATTAGTATTCATGCCGTCTCTATACAGTTACATCTCAATCTGAGTAGTTGTGTGCACATACATAACACAAAATGATCAGAATAGAAAGTAATGTGTTCAGCTCAGAAGAGTATAACTGTTCAATTTTGCTCTAATGTATGAGTGTTACGTTGATGTAAAGCATTTTATTTTACTTACCATATGAATTAGAGTTGTCTCCAACCAATTCTTTGAGAGTGCTACTAACGATAGGGAAGCTACCTTCAGTAATATCAACTTTTGACATAATAGACCAGCTTTTTCAAAGAGAGAGAAAGCTAATGGCAGTTCCAGTGTAAACGCTATGTGGTAGGTTCCTGAATTCAGCTTTGTCTTGAGTAGTCAATGGTTCTAACTAGAATTCATGCTGTTTCTATACAGCTACATATCAATCTCAATAGCTATGTAGAAACAAAAAATGCTCAGAATAGAAAGTAATGTATTCAGTTGAAATGAGTATGTTCAACGTTGCACAAATGTTAAGTTGATGTAAAGCATTTAACTTTACTTACCGTATGACTTGGAGTTGTCTACAATCAATGTTATGAGAGTGCTACTGAAGTTAAAGACGTTGCCTTAAGTAATATCACTTTTGCATTTTCAAAGAAAAAGAAAGCTAATGGTCGTTCCAATGTTAATGCTATGTGGTAGGTTCCTGAATTCAGCTTTGATTAGTCCATGGTTCTGACTAGTATTCATGCGGTCTCTACACAGTTACATATCAATCTGAGTAGTTATGTATGCATTCGTAACACAACTGCTCAGAATACAAAGTAATGTATTCAGCTCGAAAGAGTATAACCGTTCAACTTTGCTCAAAGTGAAAGTTGATGCAAAGCGTTTTATTTGACCATATGATTTAGAGTTATCTGCAACCAATTCTTTGAGAGGGCTACTAAAGTTAAAGAAGTTACCTTACGTAAGATCACATTTTGAAATAATAGATCAAAGCAGATGGCAGGTCCAATGTAAATGGTATCTGGTAGGTTCCTGAGTTCAGCTTTATCTTGAGTAGTCCATGGTTCTGACTAGTATTCTCACTGTTTCTATACAGATACACCTCAAGGTCGATAGTTATGTTACACATGCATAACACAAAATGCTCTGAATACAATGTAATGTATTCAGCTCAAAAGAGTTTACTGTTCAATTTTGCTCAAAAATACTGAATATCATGGCAATTTGTGATATTACTGTAAGTTCTGTAACTTTAGTAGAACTCTCAAAGAATTGGTTGCAGACAATTCTAAATCAGATGTTAAGTAATATTGAAAGATTTACTTCAAGTTAGCACACAGTACTCGAGCAAAATTGAACAGTACACTCTTTTCAGCTGAATGCATTACTTTGTACTTTGAGCAATGTGTGCATGTAACTATTAAGCTTGAGGCGCAACTATATAGAAACTGGCTGAGTACTAGTCAGAACAATGATCAACTTAAGATCAAGATGAATTCAGGGAACAAACATTGGAACTTAACCCTCATTGCATCAGAGCAAAACAGAGTTGTGCAAACTATTGAGCTTGAGGTGTGACTCTATAGAAACGACAAGAATACTAGTCAGAACCACGGTCTACTCAAGATAAAGCTCAATTCAGTAACCTTCCACATAGCATTTACATTGCACCTAAAATAATTCTATATCTGAATGCGCGAAGTGTCAGAAATAAGGCAGATGAGCTTGAAGCTCAGGTACGAATGGGTAACCATGAAGTTGTTGGTATAACGGAGACATGGCTGCAGGGAGATCAGACCTGGGATATGAATACTGGTCAGACTACTCAAGATAAAGCTGAATTCAGGAACCTTCCATTACATTGGACCTGCCATTAGCTTTCATTTTCTTTGAAACTGCTAAAGTCCATTAAGTCAAAAAGTGATATTACTTAAGGTAGCTTCTCTAAATTTCATAACTTCCATAACATTGGTTGTAGACAACTCTAAGTTGCACATAATACACTTCAGCTTTAATAGTTTAATATTCACATAATAGTTCCGACTAGTATTCAGGAAGTTTCCATATAGTTCCGCCTCAAGCTTAAAAGTTACGTACATACACATAACACATAATGCTCGGAATAGAAAGTAATGTATTCATCTCAAGAGAGTGTACTGTTCAAATTTGTCAAGAGTACTGTGTTTTAACATGATGTAAAGCATTTTATTTTACTTGCCATATGATTTATAGTCTGCAACCAATATTATGAGAGTGCTACTAATGTTTAAGAGGTTACTTTAAGTAATATCACCATTTGACATAATAGACTTCAGCACTTCCTAAGAAAAGTGAGCTGATGGCAGTTCCAATGTAAAACCTGATTTCAGCTATATCTTGAGTAGTCAGTGGTTCTGACTAGTATTCTTGCCATTTCTATATAGTTACACAAGCTCAATAGTTTGCACAAGCTCTGTTTTGCTCAGATACAATGAGGGTTAAGTTCCAATGTAAATACTAGGTGGTTGTTCCCTCAAACTTGATCTTGAGTATTCCATCGTTCCAACTAGTATTCAGGAAGTTTCTATATAGTTGCGCCTCAAGCTTAATGGTTACATACACAACCATCACACAAAATACTCAGAGTCCAAAGTAATGCATTCAGTTGAAAAGTGTGTACTGTTCAATTTTGCTCAAGAGTACTGTGTGCTAACGAAGTAAATCTTTCAATTTTACTTAACATCTGATTTAGAGTTGTCTGCAACAAATTCTTTGAGAGTGCTAGTAAAGTTAGTGAAATTAACCAGTTAATTAATAATTAATTATTTCACATTTTGAAATAATAGACTAGCAATTTCAAAGAAAAAAAAGCTGATGGTAGGTCCAATGTAAATGCTAAGTGAATTCAGCATTATTTTGAGTAGTACATCTTTCGGATTAGTATTCATGCCGTCTCTATACAGTTACATCTCAATCTGAGTAGTTGTGTGCACATACATAACACAAAATGATCAGAATAGAAAGTAATGTGTTCAGCTCAGAAGAGTATAACTGTTCAATTTTGCTCTAATGTATGAGTGTTACGTTGATGTAAAGCATTTTATTTTACTTACCATATGAATTAGAGTTGTCTCCAACCAATTCTTTGAGAGTGCTACTAACGATAGGGAAGCTACCTTCAGTAATATCAACTTTTGACATAATAGACCAGCTTTTTCAAAGAGAGAGAAAGCTAATGGCAGTTCCAGTGTAAACGCTATGTGGTAGGTTCCTGAATTCAGCTTTGTCTTGAGTAGTCAATGGTTCTAACTAGAATTCATGCTGTTTCTATACAGCTACATATCAATCTCAATAGCTATGTAGAAACAAAAAATGCTCAGAATAGAAAGTAATGTATTCAGTTGAAATGAGTATGTTCAACGTTGCACAAATGTTAAGTTGATGTAAAGCATTTAACTTTACTTACCGTATGACTTGGAGTTGTCTACAATCAATGTTATGAGAGTGCTACTGAAGTTAAAGACGTTGCCTTAAGTAATATCACTTTTGCATTTTCAAAGAAAAAGAAAGCTAATGGTCGTTCCAATGTTAATGCTATGTGGTAGGTTCCTGAATTCAGCTTTGATTAGTCCATGGTTCTGACTAGTATTCATGCGGTCTCTACACAGTTACATATCAATCTGAGTAGTTATGTATGCATTCGTAACACAACTGCTCAGAATACAAAGTAATGTATTCAGCTCGAAAGAGTATAACCGTTCAACTTTGCTCAAAGTGAAAGTTGATGCAAAGCGTTTTATTTGACCATATGATTTAGAGTTATCTGCAACCAATTCTTTGAGAGGGCTACTAAAGTTAAAGAAGTTACCTTACGTAAGATCACATTTTGAAATAATAGATCAAAGCAGATGGCAGGTCCAATGTAAATGGTATCTGGTAGGTTCCTGAGTTCAGCTTTATCTTGAGTAGTCCATGGTTCTGACTAGTATTCTCACTGTTTCTATACAGATACACCTCAAGGTCGATAGTTATGTTACACATGCATAACACAAAATGCTCTGAATACAATGTAATGTATTCAGCTCAAAAGAGTTTACTGTTCAATTTTGCTCAAAAATACTGAATATCATGGCAATTTGTGATATTACTGTAAGTTCTGTAACTTTAGTAGAACTCTCAAAGAATTGGTTGCAGACAATTCTAAATCAGATGTTAAGTAATATTGAAAGATTTACTTCAAGTTAGCACACAGTACTCGAGCAAAATTGAACAGTACACTCTTTTCAGCTGAATGCATTACTTTGTACTTTGAGCAATGTGTGCATGTAACTATTAAGCTTGAGGCGCAACTATATAGAAACTGGCTGAGTACTAGTCAGAACAATGATCAACTTAAGATCAAGATGAATTCAGGGAACAAACATTGGAACTTAACCCTCAATGCATCAGAGCAAAACAGAGTTGTGCAAACTATTGAGCTTGAGGTGTGACTCTATAGAAACGACAAGAATACTAGTCAGAACCACGGTCTACTCAAGATAAAGCTCAATTCAGTAACCTTCCACATAGCATTTACATTGCACCTAAAATAATTCTATATCTGAATGCGCGAAGTGTCAGAAATAAGGCAGATGAGCTTGAAGCTCAGGTACGAATGGGTAACCATGAAGTTGTTGGTATAACGGAGACATGGCTGCAGGGAGATCAGACCTGGGATATGAATACTGGTCAGACTACTCAAGATAAAGCTGAATTCAGGAACCTTCCATTACATTGGACCTGCCATTAGCTTTCATTTTCTTTGAAACTGCTAAAGTCCATTAAGTCAAAAAGTGATATTACTTAAGGTAGCTTCTCTAAATTTCATAACTTCCATAACATTGGTTGTAGACAACTCTAAGTTGCACATAATACACTTCAGCTTTAATAGTTTAATATTCACATAATAGTTCCGACTAGTATTCAGGAAGTTTCCATATAGTTCCGCCTCAAGCTTAAAAGTTACGTACATACACATAACACATAATGCTCGGAATAGAAAGTAATGTATTCATCTCAAGAGAGTGTACTGTTCAAATTTGTCAAGAGTACTGTGTTTTAACATGATGTAAAGCATTTTATTTTACTTGCCATATGATTTATAGTCTGCAACCAATATTATGAGAGTGCTACTAATGTTTAAGAGGTTACTTTAAGTAATATCACCATTTGACATAATAGACTTCAGCACTTCCTAAGAAAAGTGAGCTGATGGCAGTTCTAATGTAAAACCTGATTTCAGCTTTATCTTGAGTAGTCAGTGGTTCTGACTAGTATTCTTGCCATTTCTATATAGTTACACAAGCTCAATAGTTTGCACAAGCTCTGTTTTGCTCAGATACAATGAGGGTTAAGTTCCAATGTAAATACTAGGTGGTTGTTCCCTCAAACTTGATCTTGAGTATTCCATCGTTCCAACTAGTATTCAGGAAGTTTCTATATAGTTGCGCCTCAAGCTTAATGGTTACATACACAACCATCACACAAAATACTCAGAGTCCAAAGTAATGCATTCAGTTGAAAAGTGTGTACTGTTCAATTTTGCTCAAGAGTACTGTGTGCTAACGAAGTAAATCTTTCAATTTTACTTAACATCTGATTTAGAGTTGTCTGCAACAAATTCTTTGAGAGTGCTAGTAAAGTTAGTGAAATTAACCAGTTAATTAATAATTAATTATTTCACATTTTGAAATAATAGACTAGCAATTTCAAAGAAAAAAAAGCTGATGGTAGGTCCAATGTAAATGCTAAGTGAATTCAGCATTATTTTGAGTAGTACATCTTTCGGATTAGTATTCATGCCGTCTCTATACAGTTACATCTCAATCTGAGTAGTTGTGTGCACATACATAACACAAAATGATCAGAATAGAAAGTAATGTGTTCAGCTCAGAAGAGTATAACTGTTCAATTTTGCTCTAATGTATGAGTGTTACGTTGATGTAAAGCATTTTATTTTACTTACCATATGAATTAGAGTTGTCTCCAACCAATTCTTTCAGAGTGCTACTAACGATACGGAAGCTACCTTCAGTAATATCAACTTTTGACATAATAGACCAGCTTTTTCAAAGAGAGAGAAAGCTAATGGCAGTTCCAGTGTAAACGCTATGTGGTAGGTTCCTGAATTCAGCTTTGTCTTGAGTAGTCAATGGTTCTAACTAGAATTCATGCTGTTTCTATACAGCTACATATCAATCTCAATAGCTATGTAGAAACAAAAAATGCTCAGAATAGAAAGTAATGTATTCAGTTGAAATGAGTATGTTCAACGTTGCACAAATGTTAAGTTGATGTAAAGCATTTAACTTTACTTACCGTATGACTTGGAGTTGTCTACAATCAATGTTATGAGAGTGCTACTGAAGTTAAAGACGTTGCCTTAAGTAATATCACTTTTGCATTTTCAAAGAAAAAGAAAGCTAATGGTCGTTCCAATGTTAATGCTATGTGGTAGGTTCCTGAATTCAGCTTTGATTAGTCCATGGTTCTGACTAGTATTCATGCGGTCTCTACACAGTTACATATCAATCTGAGTAGTTATGTATGCATTCGTAACACAACTGCTCAGAATACAAAGTAATGTATTCAGCTCGAAAGAGTATAACCGTTCAACTTTGCTCAAAGTGAAAGTTGATGCAAAGCGTTTTATTTGACCATATGATTTAGAGTTATCTGCAACCAATTCTTTGAGAGGGCTACTAAAGTTAAAGAAGTTACCTTACGTAAGATCACATTTTGAAATAATAGATCAAAGCAGATGGCAGGTCCAATGTAAATGGTATCTGGTAGGTTCCTGAGTTCAGCTTTATCTTGAGTAGTCCATGGTTCTGACTAGTATTCTCACTGTTTCTATACAGATACACCTCAAGGTCGATAGTTATGTTACACATGCATAACACAAAATGCTCTGAATACAATGTAATGTATTCAGCTCAAAAGAGTTTACTGTTCAATTTTGCTCAAAAATACTGAATATCATGGCAATTTGTGATATTACTGTAAGTTCTGTAACTTTAGTAGAACTCTCAAAGAATTGGTTGCAGACAATTCTAAATCAGATGTTAAGTAATATTGAAAGATTTACTTCAAGTTAGCACACAGTACTCGAGCAAAATTGAACAGTACACTCTTTTCAGCTGAATGCATTACTTTGTACTTTGAGCAATGTGTGCATGTAACTATTAAGCTTGAGGCGCAACTATATAGAAACTGGCTGAGTACTAGTCAGAACAATGATCAACTTAAGATCAAGATGAATTCAGGGAACAAACATTGGAACTTAACCCTCATTGCATCAGAGCAAAACAGAGTTGTGCAAACTATTGAGCTTGAGGTGTGACTCTATAGAAACGACAAGAATACTAGTCAGAACCACGGTCTACTCAAGATAAAGCTCAATTCAGTAACCTTCCACATAGCATTTACATTGCACCTAAAATAATTCTATATCTGAATGCGCGAAGTGTCAGAAATAAGGCAGATGAGCTTGAAGCTCAGGTACGAATGGGTAACCATGAAGTTGTTGGTATAACGGAGACATGGCTGCAGGGAGATCAGACCTGGGATATGAATACTGGTCAGACTACTCAAGATAAAGCTGAATTCAGGAACCTTCCATTACATTGGACCTGCCATTAGCTTTCATTTTCTTTGAAACTGCTAAAGTCCATTAAGTCAAAAAGTGATATTACTTAAGGTAGCTTCTCTAAATTTCATAACTTCCATAACATTGGTTGTAGACAACTCTAAGTTGCACATAATACACTTCAGCTTTAATAGTTTAATATTCACATAATAGTTCCGACTAGTATTCAGGAAGTTTCCATATAGTTCCGCCTCAAGCTTAAAAGTTACGTACATACACATAACACATAATGCTCGGAATAGAAAGTAATGTATTCATCTCAAGAGAGTGTACTGTTCAAATTTGTCAAGAGTACTGTGTTTTAACATGATGTAAAGCAT
The DNA here is from genome assembly GCF_030144855.1 of Hypanus sabinus. Classification (NCBI taxonomy): domain Eukaryota; kingdom Metazoa; phylum Chordata; class Chondrichthyes; order Myliobatiformes; family Dasyatidae; genus Hypanus; species Hypanus sabinus. Next base: position 72,039,318 of record NC_082706.1, read on the forward strand.
TTTATTTTACTTGCCATATGATTTATTGTCTGCAACCAATATTATGAGAGTGCTACTAATGTTTAAGATGTTACTTTAAGTAATATCACCATTTGACATAATAGACTTCAGCACTTCCTAAGAAAAGTGAGCTGATGGCAGTTCCAATGTAAAACCTGATTTCAGCTATATCTTGAGTAGTCAGTGGTTCTGACTAGTATTCTTGCCATTTCTATATAGTTACACAAGCTCAATAGTTTGCACAAGCTCTGTTTTGCTCAGATACAATGAGGGTTAAGTTCCAATGTAAATACTAGGTGGTTGTTCCCTCAAACTTGATCTTGAGTATTCCATCGTTCCAACTAGTATTCAGGAAGTTTCTATATAGTCGCGCCTCAAGCTTAATAGTTACATACACACACATCACACAAAATGCTCAAAGTAATGCATTCAGCTGAAAAGTGTGTACTGTTCAATTTTGCTCAAGAGTACTGTGTGCTAACGGTAAATCTTTCAATTTTACTTAACATCTGATTTAGAGTTGTCTGCAACAAATTCTTTGAGAGTGCTAGTAAAGTTAGTGAAATTAACCAGTTAATTAATAATTAATTATTTCACATTTTGAAATAATAGACTAGCAATTTCAAAGAAAAAAAAGCTGTTGGTAGGTCCAATGTAAATGCTAAGTGAATTCAGCATTATTTTGAGTAGTACATCTTTCGGATTAGTATTCATGCCGTCTCTATACAGTTACATCTCAATCTGAGTAGTTGTGTGCACATACATAACACAAAATGATCAGAATAGAAAGTAATGTGTTCAGCTCAGAAGAGTATAACTGTTCAATTTTGCTCTAATGTATGAGTGTTACGTTGATGTAAAGCATTTTATTTTACTTACCATATGAATTAGAGTTGTCTCCAACCAATTCTTTGAGAGTGCTACTAACGATACGGAAGCTACCTTCAGTAATATCAACTTTTGACATAATAGACCAGCTTTTTCAAAGAGAGAGAAAGCTAATGGCAGTTCCAGTGTAAACGCTATGTGGTAGGTTCCTGAATTCAGCTTTGTCTTGAGTAGTCAATGGTTCTAACTAGAATTCATGCTGTTTCTATACAGCTACATATCAATCTCAATAGCTATGTAGAAACAAAAAATGCTCAGAATAGAAAGTAATGTATTCAGTTGAAATGAGTATGTTCAACGTTGCACAAATGTTAAGTTGATGTAAAGCATTTAACTTTACTTACCGTATGACTTGGAGTTGTCTACAATCAATGTTATGAGAGTGCTACTGAAGTTAAAGACGTTGCCTTAAGTAATATCACTTTTGCATTTTCAAAGAAAAAGAAAGCTAATGGTCGTTCCAATGTTAATGCTATGTGGTAGGTTCCTGAATTCAGCTTTGATTAGTCCATGGTTCTGACTAGTATTCATGCGGTCTCTACACAGTTACATATCAATCTGAGTAGTTATGTATGCATTCGTAACACAACTGCTCAGAATACAAAGTAATGTATTCAGCTCGAAAGAGTATAACCGTTCAACTTTGCTCAAAGTGAAAGTTGATGCAAAGCGTTTTATTTGACCATATGATTTAGAGTTATCTGCAACCAATTCTTTGAGAGGGCTACTAAAGTTAAAGAAGTTACCTTACGTAAGATCACATTTTGAAATAATAGATCAAAGCAGATGGCAGGTCCAATGTAAATGGTATCTGGTAGGTTCCTGAGTTCAGCTTTATCTTGAGTAGTCCATGGTTCTGACTAGTATTCTCACTGTTTCTATACAGATACACCTCAAGGTCGATAGTTATGTTACACATGCATAACACAAAATGCTCTGAATACAATGTAATGTATTCAGCTCAAAAGAGTTTACTGTTCAATTTTGCTCAAAAATACTGAATATCATGGCAATTTGTGATATTACTGTAAGTTCTGTAACTTTAGTAGAACTCTCAAAGAATTGGTTGCAGACAATTCTAAATCAGATGTTAAGTAATATTGAAAGATTTACTTCAAGTTAGCACACAGTACTCGAGCAAAATTGAACAGTACACTCTTTTCAGCTGAATGCATTACTTTGTACTTTGAGCAATGTGTGCATGTAACTATTAAGCTTGAGGCGCAACTATATAGAAACTGGCTGAGTACTAGTCAGAACAATGATCAACTTAAGATCAAGATGAATTCAGGGAACAAACATTGGAACTTAACCCTCATTGCATCAGAGCAAAACAGAGTTGTGCAAACTATTGAGCTTGAGGTGTGACTCTATAGAAACGACAAGAATACTAGTCAGAACCACGGTCTACTCAAGATAAAGCTCAATTCAGTAACCTTCCACATAGCATTTACATTGCACCTAAAATAATTCTATATCTGAATGCGCGAAGTGTCAGAAATAAGGCAGATGAGCTTGAAGCTCAGGTACGAATGGGTAACCATGAAGTTGTTGGTATAACGGAGACATGGCTGCAGGGAGATCAGACCTGGGATATGAATACTGGTCAGACTACTCAAGATAAAGCTGAATTCAGGAACCTTCCATTACATTGGACCTGCCATTAGCTTTCATTTTCTTTGAAACTGCTAAAGTCCATTAAGTCAAAAAGTGATATTACTTAAGGTAGCTTCTCTAAATTTCATAACTTCCATAACATTGGTTGTAGACAACTCTAAGTTGCACATAATACACTTCAGCTTTAATAGTTTAATATTCACATAATAGTTCCGACTAGTATTCAGGAAGTTTCCATATAGTTCCGCCTCAAGCTTAAAAGTTACGTACATACACATAACACATAATGCTCGGAATAGAAAGTAATGTATTCATCTCAAGAGAGTGTACTGTTCAAATTTGTCAAGAGTACTGTGTTTTAACATGATGTAAAGCATTTTATTTTACTTGCCATATGATTTATAGTCTGCAACCAATATTATGAGAGTGCTACTAATGTTTAAGAGGTTACTTTAAGTAATATCACCATTTGACATAATAGACTTCAGCACTTCCTAAGAAAAGTGAGCTGATGGCAGTTCTAATGTAAAACCTGATTTCAGCTTTATCTTGAGTAGTCAGTGGTTCTGACTAGTATTCTTGCCATTTCTATATAGTTACACAAGCTCAATAGTTTGCACAAGCTCTGTTTTGCTCAGATACAATGAGGGTTAAGTTCCAATGTAAATACTAGGTGGTTGTTCCCTCAAACTTGATCTTGAGTATTCCATCGTTCCAACTAGTATTCAGGAAGTTTCTATATAGTTGCGCCTCAAGCTTAATGGTTACATAAACAACCATCACACAAAATACTCAGAGTCCAAAGTAATGCATTCAGTTGAAAAGTGTGTACTGTTCAATTTTGCTCAAGAGTACTGTGTGCTAACGAAGTAAATCTTTCAATTTTACTTAACATCTGATTTAGAGTTGTCTGCAACAAATTCTTTGAGAGTGCTAGTAAAGTTAGTGAAATTAACCAGTTAATTAATAATTAATTATTTCACATTTTGAAATAATAGACTAGCAATTTCAAAGAAAAAAAAGCTGTTGGTAGGTCCAATGTAAATGCTAAGTGAATTCAGCATTATTTTGAGTAGTACATCTTTCGGATTAGTATTCATGCCGTCTCTATACAGTTACATCTCAATCTGAGTAGTTGTGTGCACATACATAACACAAAATGATCAGAATAGAAAGTAATGTGTTCAGCTCAGAAGAGTATAACTGTTCAATTTTGCTCTAATGTATGAGTGTTACGTTGATGTAAAGCATTTTATTTTACTTACCATATGAATTAGAGTTGTCTCCAACCAATTCTTTGAGAGTGCTACTAACGATAGGGAAGCTACCTTCAGTAATATCAACTTTTGACTTAATAGACCAGCTTTTTCAAAGAGAGAGAAAGCTAATGGCAGTTCCAGTGTAAACGCTATGTGGTAGGTTCCTGAATTCAGCTTTGTCTTGAGTAGTCAATGGTTCTAACTAGAATTCATGCTGTTTCTATACAGCTACATATCAATCTCAATAGCTATGTAGAAACAAAAAATGCTCAGAATAGAAAGTAATGTATTCAGTTGAAATGAGTATGTTCAACGTTGCACAAATGTTAAGTTGATGTAAAGCATTTAACTTTACTTACCGTATGACTTGGAGTTGTCTACAATGAGAGTGCTACTGAAGTTAAAGACGTTGCCTTAAGTAATATCACTTTTGCATTTTCAAAGAAAAAGAAAGCTAATGGTCGTTCCAATGTTAATGCTATGTGGTAGGTTCCTGAATTCAGCTTTGATTAGTCCATGGTTCTGACTAGTATTCATGCGGTCTCTACACAGTTACATATCAATCTGAGTAGTTATGTATGCATTCGTAACACAACTGCTCAGAATACAAAGTAATGTATTCAGCTCGAAAGAGTATAACCGTTCAACTTTGCTCAAAGTGAAAGTTGATGCAAAGCGTTTTATTTGACCATATGATTTAGAGTTATCTGCAACCAATTCTTTGAGAGGGCTACTAAAGTTAAAGAAGTTACCTTACGTAAGATCACATTTTGAAATAATAGATCAAAGCAGATGGCAGGTCCAATGTAAATGGTATCTGGTAGGTTCCTGAGTTCAGCTTTATCTTGAGTAGTCCATGGTTCTGACTAGTATTCTCACTGTTTCTATACAGATACACCTCAAGGTCGATAGTTATGTTACACATGCATAACACAAAATGCTCTGAATACAATGTAATGTATTCAGCTCAAAAGAGTTTACTGTTCAATTTTGCTCAAAAATACTGAATATCATGGCAATTTGTGATATTACTGTAAGTTCTGTAACTTTAGTAGAACTCTCAAAGAATTGGTTGCAGACAATTCTAAATCAGATGTTAAGTAATATTGAAAGATTTACTTCAAGTTAGCACACAGTACTCGAGCAAAATTGAACAGTACACTCTTTTCAGCTGAATGCATTACTTTGTACTTTGAGCAATGTGTGCATGTAACTATTAAGCTTGAGGCGCAACTATATAGAAACTGGCTGAGTACTAGTCAGAACAATGATCAACTTAAGATCAAGATGAATTCAGGGAACAAACATTGGAACTTAACCCTCATTGCATCAGAGCAAAACAGAGTTGTGCAAACTATTGAGCTTGAGGTGTGACTCTATAGAAACGACAAGAATACTAGTCAGAACCACGGTCTACTCAAGATAAAGCTCAATTCAGTAACCTTCCACATAGCATTTACATTGCACCTAAAATAATTCTATATCTGAATGCGCGAAGTGTCAGAAATAAGGCAGATGAGCTTGAAGCTCAGGTACGAATGGGTAACCATGAAGTTGTTGGTATAACGGAGACATGGCTGCAGGGAGATCAGACCTGGGATATGAATACTGGTCAGACTACTCAAGATAAAGCTGAATTCAGGAACCTTCCATTACATTGGACCTGCCATTAGCTTTCATTTTCTTTGAAACTGCTAAAGTCCATTAAGTCAAAAAGTGATATTACTTAAGGTAGCTTCTCTAAATTTCATAACTTCCATAACATTGGTTGTAGACAACTCTAAGTTGCACATAATACACTTCAGCTTTAATAGTTTAATATTCACATAATAGTTCCGACTAGTATTCAGGAAGTTTCCATATAGTTCCGCCTCAAGCTTAAAAGTTACGTACATACACATAACACATAATGCTCGGAATAGAAAGTAATGTATTCATCTCAAGAGAGTGTACTGTTCAAATTTGTCAAGAGTACTGTGTTTTAACATGATGTAAAGCATTTTATTTTACTTGCCATATGATTTATTGTCTGCAACCAATATTATGAGAGTGCTACTAATGTTTAAGATGTTACTTTAAGTAATATCACCATTTGACATAATAGACTTCAGCACTTCCTAAGAAAAGTGAGCTGATGGCAGTTCCAATGTAAAACCTGATTTCAGCTATATCTTGAGTAGTCAGTGGTTCTGACTAGTATTCTTGCCATTTCTATATAGTTACACAAGCTCAATAGTTTGCACAAGCTCTGTTTTGCTCAGATACAATGAGGGTTAAGTTCCAATGTAAATACTAGGTGGTTGTTCCCTCAAACTTGATCTTGAGTATTCCATCGTTCCAACTAGTATTCAGGAAGTTTCTATATAGTCGCGCCTCAAGCTTAATAGTTACATACACACACATCACACAAAATGCTCAAAGTAATGCATTCAGCTGAAAAGTGTGTACTGTTCAATTTTGCTCAAGAGTACTGTGTGCTAACTTGAAGTAAATCTTTCAGTTTTACTTAACATCTGATTTAGAGTTGTCTGCAACAAATTCTTTGAGAGTGCTAGTAAAGTTAGTGAAATTAACCAGTTAATTAATAATTAATTATTTCACATTTTGAAATAATAGACTAGCAATTTCAAAGAAAAAAAAGCTGTTGGTAGGTCCAATGTAAATGCTAAGTGAATTCAGCATTATTTTGAGTAGTACATCTTTCGGATTAGTATTCATGCCGTCTCTATACAGTTACATCTCAATCTGAGTAGTTGTGTGCACATACATAACACAAAATGATCAGAATAGAAAGTAATGTGTTCAGCTCAGAAGAGTATAACTGTTCAATTTTGCTCTAATGTATGAGTGTTACGTTGATGTAAAGCATTTTATTTTACTTACCATATGAATTAGAGTTGTCTCCAACCAATTCTTTGAGAGTGCTACTAACGATAGGGAAGCTACCTTCAGTAATATCAACTTTTGACATAATAGACCAGCTTTTTCAAAGAGAGAGAAAGCTAATGGCAGTTCCAGTGTAAACGCTATGTGGTAGGTTCCTGAATTCAGCTTTGTCTTGAGTAGTCAATGGTTCTAACTAGAATTCATGCTGTTTCTATACAGCTACATATCAATCTCAATAGCTATGTAGAAACAAAAAATGCTCAGAATAGAAAGTAATGTATTCAGTTGAAATGAGTATGTTCAACGTTGCACAAATGTTAAGTTGATGTAAAGCATTTAACTTTACTTACCGTATGACTTGGAGTTGTCTACAATGAGAGTGCTACTGAAGTTAAAGACGTTGCCTTAAGTAATATCACTTTTGCATTTTCAAAGAAAAAGAAAGCTAATGGTCGTTCCAATGTTAATGCTATGTGGTAGGTTCCTGAATTCAGCTTTGATTAGTCCATGGTTCTGACTAGTATTCATGCGGTCTCTACACAGTTACATATCAATCTGAGTAGTTATGTATGCATTCGTAACACAACTGCTCAGAATACAAAGTAATGTATTCAGCTCGAAAGAGTATAACCGTTCAACTTTGCTCAAAGTGAAAGTTGATGCAAAGCGTTTTATTTGACCATATGATTTAGAGTTATCTGCAACCAATTCTTTGAGAGGGCTACTAAAGTTAAAGAAGTTACCTTACGTAAGATCACATTTTGAAATAATAGATCAAAGCAGATGGCAGGTCCAATGTAAATGGTATCTGGTAGGTTCCTGAGTTCAGCTTTATCTTGAGTAGTCCATGGTTCTGACTAGTATTCTCACTGTTTCTATACAGATACACCTCAAGGTCGATAGTTATGTTACACATGCATAACACAAAATGCTCTGAATACAATGTAATGTATTCAGCTCAAAAGAGTTTACTGTTCAATTTTGCTCAAAAATACTGAATATCATGGCAATTTGTGATATTACTGTAAGTTCTGTAACTTTAGTAGAACTCTCAAAGAATTGGTTGCAGACAATTCTAAATCAGATGTTAAGTAATATTGAAAGATTTACTTCAAGTTAGCACACAGTACTCGAGCAAAATTGAACAGTACACTCTTTTCAGCTGAATGCATTACTTTGTACTTTGAGCAATGTGTGCATGTAACTATTAAGCTTGAGGCGCAACTATATAGAAACTGGCTGAGTACTAGTCAGAACAATGATCAACTTAAGATCAAGATGAATTCAGGGAACAAACATTGGAACTTAACCCTCATTGCATCAGAGCAAAACAGAGTTGTGCAAACTATTGAGCTTGAGGTGTGACTCTATAGAAACGACAAGAATACTAGTCAGAACCACGGTCTACTCAAGATAAAGCTCAATTCAGTAACCTTCCACATAGCATTTACATTGCACCTAAAATAATTCTATATCTGAATGCGCGAAGTGTCAGAAATAAGGCAGATGAGCTTGAAGCTCAGGTACGAATGGGTAACCATGAAGTTGTTGGTATAACGGAGACATGGCTGCAGGGAGATCAGACCTGGGATATGAATACTGGTCAGACTACTCAAGATAAAGCTGAATTCAGGAACCTTCCATTACATTGGACCTGCCATTAGCTTTCATTTTCTTTGAAACTGCTAAAGTCCATTAAGTCAAAAAGTGATATTACTTAAGGTAGCTTCTCTAAATTTCATAACTTCCATAACATTGGTTGTAGACAACTCTAAGTTGCACATAATACACTTCAGCTTTAATAGTTTAATATTCACATAATAGTTCCGACTAGTATTCAGGAAGTTTCCATATAGTTCCGCCTCAAGCTTAAAAGTTACGTACATACACATAACACATAATGCTCGGAATAGAAAGTAATGTATTCATCTCAAGAGAGTGTACTGTTCAAATTTGTCAAGAGTACTGTGTTTTAACATGATGTAAAGCATTTTATTTTACTTGCCATATGATTTATAGTCTGCAACCAATATTATGAGAGTGCTACTAATGTTTAAGAGGTTACTTTAAGTAATATCACCATTTGACATAATAGACTTCAGCACTTCCTAAGAAAAGTGAGCTGATGGCAGTTCTAATGTAAAACCTGATTTCAGCTTTATCTTGAGTAGTCAGTGGTTCTGACTAGTATTCTTGCCATTTCTATATAGTTACACAAGCTCAATAGTTTGCACAAGCTCTGTTTTGCTCAGATACAATGAGGGTTAAGTTCCAATGTAAATACTAGGTGGTTGTTCCCTCAAACTTGATCTTGAGTATTCCATCGTTCCAACTAGTATTCAGGAAGTTTCTATATAGTCGCGCCTCAAGCTTAATAGTTACATACACACACATCACACAAAATGCTCAAAGTAATGCATTCAGCTGAAAAGTGTGTACTGTTCAATTTTGCTCAAGAGTACTGTGTGCTAACGGTAAATCTTTCAATTTTACTTAACATCTGATTTAGAGTTGTCTGCAACAAATTCTTTGAGAGTGCTAGTAAAGTTAGTGAAATTAACCAGTTAATTAATAATTAATTATTTCACATTTTGAAATAATAGACTAGCAATTTCAAAGAAAAAAAAGCTGTTGGTAGGTCCAATGTAAATGCTAAGTGAATTCAGCATTATTTTGAGTAGTACATCTTTCGGATTAGTATTCATGCCGTCTCTATACAGTTACATCTCAATCTGAGTAGTTGTGTGCACATACATAACACAAAATGATCAGAATAGAAAGTAATGTGTTCAGCTCAGAAGAGTATAACTGTTCAATTTTGTTCTAATGTATGAGTGTTACGTTGATGTAAAGCATTTTATTTTACTTACCATATGAATTAGAGTTGTCTCCAACCAATTCTTTGAGAGTGCTACTAACGATAGGGAAGCTACCTTCAGTAATATCAACTTTTGACATAATAGACCAGCTTTTTCAAAGAGAGAGAAAGCTAATGGCAGTTCCAGTGTAAACGCTATGTGGTAGGTTCCTGAATTCAGCTTTGTCTTGAGTAGTCAATGGTTCTAACTAGAATTCATGCTGTTTCTATACAGCTACATATCAATCTCAATAGCTATGTAGAAACAAAAAATGCTCAGAATAGAAAGTAATGTATTCAGTTGAAATGAGTATGTTCAACGTTGCACAAATGTTAAGTTGATGTAAAGCATTTAACTTTACTTACCGTATGACTTGGAGTTGTCTACAATCAATGTTATGAGAGTGCTACTGAAGTTAAAGACGTTGCCTTAAGTAATATCACTTTTGCATTTTCAAAGAAAAAGAAAGCTAATGGTCGTTCCAATGTTAATGCTATGTGGTAGGTTCCTGAATTCAGCTTTGATTAGTCCATGGTTCTGACTAGTATTCATGCGGTCTCTACACAGTTACATATCAATCTGAGTAGTTATGTATGCATTCGTAACACAACTGCTCAGAATACAAAGTAATGTATTCAGCTCGAAAGAGTATAACCGTTCAACTTTGCTCAAAGTGAAAGTTGATGCAAAGCGTTTTATTTGACCATATGATTTAGAGTTATCTGCAACCAATTCTTTGAGAGGGCTACTAAAGTTAAAGAAGTTACCTTACGTAAGATCACATTTTGAAATAATAGATCAAAGCAGATGGCAGGTCCAATGTAAATGGTATCTGGTAGGTTCCTGAGTTCAGCTTTATCTTGAGTAGTCCATGGTTCTGACTAGTATTCTCACTGTTTCTATACAGATACACCTCAAGGTCGATAGTTATGTTACACATGCATAACACAAAATGCTCTGAATACAATGTAATGTATTCAGCTCAAAAGAGTTTACTGTTCAATTTTGCTCAAAAATACTGAATATCATGGCAATTTGTGATATTACTGTAAGTTCTGTAACTTTAGTAGAACTCTCAAAGAATTGGTTGCAGACAATTCTAAATCAGATGTTAAGTAATATTGAAAGATTTACTTCAAGTTAGCACACAGTACTCGAGCAAAATTGAACAGTACACTCTTTTCAGCTGAATGCATTACTTTGTACTTTGAGCAATGTGTGCATGTAACTATTAAGCTTGAGGCGCAACTATATAGAAACTGGCTGAGTACTAGTCAGAACAATGATCAACTTAAGATCAAGATGAATTCAGGGAACAAACATTGGAACTTAACCCTCAATGCATCAGAGCAAAACAGAGTTGTGCAAACTATTGAGCTTGAGGTGTGACTCTATAGAAACGACAAGAATACTAGTCAGAACCACGGTCTACTCAAGATAAAGCTCAATTCAGTAACCTTCCACATAGCATTTACATTGCACCTAAAATAATTCTATATCTGAATGCGCGAAGTGTCAGAAATAAGGCAGATGAGCTTGAAGCTCAGGTACGAATGGGTAACCATGAAGTTGTTGGTATAACGGAGACATGGCTGCAGGGAGATCAGACCTGGGATATGAATACTGGTCAGACTACTCAAGATAAAGCTGAATTCAGGAACCTTCCATTACATTGGACCTGCCATTAGCTTTCATTTTCTTTGAAACTGCTAAAGTCCATTAAGTCAAAAAGTGATATTACTTAAGGTAGCTTCTCTAAATTTCATAACTTCCATAACATTGGTTGTAGACAACTCTAAGTTGCACATAATACACTTCAGCTTTAATAGTTTAATATTCACATAATAGTTCCGACTAGTATTCAGGAAGTTTCCATATAGTTCCGCCTCAAGCTTAAAAGTTACGTACATACACATAACACATAATGCTCGGAATAGAAAGTAATGTATTCATCTCAAGAGAGTGTACTGTTCAAATTTGTCAAGAGTACTGTGTTTTAACATGATGTAAAGCATTTTATTTTACTTGCCATATGATTTATAGTCTGCAACCAATATTATGAGAGTGCTACTAATGTTTAAGAGGTTACTTTAAGTAATATCACCATTTGACATAATAGACTTCAGCACTTCCTAAGAAAAGTGAGCTGATGGCAGTTCTAATGTAAAACCTGATTTCAGCTTTATCTTGAGTAGTCAGTGGTTCTGACTAGTATTCTTGCCATTTCTATATAGTTACACAAGCTCAATAGTTTGCACAAGCTCTGTTTTGCTCAGATACAATGAGGGTTAAGTTCCAATGTAAATACTAGGTGGTTGTTCCCTCAAACTTGATCTTGAGTATTCCATCGTTCCAACTAGTATTCAGGAAGTTTCTATATAGTTGCGCCTCAAGCTTAATGGTTACATACACAACCATCACACAAAATACTCAGAGTCCAAAGTAATGCATTCAGTTGAAAAGTGTGTACTGTTCAATTTTGCTCAAGAGTACTGTGTGCTAACGAAGTAAATCTTTCAATTTTACTTAACATCTGATTTAGAGTTGTCTGCAACAAATTCTTTGAGAGTGCTAGTAAAGTTAGTGAAATTAACCAGTTAATTAATAATTAATTATTTCACATTTTGAAATAATAGACTAGCAATTTCAAAGAAAAAAAAGCTGATGGTAGGTCCAATGTAAATGCTAAGTGAATTCAGCATTATTTTGAGTAGTACATCTTTCGGATTAGTATTCATGCCGTCTCTATACAGTTACATCTCAATCTGAGTAGTTGTGTGCACATACATAACACAAAATGATCAGAATAGAAAGTAATGTGTTCAGCTCAGAAGAGTATAACTGTTCAATTTTGCTCTAATGTATGAGTGTTACGTTGATGTAAAGCATTTTATTTTACTTACCATATGAATTAGAGTTGTCTCCAACCAATTCTTTGAGAGTGCTACTAACGATAGGGAAGCTACCTTCAGTAATATCAACTTTTGACATAATAGACCAGCTTTTTCAAAGAGAGAGAAAGCTAATGGCAGTTCCAGTGTAAACGCTATGTGGTAGGTTCCTGAATTCAGCTTTGTCTTGAGTAGTCAATGGTTCTAACTAGAATTCATGCTGTTTCTATACAGCTACATATCAATCTCAATAGCTATGTAGAAACAAAAAATGCTCAGAATAGAAAGTAATGTATTCAGTTGAAATGAGTATGTTCAACGTTGCACAAATGTTAAGTTGATGTAAAGCATTTAACTTTACTTACCGTATGACTTGGAGTTGTCTACAATCAATGTTATGAGAGTGCTACTGAAGTTAAAGACGTTGCCTTAAGTAATATCACTTTTGCATTTTCAAAGAAAAAGAAAGCTAATGGTCGTTCCAATGTTAATGCTATGTGGTAGGTTCCTGAATTCAGCTTTGATTAGTCCATGGTTCTGACTAGTATTCATGCGGTCTCTACACAGTTACATATCAATCTGAGTAGTTATGTATGCATTCGTAACACAACTGCTCAGAATACAAAGTAATGTATTCAGCTCGAAAGAGTATAACCGTTCAACTTTGCTCAAAGTGAAAGTTGATGCAAAGCGTTTTATTTGACCATATGATTTAGAGTTATCTGCAACCAATTCTTTGAGAGGGCTACTAAAGTTAAAGAAGTTACCTTACGTAAGATCACATTTTGAAATAATAGATCAAAGCAGATGGCAGGTCCAATGTAAATGGTATCTGGTAGGTTCCTGAGTTCAGCTTTATCTTGAGTAGTCCATGGTTCTGACTAGTATTCTCACTGTTTCTATACAGATACACCTCAAGGTCGATAGTTATGTTACACATGCATAACACAAAATGCTCTGAATACAATGTAATGTATTCAGCTCAAAAGAGTTTACTGTTCAATTTTGCTCAAAAATACTGAATATCATGGCAATTTGTGATATTACTGTAAGTTCTGTAACTTTAGTAGAACTCTCAAAGAATTGGTTGCAGACAATTCTAAATCAGATGTTAAGTAATATTGAAAGATTTACTTCAAGTTAGCACACAGTACTCGAGCAAAATTGAACAGTACACTCTTTTCAGCTGAATGCATTACTTTGTACTTTGAGCAATGTGTGCATGTAACTATTAAGCTTGAGGCGCAACTATATAGAAACTGGCTGAGTACTAGTCAGAACAATGATCAACTTAAGATCAAGATGAATTCAGGGAACAAACATTGGAACTTAACCCATTGCATCAGAGCAAAACAGAGTTGTGCAAACTATTGAGCTTGAGGTGTGACTCTATAGAAACGACAAGAATACTAGTCAGAACCACGGTCTACTCAAGATAAAGCTCAATTCAGTAACCTTCCACATAGCATTTACATTGCACCTAAAATAATTCTATATCTGAATGCGCGAAGTGTCAGAAATAAGGCAGATGAGCTTGAAGCTCAGGTACGAATGGGTAACCATGAAGTTGTTGGTATAACGGAGACATGGCTGCAGGGAGATCAGACCTGGGATATGAATACTGGTCAGACTACTCAAGATAAAGCTGAATTCAGGAACCTTCCATTACATTGGACCTGCCATTAGCTTTCATTTTCTTTGAAACTGCTAAAGTCCATTAAGTCAAAAAGTGATATTACTTAAGGTAGCTTCTCTAAATTTCATAACTTCCATAACATTGGTTGTAGACAACTCTAAGTTGCACATAATACACTTCAGCTTTAATAGTTTAATATTCACATAATAGTTCCGACTAGTATTCAGGAAGTTTCCATATAGTTCCGCCTCAAGCTTAAAAGTTACGTACATACACATAACACATAATGCTCGGAATAGAAAGTAATGTATTCATCTCAAGAGAGTGTACTGTTCAAATTTGTCAAGAGTACTGTGTTTTAACATGATGTAAAGCATTTTATTTTACTTGCCATATGATTTATTGTCTGCAACCAATATTATGAGAGTGCTACTAATGTTTAAGATGTTACTTTAAGTAATATCACCATTTGACATAATAGACTTCAGCACTTCCTAAGAAAAGTGAGCTGATGGCAGTTCCAATGTAAAACCTGATTTCAGCTATATCTTGAGTAGTCAGTGGTTCTGACTAGTATTCTTGCCATTTCTATATAGTTACACAAGCTCAATAGTTTGCACAAGCTCTGTTTTGCTCAGATACAATGAGGGTTAAGTTCCAATGTAAATACTAGGTGGTTGTTCCCTCAAACTTGATCTTGAGTATTCCATCGTTCCAACTAGTATTCAGGAAGTTTCTATATAGTCGCGCCTCAAGCTTAATAGTTACATACACACACATCACACAAAATGCTCAAAGTAATGCATTCAGCTGAAAAGTGTGTACTGTTCAATTTTGCTCAAGAGTACTGTGTGCTAACTTGAAGTAAATCTTTCAGTTTTACTTAACATCTGATTTAGAGTTGTCTGCAACAAATTCTTTGAGAGTGCTAGTAAAGTTAGTGAAATTAACCAGTTAATTAATAATTAATTATTTCACATTTTGAAATAATAGACTAGCAATTTCAAAGAAAAAAAAGCTGTTGGTAGGTCCAATGTAAATGCTAAGTGAATTCAGCATTATTTTGAGTAGTACATCTTTCGGATTAGTATTCATGCCGTCTCTATACAGTTACATCTCAATCTGAGTAGTTGTGTGCACATACATAACACAAAATGATCAGAATAGAAAGTAATGTGTTCAGCTCAGAAGAGTATAACTGTTCAATTTTGCTCTAATGTATGAGTGTTACGTTGATGTAAAGCATTTTATTTTACTTACCATATGAATTAGAGTTGTCTCCAACCAATTCTTTGAGAGTGCTACTAACGATAGGGAAGCTACCTTCAGTAATATCAACTTTTGACATAATAGACCAGCTTTTTCAAAGAGAGAGAAAGCTAATGGCAGTTCCAGTGTAAACGCTATGTGGTAGGTTCCTGAATTCAGCTTTGTCTTGAGTAGTCAATGGTTCTAACTAGAATTCATGCTGTTTCTATACAGCTACATATCAATCTCAATAGCTATGTAGAAACAAAAAATGCTCAGAATAGAAAGTAATGTATTCAGTTGAAATGAGTATGTTCAACGTTGCACAAATGTTAAGTTGATGTAAAGCATTTAACTTTACTTACCGTATGACTTGGAGTTGTCTACAATCAATGTTATGAGAGTGCTACTGAAGTTAAAGACGTTGCCTTAAGTAATATCACTTTTGCATTTTCAAAGAAAAAGAAAGCTAATGGTCGTTCCAATGTTAATGCTATGTGGTAGGTTCCTGAATTCAGCTTTGATTAGTCCATGGTTCTGACTAGTATTCATGCGGTCTCTACACAGTTACATATCAATCTGAGTAGTTATGTATGCATTCGTAACACAACTGCTCAGAATACAAAGTAATGTATTCAGCTCGAAAGAGTATAACCGTTCAACTTTGCTCAAAGTGAAAGTTGATGCAAAGCGTTTTATTTGACCATATGATTTAGAGTTATCTGCAACCAATTCTTTGAGAGGGCTACTAAAGTTAAAGAAGTTACCTTACGTAAGATCACATTTTGAAATAATAGATCAAAGCAGATGGCAGGTCCAATGTAAATGGTATCTGGTAGGTTCCTGAGTTCAGCTTTATCTTGAGTAGTCCATGGTTCTGACTAGTATTCTCACTGTTTCTATACAGATACACCTCAAGGTCGATAGTTATGTTACACATGCATAACACAAAATGCTCTGAATACAATGTAATGTATTCAGCTCAAAAGAGTTTACTGTTCAATTTTGCTCAAAAATACTGAATATCATGGCAATTTGTGATATTACTGTAAGTTCTGTAACTTTAGTAGAACTCTCAAAGAATTGGTTGCAGACAATTCTAAATCAGATGTTAAGTAATATTGAAAGATTTACTTCAAGTTAGCACACAGTACTCGAGCAAAATTGAACAGTACACTCTTTTCAGCTGAATGCATTACTTTGTACTTTGAGCAATGTGTGCATGTAACTATTAAGCTTGAGGCGCAACTATATAGAAACTGGCTGAGTACTAGTCAGAACAATGATCAACTTAAGATCAAGATGAATTCAGGGAACAAACATTGGAACTTAACCCTCATTGCATCAGAGCAAAACAGAGTTGTGCAAACTATTGAGCTTGAGGTGTGACTCTATAGAAACGACAAGAATACTAGTCAGAACCACGGTCTACTCAAGATAAAGCTCAATTCAGTAACCTTCCACATAGCATTTACATTGCACCTAAAATAATTCTATATCTGAATGCGCGAAGTGTCAGAAATAAGGCAGATGAGCTTGAAGCTCAGGTACGAATGGGTAACCATGAAGTTGTTGGTATAACGGAGACATGGCTGCAGGGAGATCAGACCTGGGATATGAATACTGGTCAGACTACTCAAGATAAAGCTGAATTCAGGAACCTTCCATTACATTGGACCTGCCATTAGCTTTCATTTTCTTTGAAACTGCTAAAGTCCATTAAGTCAAAAAGTGATATTACTTAAGGTAGCTTCTCTAAATTTCATAACTTCCATAACATTGGTTGTAGACAACTCTAAGTTGCACATAATACACTTCAGCTTTAATAGTTTAATATTCACATAATAGTTCCGACTAGTATTCAGGAAGTTTCCATATAGTTCCGCCTCAAGCTTAAAAGTTACGTACATACACATAACACATAATGCTCGGAATAGAAAGTAATGTATTCATCTCAAGAGAGTGTACTGTTCAAATTTGTCAAGAGTACTG
This sequence comes from Hypanus sabinus, assembly GCF_030144855.1. Classification (NCBI taxonomy): domain Eukaryota; kingdom Metazoa; phylum Chordata; class Chondrichthyes; order Myliobatiformes; family Dasyatidae; genus Hypanus; species Hypanus sabinus. The sequence goes on from NC_082706.1 coordinate 72,056,593, forward strand.
TGTTTTAACATGATGTAAAGCATTTTATTTTACTTGCCATATGATTTATAGTCTGCAACCAATATTATGAGAGTGCTACTAATGTTTAAGAGGTTACTTTAAGTAATATCACCATTTGACATAATAGACTTCAGCACTTCCTAAGAAAAGTGAGCTGATGGCAGTTCTAATGTAAAACCTGATTTCAGCTTTATCTTGAGTAGTCAGTGGTTCTGACTAGTATTCTTGCCATTTCTATATAGTTACACAAGCTCAATAGTTTGCACAAGCTCTGTTTTGCTCAGATACAATGAGGGTTAAGTTCCAATGTAAATACTAGGTGGTTGTTCCCTCAAACTTGATCTTGAGTATTCCATCGTTCCAACTAGTATTCAGGAAGTTTCTATATAGTTGCGCCTCAAGCTTAATGGTTACATACACAACCATCACACAAAATACTCAGAGTCCAAAGTAATGCATTCAGTTGAAAAGTGTGTACTGTTCAATTTTGCTCAAGAGTACTGTGTGCTAACGAAGTAAATCTTTCAATTTTACTTAACATCTGATTTAGAGTTGTCTGCAACAAATTCTTTGAGAGTGCTAGTAAAGTTAGTGAAATTAACCAGTTAATTAATAATTAATTATTTCACATTTTGAAATAATAGACTAGCAATTTCAAAGAAAAAAAAGCTGATGGTAGGTCCAATGTAAATGCTAAGTGAATTCAGCATTATTTTGAGTAGTACATCTTTCGGATTAGTATTCATGCCGTCTCTATACAGTTACATCTCAATCTGAGTAGTTGTGTGCACATACATAACACAAAATGATCAGAATAGAAAGTAATGTGTTCAGCTCAGAAGAGTATAACTGTTCAATTTTGCTCTAATGTATGAGTGTTACGTTGATGTAAAGCATTTTATTTTACTTACCATATGAATTAGAGTTGTCTCCAACCAATTCTTTGAGAGTGCTACTAACGATAGGGAAGCTACCTTCAGTAATATCAACTTTTGACATAATAGACCAGCTTTTTCAAAGAGAGAGAAAGCTAATGGCAGTTCCAGTGTAAACGCTATGTGGTAGGTTCCTGAATTCAGCTTTGTCTTGAGTAGTCAATGGTTCTAACTAGAATTCATGCTGTTTCTATACAGCTACATATCAATCTCAATAGCTATGTAGAAACAAAAAATGCTCAGAATAGAAAGTAATGTATTCAGTTGAAATGAGTATGTTCAACGTTGCACAAATGTTAAGTTGATGTAAAGCATTTAACTTTACTTACCGTATGACTTGGAGTTGTCTACAATGAGAGTGCTACTGAAGTTAAAGACGTTGCCTTAAGTAATATCACTTTTGCATTTTCAAAGAAAAAGAAAGCTAATGGTCGTTCCAATGTTAATGCTATGTGGTAGGTTCCTGAATTCAGCTTTGATTAGTCCATGGTTCTGACTAGTATTCATGCGGTCTCTACACAGTTACATATCAATCTGAGTAGTTATGTATGCATTCGTAACACAACTGCTCAGAATACAAAGTAATGTATTCAGCTCGAAAGAGTATAACCGTTCAACTTTGCTCAAAGTGAAAGTTGATGCAAAGCGTTTTATTTGACCATATGATTTAGAGTTATCTGCAACCAATTCTTTGAGAGGGCTACTAAAGTTAAAGAAGTTACCTTACGTAAGATCACATTTTGAAATAATAGATCAAAGCAGATGGCAGGTCCAATGTAAATGGTATCTGGTAGGTTCCTGAGTTCAGCTTTATCTTGAGTAGTCCATGGTTCTGACTAGTATTCTCACTGTTTCTATACAGATACACCTCAAGGTCGATAGTTATGTTACACATGCATAACACAAAATGCTCTGAATACAATGTAATGTATTCAGCTCAAAAGAGTTTACTGTTCAATTTTGCTCAAAAATACTGAATATCATGGCAATTTGTGATATTACTGTAAGTTCTGTAACTTTAGTAGAACTCTCAAAGAATTGGTTGCAGACAATTCTAAATCAGATGTTAAGTAATATTGAAAGATTTACTTCAAGTTAGCACACAGTACTCGAGCAAAATTGAACAGTACACTCTTTTCAGCTGAATGCATTACTTTGTACTTTGAGCAATGTGTGCATGTAACTATTAAGCTTGAGGCGCAACTATATAGAAACTGGCTGAGTACTAGTCAGAACAATGATCAACTTAAGATCAAGATGAATTCAGGGAACAAACATTGGAACTTAACCCTCAATGCATCAGAGCAAAACAGAGTTGTGCAAACTATTGAGCTTGAGGTGTGACTCTATAGAAACGACAAGAATACTAGTCAGAACCACGGTCTACTCAAGATAAAGCTCAATTCAGTAACCTTCCACATAGCATTTACATTGCACCTAAAATAATTCTATATCTGAATGCGCGAAGTGTCAGAAATAAGGCAGATGAGCTTGAAGCTCAGGTACGAATGGGTAACCATGAAGTTGTTGGTATAACGGAGACATGGCTGCAGGGAGATCAGACCTGGGATATGAATACTGGTCAGACTACTCAAGATAAAGCTGAATTCAGGAACCTTCCATTACATTGGACCTGCCATTAGCTTTCATTTTCTTTGAAACTGCTAAAGTCCATTAAGTCAAAAAGTGATATTACTTAAGGTAGCTTCTCTAAATTTCATAACTTCCATAACATTGGTTGTAGACAACTCTAAGTTGCACATAATACACTTCAGCTTTAATAGTTTAATATTCACATAATAGTTCCGACTAGTATTCAGGAAGTTTCCATATAGTTCCGCCTCAAGCTTAAAAGTTACGTACATACACATAACACATAATGCTCGGAATAGAAAGTAATGTATTCATCTCAAGAGAGTGTACTGTTCAAATTTGTCAAGAGTACTGTGTTTTAACATGATGTAAAGCATTTTATTTTACTTGCCATATGATTTATAGTCTGCAACCAATATTATGAGAGTGCTACTAATGTTTAAGAGGTTACTTTAAGTAATATCACCATTTGACATAATAGACTTCAGCACTTCCTAAGAAAAGTGAGCTGATGGCAGTTCTAATGTAAAACCTGATTTCAGCTTTATCTTGAGTAGTCAGTGGTTCTGACTAGTATTCTTGCCATTTCTATATAGTTACACAAGCTCAATAGTTTGCACAAGCTCTGTTTTGCTCAGATACAATGAGGGTTAAGTTCCAATGTAAATACTAGGTGGTTGTTCCCTCAAACTTGATCTTGAGTATTCCATCGTTCCAACTAGTATTCAGGAAGTTTCTATATAGTTGCGCCTCAAGCTTAATGGTTACATACACAACCATCACACAAAATACTCAGAGTCCAAAGTAATGCATTCAGTTGAAAAGTGTGTACTGTTCAATTTTGCTCAAGAGTACTGTGTGCTAACGAAGTAAATCTTTCAATTTTACTTAACATCTGATTTAGAGTTGTCTGCAACAAATTCTTTGAGAGTGCTAGTAAAGTTAGTGAAATTAACCAGTTAATTAATAATTAATTATTTCACATTTTGAAATAATAGACTAGCAATTTCAAAGAAAAAAAAGCTGATGGTAGGTCCAATGTAAATGCTAAGTGAATTCAGCATTATTTTGAGTAGTACATCTTTCGGATTAGTATTCATGCCGTCTCTATACAGTTACATCTCAATCTGAGTAGTTGTGTGCACATACATAACACAAAATGATCAGAATAGAAAGTAATGTGTTCAGCTCAGAAGAGTATAACTGTTCAATTTTGCTCTAATGTATGAGTGTTACGTTGATGTAAAGCATTTTATTTTACTTACCATATGAATTAGAGTTGTCTCCAACCAATTCTTTGAGAGTGCTACTAACGATAGGGAAGCTACCTTCAGTAATATCAACTTTTGACATAATAGACCAGCTTTTTCAAAGAGAGAGAAAGCTAATGGCAGTTCCAGTGTAAACGCTATGTGGTAGGTTCCTGAATTCAGCTTTGTCTTGAGTAGTCAATGGTTCTAACTAGAATTCATGCTGTTTCTATACAGCTACATATCAATCTCAATAGCTATGTAGAAACAAAAAATGCTCAGAATAGAAAGTAATGTATTCAGTTGAAATGAGTATGTTCAACGTTGCACAAATGTTAAGTTGATGTAAAGCATTTAACTTTACTTACCGTATGACTTGGAGTTGTCTACAATCAATGTTATGAGAGTGCTACTGAAGTTAAAGACGTTGCCTTAAGTAATATCACTTTTGCATTTTCAAAGAAAAAGAAAGCTAATGGTCGTTCCAATGTTAATGCTATGTGGTAGGTTCCTGAATTCAGCTTTGATTAGTCCATGGTTCTGACTAGTATTCATGCGGTCTCTACACAGTTACATATCAATCTGAGTAGTTATGTATGCATTCGTAACACAACTGCTCAGAATACAAAGTAATGTATTCAGCTCGAAAGAGTATAACCGTTCAACTTTGCTCAAAGTGAAAGTTGATGCAAAGCGTTTTATTTGACCATATGATTTAGAGTTATCTGCAACCAATTCTTTGAGAGGGCTACTAAAGTTAAAGAAGTTACCTTACGTAAGATCACATTTTGAAATAATAGATCAAAGCAGATGGCAGGTCCAATGTAAATGGTATCTGGTAGGTTCCTGAGTTCAGCTTTATCTTGAGTAGTCCATGGTTCTGACTAGTATTCTCACTGTTTCTATACAGATACACCTCAAGGTCGATAGTTATGTTACACATGCATAACACAAAATGCTCTGAATACAATGTAATGTATTCAGCTCAAAAGAGTTTACTGTTCAATTTTGCTCAAAAATACTGAATATCATGGCAATTTGTGATATTACTGTAAGTTCTGTAACTTTAGTAGAACTCTCAAAGAATTGGTTGCAGACAATTCTAAATCAGATGTTAAGTAATATTGAAAGATTTACTTCAAGTTAGCACACAGTACTCGAGCAAAATTGAACAGTACACTCTTTTCAGCTGAATGCATTACTTTGTACTTTGAGCAATGTGTGCATGTAACTATTAAGCTTGAGGCGCAACTATATAGAAACTGGCTGAGTACTAGTCAGAACAATGATCAACTTAAGATCAAGATGAATTCAGGGAACAAACATTGGAACTTAACCCTCAATGCATCAGAGCAAAACAGAGTTGTGCAAACTATTGAGCTTGAGGTGTGACTCTATAGAAACGACAAGAATACTAGTCAGAACCACGGTCTACTCAAGATAAAGCTCAATTCAGTAACCTTCCACATAGCATTTACATTGCACCTAAAATAATTCTATATCTGAATGCGCGAAGTGTCAGAAATAAGGCAGATGAGCTTGAAGCTCAGGTACGAATGGGTAACCATGAAGTTGTTGGTATAACGGAGACATGGCTGCAGGGAGATCAGACCTGGGATATGAATACTGGTCAGACTACTCAAGATAAAGCTGAATTCAGGAACCTTCCATTACATTGGACCTGCCATTAGCTTTCATTTTCTTTGAAACTGCTAAAGTCCATTAAGTCAAAAAGTGATATTACTTAAGGTAGCTTCTCTAAATTTCATAACTTCCATAACATTGGTTGTAGACAACTCTAAGTTGCACATAATACACTTCAGCTTTAATAGTTTAATATTCACATAATAGTTCCGACTAGTATTCAGGAAGTTTCCATATAGTTCCGCCTCAAGCTTAAAAGTTACGTACATACACATAACACATAATGCTCGGAATAGAAAGTAATGTATTCATCTCAAGAGAGTGTACTGTTCAAATTTGTCAAGAGTACTGTGTTTTAACATGATGTAAAGCATTTTATTTTACTTGCCATATGATTTATAGTCTGCAACCAATATTATGAGAGTGCTACTAATGTTTAAGAGGTTACTTTAAGTAATATCACCATTTGACATAATAGACTTCAGCACTTCCTAAGAAAAGTGAGCTGATGGCAGTTCTAATGTAAAACCTGATTTCAGCTTTATCTTGAGTAGTCAGTGGTTCTGACTAGTATTCTTGCCATTTCTATATAGTTACACAAGCTCAATAGTTTGCACAAGCTCTGTTTTGCTCAGATACAATGAGGGTTAAGTTCCAATGTAAATACTAGGTGGTTGTTCCCTCAAACTTGATCTTCAGTATTCCATCGTTCCAACTAGTATTCAGGAAGTTTCTATATAGTCGCGCCTCAAGCTTAATAGTTACATACACACACATCACACAAAATGCTCAAAGTAATGCATTCAGCTGAAAAGTGTGTACTGTTCAATTTTGCTCAAGAGTACTGTGTGCTAACGAAGTAAATCTTTCAATTTTACTTAACATCTGATTTAGAGTTGTCTGCAACAAATTCTTTGAGAGTGCTAGTAAAGTTAGTGAAATTAACCAGTTAATTAATAATTAATTATTTCACATTTTGAAATAATAGACTAGCAATTTCAAAGAAAAAAAAGCTGTTGGTAGGTCCAATGTAAATGCTAAGTGAATTCAGCATTATTTTGAGTAGTACATCTTTCGGATTAGTATTCATGCCGTCTCTATACAGTTACATCTCAATCTGAGTAGTTGTGTGCACATACATAACACAAAATGATCAGAATAGAAAGTAATGTGTTCAGCTCAGAAGAGTATAACTGTTCAATTTTGCTCTAATGTATGAGTGTTACGTTGATGTAAAGCATTTTATTTTACTTACCATATGAATTAGAGTTGTCTCCAACCAATTCTTTGAGAGTGCTACTAACGATAGGGAAGCTACCTTCAGTAATATCAACTTTTGACATAATAGACCAGCTTTTTCAAAGAGAGAGAAAGCTAATGGCAGTTCCAGTGTAAACGCTATGTGGTAGGTTCCTGAATTCAGCTTTGTCTTGAGTAGTCAATGGTTCTAACTAGAATTCATGCTGTTTCTATACAGCTACATATCAATCTCAATAGCTATGTAGAAACAAAAAATGCTCAGAATAGAAAGTAATGTATTCAGTTGAAATGAGTATGTTCAACGTTGCACAAATGTTAAGTTGATGTAAAGCATTTAACTTTACTTACCGTATGACTTGGAGTTGTCTACAATCAATGTTATGAGAGTGCTACTGAAGTTAAAGACGTTGCCTTAAGTAATATCACTTTTGCATTTTCAAAGAAAAAGAAAGCTAATGGTCGTTCCAATGTTAATGCTATGTGGTAGGTTCCTGAATTCAGCTTTGATTAGTCCATGGTTCTGACTAGTATTCATGCGGTCTCTACACAGTTACATATCAATCTGAGTAGTTATGTATGCATTCGTAACACAACTGCTCAGAATACAAAGTAATGTATTCAGCTCGAAAGAGTATAACCGTTCAACTTTGCTCAAAGTGAAAGTTGATGCAAAGCGTTTTATTTGACCATATGATTTAGAGTTATCTGCAACCAATTCTTTGAGAGGGCTACTAAAGTTAAAGAAGTTACCTTACGTAAGATCACATTTTGAAATAATAGATCAAAGCAGATGGCAGGTCCAATGTAAATGGTATCTGGTAGGTTCCTGAGTTCAGCTTTATCTTGAGTAGTCCATGGTTCTGACTAGTATTCTCACTGTTTCTATACAGATACACCTCAAGGTCGATAGTTATGTTACACATGCATAACACAAAATGCTCTGAATACAATGTAATGTATTCAGCTCAAAAGAGTTTACTGTTCAATTTTGCTCAAAAATACTGAATATCATGGCAATTTGTGATATTACTGTAAGTTCTGTAACTTTAGTAGAACTCTCAAAGAATTGGTTGCAGACAATTCTAAATCAGATGTTAAGTAATATTGAAAGATTTACTTCAAGTTAGCACACAGTACTCGAGCAAAATTGAACAGTACACTCTTTTCAGCTGAATGCATTACTTTGTACTTTGAGCAATGTGTGCATGTAACTATTAAGCTTGAGGCGCAACTATATAGAAACTGGCTGAGTACTAGTCAGAACAATGATCAACTTAAGATCAAGATGAATTCAGGGAACAAACATTGGAACTTAACCCTCATTGCATCAGAGCAAAACAGAGTTGTGCAAACTATTGAGCTTGAGGTGTGACTCTATAGAAACGACAAGAATACTAGTCAGAACCACGGTCTACTCAAGATAAAGCTCAATTCAGTAACCTTCCACATAGCATTTACATTGCACCTAAAATAATTCTATATCTGAATGCGCGAAGTGTCAGAAATAAGGCAGATGAGCTTGAAGCTCAGGTACGAATGGGTAACCATGAAGTTGTTGGTATAACGGAGACATGGCTGCAGGGAGATCAGACCTGGGATATGAATACTGGTCAGACTACTCAAGATAAAGCTGAATTCAGGAACCTTCCATTACATTGGACCTGCCATTAGCTTTCATTTTCTTTGAAACTGCTAAAGTCCATTAAGTCAAAAAGTGATATTACTTAAGGTAGCTTCTCTAAATTTCATAACTTCCATAACATTGGTTGTAGACAACTCTAAGTTGCACATAATACACTTCAGCTTTAATAGTTTAATATTCACATAATAGTTCCGACTAGTATTCAGGAAGTTTCCATATAGTTCCGCCTCAAGCTTAAAAGTTACGTACATACACATAACACATAATGCTCGGAATAGAAAGTAATGTATTCATCTCAAGAGAGTGTACTGTTCAAATTTGTCAAGAGTACTGTGTTTTAACATGATGTAAAGCATTTTATTTTACTTGCCATATGATTTATTGTCTGCAACCAATATTATGAGAGTGCTACTAATGTTTAAGATGTTACTTTAAGTAATATCACCATTTGACATAATAGACTTCAGCACTTCCTAAGAAAAGTGAGCTGATGGCAGTTCCAATGTAAAACCTGATTTCAGCTATATCTTGAGTAGTCAGTGGTTCTGACTAGTATTCTTGCCATTTCTATATAGTTACACAAGCTCAATAGTTTGCACAAGCTCTGTTTTGCTCAGATACAATGAGGGTTAAGTTCCAATGTAAATACTAGGTGGTTGTTCCCTCAAACTTGATCTTGAGTATTCCATCGTTCCAACTAGTATTCAGGAAGTTTCTATATAGTCGCGCCTCAAGCTTAATAGTTACATACACACACATCACACAAAATGCTCAAAGTAATGCATTCAGCTGAAAAGTGTGTACTGTTCAATTTTGCTCAAGAGTACTGTGTGCTAACTTGAAGTAAATCTTTCAGTTTTACTTAACATCTGATTTAGAGTTGTCTGCAACAAATTCTTTGAGAGTGCTAGTAAAGTTAGTGAAATTAACCAGTTAATTAATAATTAATTATTTCACATTTTGAAATAATAGACTAGCAATTTCAAAGAAAAAAAAGCTGTTGGTAGGTCCAATGTAAATGCTAAGTGAATTCAGCATTATTTTGAGTAGTACATCTTTCGGATTAGTATTCATGCCGTCTCTATACAGTTACATCTCAATCTGAGTAGTTGTGTGCACATACATAACACAAAATGATCAGAATAGAAAGTAATGTGTTCAGCTCAGAAGAGTATAACTGTTCAATTTTGCTCTAATGTATGAGTGTTACGTTGATGTAAAGCATTTTATTTTACTTACCATATGAATTAGAGTTGTCTCCAACCAATTCTTTGAGAGTGCTACTAACGATAGGGAAGCTACCTTCAGTAATATCAACTTTTGACATAATAGACCAGCTTTTTCAAAGAGAGAGAAAGCTAATGGCAGTTCCAGTGTAAACGCTATGTGGTAGGTTCCTGAATTCAGCTTTGTCTTGAGTAGTCAATGGTTCTAACTAGAATTCATGCTGTTTCTATACAGCTACATATCAATCTCAATAGCTATGTAGAAACAAAAAATGCTCAGAATAGAAAGTAATGTATTCAGTTGAAATGAGTATGTTCAACGTTGCACAAATGTTAAGTTGATGTAAAGCATTTAACTTTACTTACCGTATGACTTGGAGTTGTCTACAATCAATGTTATGAGAGTGCTACTGAAGTTAAAGACGTTGCCTTAAGTAATATCACTTTTGCATTTTCAAAGAAAAAGAAAGCTAATGGTCGTTCCAATGTTAATGCTATGTGGTAGGTTCCTGAATTCAGCTTTGATTAGTCCATGGTTCTGACTAGTATTCATGCGGTCTCTACACAGTTACATATCAATCTGAGTAGTTATGTATGCATTCGTAACACAACTGCTCAGAATACAAAGTAATGTATTCAGCTCGAAAGAGTATAACCGTTCAACTTTGCTCAAAGTGAAAGTTGATGCAAAGCGTTTTATTTGACCATATGATTTAGAGTTATCTGCAACCAATTCTTTGAGAGGGCTACTAAAGTTAAAGAAGTTACCTTACGTAAGATCACATTTTGAAATAATAGATCAAAGCAGATGGCAGGTCCAATGTAAATGGTATCTGGTAGGTTCCTGAGTTCAGCTTTATCTTGAGTAGTCCATGGTTCTGACTAGTATTCTCACTGTTTCTATACAGATACACCTCAAGGTCGATAGTTATGTTACACATGCATAACACAAAATGCTCTGAATACAATGTAATGTATTCAGCTCAAAAGAGTTTACTGTTCAATTTTGCTCAAAAATACTGAATATCATGGCAATTTGTGATATTACTGTAAGTTCTGTAACTTTAGTAGAACTCTCAAAGAATTGGTTGCAGACAATTCTAAATCAGATGTTAAGTAATATTGAAAGATTTACTTCAAGTTAGCACACAGTACTCGAGCAAAATTGAACAGTACACTCTTTTCAGCTGAATGCATTACTTTGTACTTTGAGCAATGTGTGCATGTAACTATTAAGCTTGAGGCGCAACTATATAGAAACTGGCTGAGTACTAGTCAGAACAATGATCAACTTAAGATCAAGATGAATTCAGGGAACAAACATTGGAACTTAACCCTCAATGCATCAGAGCAAAACAGAGTTGTGCAAACTATTGAGCTTGAGGTGTGACTCTATAGAAACGACAAGAATACTAGTCAGAACCACGGTCTACTCAAGATAAAGCTCAATTCAGTAACCTTCCACATAGCATTTACATTGCACCTAAAATAATTCTATATCTGAATGCGCGAAGTGTCAGAAATAAGGCAGATGAGCTTGAAGCTCAGGTACGAATGGGTAACCATGAAGTTGTTGGTATAACGGAGACATGGCTGCAGGGAGATCAGACCTGGGATATGAATACTGGTCAGACTACTCAAGATAAAGCTGAATTCAGGAACCTTCCATTACATTGGACCTGCCATTAGCTTTCATTTTCTTTGAAACTGCTAAAGTCCATTAAGTCAAAAAGTGATATTACTTAAGGTAGCTTCTCTAAATTTCATAACTTCCATAACATTGGTTGTAGACAACTCTAAGTTGCACATAATACACTTCAGCTTTAATAGTTTAATATTCACATAATAGTTCCGACTAGTATTCAGGAAGTTTCCATATAGTTCCGCCTCAAGCTTAAAAGTTACGTACATACACATAACACATAATGCTCGGAATAGAAAGTAATGTATTCATCTCAAGAGAGTGTACTGTTCAAATTTGTCAAGAGTACTGTGTTTTAACATGATGTAAAGCATTTTATTTTACTTGCCATATGATTTATAGTCTGCAACCAATATTATGAGAGTGCTACTAATGTTTAAGAGGTTACTTTAAGTAATATCACCATTTGACATAATAGACTTCAGCACTTCCTAAGAAAAGTGAGCTGATGGCAGTTCTAATGTAAAACCTGATTTCAGCTTTATCTTGAGTAGTCAGTGGTTCTGACTAGTATTCTTGCCATTTCTATATAGTTACACAAGCTCAATAGTTTGCACAAGCTCTGTTTTGCTCAGATACAATGAGGGTTAAGTTCCAATGTAAATACTAGGTGGTTGTTCCCTCAAACTTGATCTTGAGTATTCCATCGTTCCAACTAGTATTCAGGAAGTTTCTATATAGTTGCGCCTCAAGCTTAATGGTTACATACACAACCATCACACAAAATACTCAGAGTCCAAAGTAATGCATTCAGTTGAAAAGTGTGTACTGTTCAATTTTGCTCAAGAGTACTGTGTGCTAACGAAGTAAATCTTTCAATTTTACTTAACATCTGATTTAGAGTTGTCTGCAACAAATTCTTTGAGAGTGCTAGTAAAGTTAGTGAAATTAACCAGTTAATTAATAATTAATTATTTCACATTTTGAAATAATAGACTAGCAATTTCAAAGAAAAAAAAGCTGATGGTAGGTCCAATGTAAATGCTAAGTGAATTCAGCATTATTTTGAGTAGTACATCTTTCGGATTAGTATTCATGCCGTCTCTATACAGTTACATCTCAATCTGAGTAGTTGTGTGCACATACATAACACAAAATGATCAGAATAGAAAGTAATGTGTTCAGCTCAGAAGAGTATAACTGTTCAATTTTGCTCTAATGTATGAGTGTTACGTTGATGTAAAGCATTTTATTTTACTTACCATATGAATTAGAGTTGTCTCCAACCAATTCTTTGAGAGTGCTACTAACGATAGGGAAGCTACCTTCAGTAATATCAACTTTTGACATAATAGACCAGCTTTTTCAAAGAGAGAGAAAGCTAATGGCAGTTCCAGTGTAAACGCTATGTGGTAGGTTCCTGAATTCAGCTTTGTCTTGAGTAGTCAATGGTTCTAACTAGAATTCATGCTGTTTCTATACAGCTACATATCAATCTCAATAGCTATGTAGAAACAAAAAATGCTCAGAATAGAAAGTAATGTATTCAGTTGAAATGAGTATGTTCAACGTTGCACAAATGTTAAGTTGATGTAAAGCATTTAACTTTACTTACCGTATGACTTGGAGTTGTCTACAATCAATGTTATGAGAGTGCTACTGAAGTTAAAGACGTTGCCTTAAGTAATATCACTTTTGCATTTTCAAAGAAAAAGAAAGCTAATGGTCGTTCCAATGTTAATGCTATGTGGTAGGTTCCTGAATTCAGCTTTGATTAGTCCATGGTTCTGACTAGTATTCATGCGGTCTCTACACAGTTACATATCAATCTGAGTAGTTATGTATGCATTCGTAACACAACTGCTCAGAATACAAAGTAATGTATTCAGCTCGAAAGAGTATAACCGTTCAACTTTGCTCAAAGTGAAAGTTGATGCAAAGCGTTTTATTTGACCATATGATTTAGAGTTATCTGCAACCAATTCTTTGAGAGGGCTACTAAAGTTAAAGAAGTTACCTTACGTAAGATCACATTTTGAAATAATAGATCAAAGCAGATGGCAGGTCCAATGTAAATGGTATCTGGTAGGTTCCTGAGTTCAGCTTTATCTTGAGTAGTCCATGGTTCTGACTAGTATTCTCACTGTTTCTATACAGATACACCTCAAGGTCGATAGTTATGTTACACATGCATAACACAAAATGCTCTGAATACAATGTAATGTATTCAGCTCAAAAGAGTTTACTGTTCAATTTTGCTCAAAAATACTGAATATCATGGCAATTTGTGATATTACTGTAAGTTCTGTAACTTTAGTAGAACTCTCAAAGAATTGGTTGCAGACAATTCTAAATCAGATGTTAAGTAATATTGAAAGATTTACTTCAAGTTAGCACACAGTACTCGAGCAAAATTGAACAGTACACTCTTTTCAGCTGAATGCATTACTTTGTACTTTGAGCAATGTGTGCATGTAACTATTAAGCTTGAGGCGCAACTATATAGAAACTGGCTGAGTACTAGTCAGAACAATGATCAACTTAAGATCAAGATGAATTCAGGGAACAAACATTGGAACTTAACCCTCATTGCATCAGAGCAAAACAGAGTTGTGCAAACTATTGAGCTTGAGGTGTGACTCTATAGAAACGACAAGAATACTAGTCAGAACCACGGTCTACTCAAGATAAAGCTCAATTCAGTAACCTTCCACATAGCATTTACATTGCACCTAAAATAATTCTATATCTGAATGCGCGAAGTGTCAGAAATAAGGCAGATGAGCTTGAAGCTCAGGTACGAATGGGTAACCATGAAGTTGTTGGTATAACGGAGACATGGCTGCAGGGAGATCAGACCTGGGATATGAATACTGGTCAGACTACTCAAGATAAAGCTGAATTCAGGAACCTTCCATTACATTGGACCTGCCATTAGCTTTCATTTTCTTTGAAACTGCTAAAGTCCATTAAGTCAAAAAGTGATATTACTTAAGGTAGCTTCTCTAAATTTCATAACTTCCATAACATTGGTTGTAGACAACTCTAAGTTGCACATAATACACTTCAGCTTTAATAGTTTAATATTCACATAATAGTTCCGACTAGTATTCAGGAAGTTTCCATATAGTTCCGCCTCAAGCTTAAAAGTTACGTACATACACATAACACATAATGCTCGGAATAGAAAGTAATGTATTCATCTCAAGAGAGTGTACTGTTCAAATTTGTCAAGAGTACTGTGTTTTAACATGATGTAAAGCATTTTATTTTACTTGCCATATGATTTATAGTCTGCAACCAATATTATGAGAGTGCTACTAATGTTTAAGAGGTTACTTTAAGTAATATCACCATTTGACATAATAGACTTCAGCACTTCCTAAGAAAAGTGAGCTGATGGCAGTTCTAATGTAAAACCTGATTTCAGCTTTATCTTGAGTAGTCAGTGGTTCTGACTAGTATTCTTGCCATTTCTATATAGTTACACAAGCTCAATAGTTTGCACAAGCTCTGTTTTGCTCAGATACAATGAGGGTTAAGTTCCAATGTAAATACTAGGTGGTTGTTCCCTCAAACTTGATCTTCAGTATTCCATCGTTCCAACTAGTATTCAGGAAGTTTCTATATAGTCGCGCCTCAAGCTTAATAGTTACATACACACACATCACACAAAATGCTCAAAGTAATGCATTCAGCTGAAAAGTGTGTACTGTTCAATTTTGCTCAAGAGTACTGTGTGCTAACGAAGTAAATCTTTCAATTTTACTTAACATCTGATTTAGAGTTGTCTGCAACAAATTCTTTGAGAGTGCTAGTAAAGTTAGTGAAATTAACCAGTTAATTAATAATTAATTATTTCACATTTTGAAATAATAGACTAGCAATTTCAAAGAAAAAAAAGCTGTTGGTAGGTCCAATGTAAATGCTAAGTGAATTCAGCATTATTTTGAGTAGTACATCTTTCGGATTAGTATTCATGCCGTCTCTATACAGTTACATCTCAATCTGAGTAGTTGTGTGCACATACATAACACAAAATGATCAGAATAGAAAGTAATGTGTTCAGCTCAGAAGAGTATAACTGTTCAATTTTGCTCTAATGTATGAGTGTTACGTTGATGTAAAGCATTTTATTTTACTTACCATATGAATTAGAGTTGTCTCCAACCAATTCTTTGAGAGTGCTACTAACGATAGGGAAGCTACCTTCAGTAATATCAACTTTTGACATAATAGACCAGCTTTTTCAAAGAGAGAGAAAGCTAATGGCAGTTCCAGTGTAAACGCTATGTGGTAGGTTCCTGAATTCAGCTTTGTCTTGAGTAGTCAATGGTTCTAACTAGAATTCATGCTGTTTCTATACAGCTACATATCAATCTCAATAGCTATGTAGAAACAAAAAATGCTCAGAATAGAAAGTAATGTATTCAGTTGAAATGAGTATGTTCAACGTTGCACAAATGTTAAGTTGATGTAAAGCATTTAACTTTACTTACCGTATGACTTGGAGTTGTCTACAATCAATGTTATGAGAGTGCTACTGAAGTTAAAGACGTTGCCTTAAGTAATATCACTTTTGCATTTTCAAAGAAAAAGAAAGCTAATGGTCGTTCCAATGTTAATGCTATGTGGTAGGTTCCTGAATTCAGCTTTGATTAGTCCATGGTTCTGACTAGTATTCATGCGGTCTCTACACAGTTACATATCAATCTGAGTAGTTATGTATGCATTCGTAACACAACTGCTCAGAATACAAAGTAATGTATTCAGCTCGAAAGAGTATAACCGTTCAACTTTGCTCAAAGTGAAAGTTGATGCAAAGCGTTTTATTTGACCATATGATTTAGAGTTATCTGCAACCAATTCTTTGAGAGGGCTACTAAAGTTAAAGAAGTTACCTTACGTAAGATCACATTTTGAAATAATAGATCAAAGCAGATGGCAGGTCCAATGTAAATGGTATCTGGTAGGTTCCTGAGTTCAGCTTTATCTTGAGTAGTCCATGGTTCTGACTAGTATTCTCACTGTTTCTATACAGATACACCTCAAGGTCGATAGTTATGTTACACATGCATAACACAAAATGCTCTGAATACAATGTAATGTATTCAGCTCAAAAGAGTTTACTGTTCAATTTTGCTCAAAAATACTGAATATCATGGCAATTTGTGATATTACTGTAAGTTCTGTAACTTTAGTAGAACTCTCAAAGAATTGGTTGCAGACAATTCTAAATCAGATGTTAAGTAATATTGAAAGATTTACTTCAAGTTAGCACACAGTACTCGAGCAAAATTGAACAGTACACTCTTTTCAGCTGAATGCATTACTTTGTACTTTGAGCAATGTGTGCATGTAACTATTAAGCTTGAGGCGCAACTATATAGAAACTGGCTGAGTACTAGTCAGAACAATGATCAACTTAAGATCAAGATGAATTCAGGGAACAAACATTGGAACTTAACCCTCATTGCATCAGAGCAAAACAGAGTTGTGCAAACTATTGAGCTTGAGGTGTGACTCTATAGAAACGACAAGAATACTAGTCAGAACCACGGTCTACTCAAGATAAAGCTCAATTCAGTAACCTTCCACATAGCATTTACATTGCACCTAAAATAATTCTATATCTGAATGCGCGAAGTGTCAGAAATAAGGCAGATGAGCTTGAAGCTCAGGTACGAATGGGTAACCATGAAGTTGTTGGTATAACGGAGACATGGCTGCAGGGAGATCAGACCTGGGATATGAATACTGGTCAGACTACTCAAGATAAAGCTGAATTCAGGAACCTTCCATTACATTGGACCTGCCATTAGCTTTCATTTTCTTTGAAACTGCTAAAGTCCATTAAGTCAAAAAGTGATATTACTTAAGGTAGCTTCTCTAAATTTCATAACTTCCATAACATTGGTTGTAGACAACTCTAAGTTGCACATAATACACTTCAGCTTTAATAGTTTAATATTCACATAATAGTTCCGACTAGTATTCAGGAAGTTTCCATATAGTTCCGCCTCAAGCTTAAAAGTTACGTACATACACATAACACATAATGCTCGGAATAGAAAGTAATGTATTCATCTCAAGAGAGTGTACTGTTCAAATTTGTCAAGAGTACTGTGTTTTAACATGATGTAAAGCATTTTATTTTACTTGCCATATGATTTATAGTCTGCAACCAATATTATGAGAGTGCTACTAATGTTTAAGAGGTTACTTTAAGTAATATCACCATTTGACATAATAGACTTCAGCACTTCCTAAGAAAAGTGAGCTGATGGCAGTTCTAATGTAAAACCTGATTTCAGCTTTATCTTGAGTAGTCAGTGGTTCTGACTAGTATTCTTGCCATTTCTATATAGTTACACAAGCTCAATAGTTTGCACAAGCTCTGTTTTGCTCAGATACAATGAGGGTTAAGTTCCAATGTAAATACTAGGTGGTTGTTCCCTCAAACTTGATCTTGAGTATTCCATCGTTCCAACTAGTATTCAGGAAGTTTCTATATAGTCGCGCCTCAAGCTTAATAGTTACATACACACACATCACACAAAATGCTCAAAGTAATGCATTCAGCTGAAAAGTGTGTACTGTTCAATTTTGCTCAAGAGTACTGTGTGCTAACGGTAAATCTTTCAATTTTACTTAACATCTGATTTAGAGTTGTCTGCAACAAATTCTTTGAGAGTGCTAGTAAAGTTAGTGAAATTAACCAGTTAATTAATAATTAATTATTTCACATTTTGAAATAATAGACTAGCAATTTCAAAGAAAAAAAAGCTGTTGGTAGGTCCAATGTAAATGCTAAGTGAATTCAGCATTATTTTGAGTAGTACATCTTTCGGATTAGTATTCATGCCGTCTCTATACAGTTACATCTCAATCTGAGTAGTTGTGTGCACATACATAACACAAAATGATCAGAATAGAAAGTAATGTGTTCAGCTCAGAAGAGTATAACTGTTCAATTTTGTTCTAATGTATGAGTGTTACGTTGATGTAAAGCATTTTATTTTACTTACCATATGAATTAGAGTTGTCTCCAACCAATTCTTTGAGAGTGCTACTAACGATAGGGAAGCTACCTTCAGTAATATCAACTTTTGACATAATAGACCAGCTTTTTCAAAGAGAGAGAAAGCTAATGGCAGTTCCAGTGTAAACGCTATGTGGTAGGTTCCTGAATTCAGCTTTGTCTTGAGTAGTCAATGGTTCTAACTAGAATTCATGCTGTTTCTATACAGCTACATATCAATCTCAATAGCTATGTAGAAACAAAAAATGCTCAGAATAGAAAGTAATGTATTCAGTTGAAATGAGTATGTTCAACGTTGCACAAATGTTAAGTTGATGTAAAGCATTTAACTTTACTTACCGTATGACTTGGAGTTGTCTACAATCAATGTTATGAGAGTGCTACTGAAGTTAAAGACGTTGCCTTAAGTAATATCACTTTTGCATTTTCAAAGAAAAAGAAAGCTAATGGTCGTTCCAATGTTAATGCTATGTGGTAGGTTCCTGAATTCAGCTTTGATTAGTCCATGGTTCTGACTAGTATTCATGCGGTCTCTACACAGTTACATATCAATCTGAGTAGTTATGTATGCATTCGTAACACAACTGCTCAGAATACAAAGTAATGTATTCAGCTCGAAAGAGTATAACCGTTCAACTTTGCTCAAAGTGAAAGTTGATGCAAAGCGTTTTATTTGACCATATGATTTAGAGTTATCTGCAACCAATTCTTTGAGAGGGCTACTAAAGTTAAAGAAGTTACCTTACGTAAGATCACATTTTGAAATAATAGATCAAAGCAGATGGCAGGTCCAATGTAAATGGTATCTGGTAGGTTCCTGAGTTCAGCTTTATCTTGAGTAGTCCATGGTTCTGACTAGTATTCTCACTGTTTCTATACAGATACACCTCAAGGTCGATAGTTATGTTACACATGCATAACACAAAATGCTCTGAATACAATGTAATGTATTCAGCTCAAAAGAGTTTACTGTTCAATTTTGCTCAAAAATACTGAATATCATGGCAATTTGTGATATTACTGTAAGTTCTGTAACTTTAGTAGAACTCTCAAAGAATTGGTTGCAGACAATTCTAAATCAGATGTTAAGTAATATTGAAAGATTTACTTCAAGTTAGCACACAGTACTCGAGCAAAATTGAACAGTACACTCTTTTCAGCTGAATGCATTACTTTGTACTTTGAGCAATGTGTGCATGTAACTATTAAGCTTGAGGCGCAACTATATAGAAACTGGCTGAGTACTAGTCAGAACAATGATCAACTTAAGATCAAGATGAATTCAGGGAACAAACATTGGAACTTAACCCTCATTGCATCAGAGCAAAACAGAGTTGTGCAAACTATTGAGCTTGAGGTGTGACTCTATAGAAACGACAAGAATACTAGTCAGAACCACGGTCTACTCAAGATAAAGCTCAATTCAGTAACCTTCCACATAGCATTTACATTGCACCTAAAATAATTCTATATCTGAATGCGCGAAGTGTCAGAAATAAGGCAGATGAGCTTGAAGCTCAGGTACGAATGGGTAACCATGAAGTTGTTGGTATAACGGAGACATGGCTGCAGGGAGATCAGACCTGGGATATGAATACTGGTCAGACTACTCAAGATAAAGCTGAATTCAGGAACCTTCCATTACATTGGACCTGCCATTAGCTTTCATTTTCTTTGAAACTGCTAAAGTCCATTAAGTCAAAAAGTGATATTACTTAAGGTAGCTTCTCTAAATTTCATAACTTCCATAACATTGGTTGTAGACAACTCTAAGTTGCACATAATACACTTCAGCTTTAATAGTTTAATATTCACATAATAGTTCCGACTAGTATTCAGGAAGTTTCCATATAGTTCCGCCTCAAGCTTAAAAGTTACGTACATACACATAACACATAATGCTCGGAATAGAAAGTAATGTATTCATCTCAAGAGAGTGTACTGTTCAAATTTGTCAAGAGTACTGTGTTTTAACATGATGTAAAGCATTTTATTTTACTTGCCATATGATTTATAGTCTGCAACCAATTTTATGAGAGTGCTACTAATGTTTAAGAGGTTACTTTAAGTAATATCACCATTTGACATAATAGACTTCAGCACTTCCTAAGAAAAGTGAGCTGATGGCAGTTCTAATGTAAAACCTGATTTCAGCTTTATCTTGAGTAGTCAGTGGTTCTGACTAGTATTCTTGCCATTTCTATATAGTTACACAAGCTCAATAGTTTGCACAAGCTCTGTTTTGCTCAGATACAATGAGGGTTAAGTTCCAATGTAAATACTAGGTGGTTGTTCCCTCAAACTTGATCTTCAGTATTCCATCGTTCCAACTAGTATTCAGGAAGTTTCTATATAGTCGCGCCTCAAGCTTAATAGTTACATACACACACATCACACAAAATGCTCAAAGTAATGCATTCAGCTGAAAAGTGTGTACTGTTCAATTTTGCTCAAGAGTACTGTGTGCTAACGAAGTAAATCTTTCAATTTTACTTAACATCTGATTTAGAGTTGTCTGCAACAAATTCTTTGAGAGTGCTAGTAAAGTTAGTGAAATTAACCAGTTAATTAATAATTAATTATTTCACATTTTGAAATAATAGACTAGCAATTTCAAAGAAAAAAAAGCTGTTGGTAGGTCCAATGTAAATGCTAAGTGAATTCAGCATTATTTTGAGTAGTACATCTTTCGGATTAGTATTCATGCCGTCTCTATACAGTTACATCTCAATCTGAGTAGTTGTGTGCACATACATAACACAAAATGATCAGAATAGAAAGTAATGTGTTCAGCTCAGAAGAGTATAACTGTTCAATTTTGCTCTAATGTATGAGTGTTACGTTGATGTAAAGCATTTTATTTTACTTACCATATGAATTAGAGTTGTCTCCAACCAATTCTTTGAGAGTGCTACTAACGATAGGGAAGCTACCTTCAGTAATATCAACTTTTGACATAATAGACCAGCTTTTTCAAAGAGAGAGAAAGCTAATGGCAGTTCCAGTGTAAACGCTATGTGGTAGGTTCCTGAATTCAGCTTTGTCTTGAGTAGTCAATGGTTCTAACTAGAATTCATGCTGTTTCTATACAGCTACATATCAATCTCAATAGCTATGTAGAAACAAAAAATGCTCAGAATAGAAAGTAATGTATTCAGTTGAAATGAGTATGTTCAACGTTGCACAAATGTTAAGTTGATGTAAAGCATTTAACTTTACTTACCGTATGACTTGGAGTTGTCTACAATCAATGTTATGAGAGTGCTACTGAAGTTAAAGACGTTGCCTTAAGTAATATCACTTTTGCATTTTCAAAGAAAAAGAAAGCTAATGGTCGTTCCAATGTTAATGCTATGTGGTAGGTTCCTGAATTCAGCTTTGATTAGTCCATGGTTCTGACTAGTATTCATGCGGTCTCTACACAGTTACATATCAATCTGAGTAGTTATGTATGCATTCGTAACACAACTGCTCAGAATACAAAGTAATGTATTCAGCTCGAAAGAGTATAACCGTTCAACTTTGCTCAAAGTGAAAGTTGATGCAAAGCGTTTTATTTGACCATATGATTTAGAGTTATCTGCAACCAATTCTTTGAGAGGGCTACTAAAGTTAAAGAAGTTACCTTACGTAAGATCACATTTTGAAATAATAGATCAAAGCAGATGGCAGGTCCAATGTAAATGGTATCTGGTAGGTTCCTGAGTTCAGCTTTATCTTGAGTAGTCCATGGTTCTGACTAGTATTCTCACTGTTTCTATACAGATACACCTCAAGGTCGATAGTTATGTTACACATGCATAACACAAAATGCTCTGAATACAATGTAATGTATTCAGCTCAAAAGAGTTTACTGTTCAATTTTGCTCAAAAATACTGAATATCATGGCAATTTGTGATATTACTGTAAGTTCTGTAACTTTAGTAGAACTCTCAAAGAATTGGTTGCAGACAATTCTAAATCAGATGTTAAGTAATATTGAAAGATTTACTTCAAGTTAGCACACAGTACTCGAGCAAAATTGAACAGTACACTCTTTTCAGCTGAATGCATTACTTTGTACTTTGAGCAATGTGTGCATGTAACTATTAAGCTTGAGGCGCAACTATATAGAAACTGGCTGAGTACTAGTCAGAACAATGATCAACTTAAGATCAAGATGAATTCAGGGAACAAACATTGGAACTTAACCCTCATTGCATCAGAGCAAAACAGAGTTGTGCAAACTATTGAGCTTGAGGTGTGACTCTATAGAAACGACAAGAATACTAGTCAGAACCACGGTCTACTCAAGATAAAGCTCAATTCAGTAACCTTCCACATAGCATTTACATTGCACCTAAAATAATTCTATATCTGAATGCGCGAAGTGTCAGAAATAAGGCAGATGAGCTTGAAGCTCAGGTACGAATGGGTAACCATGAAGTTGTTGGTATAACGGAGACATGGCTGCAGGGAGATCAGACCTGGGATATGAATACTGGTCAGACTACTCAAGATAAAGCTGAATTCAGGAACCTTCCATTACATTGGACCTGCCATTAGCTTTCATTTTCTTTGAAACTGCTAAAGTCCATTAAGTCAAAAAGTGATATTACTTAAGGTAGCTTCTCTAAATTTCATAACTTCCATAACATTGGTTGTAGACAACTCTAAGTTGCACATAATACACTTCAGCTTTAATAGTTTAATATTCACATAATAGTTCCGACTAGTATTCAGGAAGTTTCCATATAGTTCCGCCTCAAGCTTAAAAGTTACGTACATACACATAACACATAATGCTCGGAATAGAAAGTAATGTATTCATCTCAAGAGAGTGTACTGTTCAAATTTGTCAAGAGTACTGTGTTTTAACATGATGTAAAGCATTTTATTTTACTTGCCATATGATTTATAGTCTGCAACCAATATTATGAGAGTGCTACTAATGTTTAAGAGGTTACTTTAAGTAATATCACCATTTGACATAATAGACTTCAGCACTTCCTAAGAAAAGTGAGCTGATGGCAGTTCTAATGTAAAACCTGATTTCAGCTTTATCTTGAGTAGTCAGTGGTTCTGACTAGTATTCTTGCCATTTCTATATAGTTACACAAGCTCAATAGTTTGCACAAGCTCTGTTTTGCTCAGATACAATGAGGGTTAAGTTCCAATGTAAATACTAGGTGGTTGTTCCCTCAAACTTGATCTTGAGTATTCCATCGTTCCAACTAGTATTCAGGAAGTTTCTATATAGTCGCGCCTCAAGCTTAATAGTTACATACACACACATCACACAAAATGCTCAAAGTAATGCATTCAGCTGAAAAGTGTGTACTGTTCAATTTTGCTCAAGAGTACTGTGTGCTAACGGTAAATCTTTCAATTTTACTTAACATCTGATTTAGAGTTGTCTGCAACAAATTCTTTGAGAGTGCTAGTAAAGTTAGTGAAATTAACCAGTTAATTAATAATTAATTATTTCACATTTTGAAATAATAGACTAGCAATTTCAAAGAAAAAAAAGCTGTTGGTAGGTCCAATGTAAATGCTAAGTGAATTCAGCATTATTTTGAGTAGTACATCTTTCGGATTAGTATTCATGCCGTCTCTATACAGTTACATCTCAATCTGAGTAGTTGTGTGCACATACATAACACAAAATGATCAGAATAGAAAGTAATGTGTTCAGCTCAGAAGAGTATAACTGTTCAATTTTGTTCTAATGTATGAGTGTTACGTTGATGTAAAGCATTTTATTTTACTTACCATATGAATTAGAGTTGTCTCCAACCAATTCTTTGAGAGTGCTACTAACGATAGGGAAGCTACCTTCAGTAATATCAACTTTTGACATAATAGACCAGCTTTTTCAAAGAGAGAGAAAGCTAATGGCAGTTCCAGTGTAAACGCTATGTGGTAGGTTCCTGAATTCAGCTTTGTCTTGAGTAGTCAATGGTTCTAACTAGAATTCATGCTGTTTCTATACAGCTACATATCAATCTCAATAGCTATGTAGAAACAAAAAATGCTCAGAATAGAAAGTAATGTATTCAGTTGAAATGAGTATGTTCAACGTTGCACAAATGTTAAGTTGATGTAAAGCATTTAACTTTACTTACCGTATGACTTGGAGTTGTCTACAATCAATGTTATGAGAGTGCTACTGAAGTTAAAGACGTTGCCTTAAGTAATATCACTTTTGCATTTTCAAAGAAAAAGAAAGCTAATGGTCGTTCCAATGTTAATGCTATGTGGTAGGTTCCTGAATTCAGCTTTGATTAGTCCATGGTTCTGACTAGTATTCATGCGGTCTCTACACAGTTACATATCAATCTGAGTAGTTATGTATGCATTCGTAACACAACTGCTCAGAATACAAAGTAATGTATTCAGCTCGAAAGAGTATAACCGTTCAACTTTGCTCAAAGTGAAAGTTGATGCAAAGCGTTTTATTTGACCATATGATTTAGAGTTATCTGCAACCAATTCTTTGAGAGGGCTACTAAAGTTAAAGAAGTTACCTTACGTAAGATCACATTTTGAAATAATAGATCAAAGCAGATGGCAGGTCCAATGTAAATGGTATCTGGTAGGTTCCTGAGTTCAGCTTTATCTTGAGTAGTCCATGGTTCTGACTAGTATTCTCACTGTTTCTATACAGATACACCTCAAGGTCGATAGTTATGTTACACATGCATAACACAAAATGCTCTGAATACAATGTAATGTATTCAGCTCAAAAGAGTTTACTGTTCAATTTTGCTCAAAAATACTGAATATCATGGCAATTTGTGATATTACTGTAAGTTCTGTAACTTTAGTAGAACTCTCAAAGAATTGGTTGCAGACAATTCTAAATCAGATGTTAAGTAATATTGAAAGATTTACTTCAAGTTAGCACACAGTACTCGAGCAAAATTGAACAGTACACTCTTTTCAGCTGAATGCATTACTTTGTACTTTGAGCAATGTGTGCATGTAACTATTAAGCTTGAGGCGCAACTATATAGAAACTGGCTGAGTACTAGTCAGAACAATGATCAACTTAAGATCAAGATGAATTCAGGGAACAAACATTGGAACTTAACCCTCATTGCATCAGAGCAAAACAGAGTTGTGCAAACTATTGAGCTTGAGGTGTGACTCTATAGAAACGACAAGAATACTAGTCAGAACCACGGTCTACTCAAGATAAAGCTCAATTCAGTAACCTTCCACATAGCATTTACATTGCACCTAAAATAATTCTATATCTGAATGCGCGAAGTGTCAGAAATAAGGCAGATGAGCTTGAAGCTCAGGTACGAATGGGTAACCATGAAGTTGTTGGTATAACGGAGACATGGCTGCAGGGAGATCAGACCTGGGATATGAATACTGGTCAGACTACTCAAGATAAAGCTGAATTCAGGAACCTTCCATTACATTGGACCTGCCATTAGCTTTCATTTTCTTTGAAACTGCTAAAGTCCATTAAGTCAAAAAGTGATATTACTTAAGGTAGCTTCTCTAAATTTCATAACTTCCATAACATTGGTTGTAGACAACTCTAAGTTGCACATAATACACTTCAGCTTTAATAGTTTAATATTCACATAATAGTTCCGACTAGTATTCAGGAAGTTAATGCTATGTGGTAGGTTCCTGAATTCAGCTTTGATTAGTCCATGGTTCTGACTAGTATTCATGCGGTCTCTACACAGTTACATATCAATCTGAGTAGTTATGTATGCATTCGTAACACAACTGCTCAGAATACAAAGTAATGTATTCAGCTCGAAAGAGTATAACCGTTCAACTTTGCTCAAAGTGAAAGTTGATGCAAAGCGTTTTATTTGACCATATGATTTAGAGTTATCTGCAACCAATTCTTTGAGAGGGCTACTAAAGTTAAAGAAGTTACCTTACGTAAGATCACATTTTGAAATAATAGATCAAAGCAGATGGCAGGTCCAATGTAAATGGTATCTGGTAGGTTCCTGAGTTCAGCTTTATCTTGAGTAGTCCATGGTTCTGACTAGTATTCTCACTGTTTCTATACAGATACACCTCAAGGTCGATAGTTATGTTACACATGCATAACACAAAATGCTCTGAATACAATGTAATGTATTCAGCTCAAAAGAGTTTACTGTTCAATTTTGCTCAAAAATACTGAATATCATGGCAATTTGTGATATTACTGTAAGTTCTGTAACTTTAGTAGAACTCTCAAAGAATTGGTTGCAGACAATTCTAAATCAGATGTTAAGTAATATTGAAAGATTTACTTCAAGTTAGCACACAGTACTCGAGCAAAATTGAACAGTACACTCTTTTCAGCTGAATGCATTACTTTGTACTTTGAGCAATGTGTGCATGTAACTATTAAGCTTGAGGCGCAACTATATAGAAACTGGCTGAGTACTAGTCAGAACAATGATCAACTTAAGATCAAGATGAATTCAGGGAACAAACATTGGAACTTAACCCTCATTGCATCAGAGCAAAACAGAGTTGTGCAAACTATTGAGCTTGAGGTGTGACTCTATAGAAACGACAAGAATACTAGTCAGAACCACGGTCTACTCAAGATAAAGCTCAATTCAGTAACCTTCCACATAGCATTTACATTGCACCTAAAATAATTCTATATCTGAATGCGCGAAGTGTCAGAAATAAGGCAGATGAGCTTGAAGCTCAGGTACGAATGGGTAACCATGAAGTTGTTGGTATAACGGAGACATGGCTGCAGGGAGATCAGACCTGGGATATGAATACTGGTCAGACTTCTCAAGATAAAGCTGAATTCAGGAACCTTCCATTACATTGGACCTGCCATTAGCTTTCATTTTCTTTGAAACTGCTAAAGTCCATTAAGTCAAAAAGTGATATTACTTAAGGTAGCTTCTCTAAATTTCATAACTTCCATAACATTGGTTGTAGACAACTCTAAGTTGCACATAATACACTTCAGCTTTAATAGTTTAATATTCACATAATAGTTCCGACTAGTATTCAGGAAGTTTCCATATAGTTCCGCCTCAAGCTTAAAAGTTACGTACATACACATAACACATAATGCTCGGAATAGAAAGTAATGTATTCATCTCAAGAGAGTGTACTGTTCAAATTTGTCAAGAGTACTGTGTTTTAACATGATGTAAAGCATTTTATTTTACTTGCCATATGATTTATAGTCTGCAACCAATATTATGAGAGTGCTACTAATGTTTAAGAGGTTACTTTAAGTAATATCACCATTTGACATAATAGACTTCAGCACTTCCTAAGAAAAGTGAGCTGATGGCAGTTCTAATGTAAAACCTGATTTCAGCTTTATCTTGAGTAGTCAGTGGTTCTGACTAGTATTCTTGCCATTTCTATATAGTTACACAAGCTCAATAGTTTGCACAAGCTCTGTTTTGCTCAGATACAATGAGGGTTAAGTTCCAATGTAAATACTAGGTGGTTGTTCCCTCAAACTTGATCTTGAGTATTCCATCGTTCCAACTAGTATTCAGGAAGTTTCTATATAGTCGCGCCTCAAGCTTAATAGTTACATACACACACATCACACAAAATGCTCAAAGTAATGCATTCAGCTGAAAAGTGTGTACTGTTCAATTTTGCTCAAGAGTACTGTGTGCTAACGAAGTAAATCTTTCAATTTTACTTAACATCTGATTTAGAGTTGTCTGCAACAAATTCTTTGAGAGTGCTAGTAAAGTTAGTGAAATTAACCAGTTAATTAATAATTAATTATTTCACATTTTGAAATAATAGACTAGCAATTTCAAAGAAAAAAAAGCTGTTGGTAGGTCCAATGTAAATGCTAAGTGAATTCAGCATTATTTTGAGTAGTACATCTTTCGGATTAGTATTCATGCCGTCTCTATACAGTTACATCTCAATCTGAGTAGTTGTGTGCACATACATAACACAAAATGATCAGAATAGAAAGTAATGTGTTCAGCTCAGAAGAGTATAACTGTTCAATTTTGCTCTAATGTATGAGTGTTACGTTGATGTAAAGCATTTTATTTTACTTACCATATGAATTAGAGTTGTCTCCAACCAATTCTTTGAGAGTGCTACTAACGATAGGGAAGCTACCTTCAGTAATATCAACTTTTGACATAATAGACCAGCTTTTTCAAAGAGAGAGAAAGCTAATGGCAGTTCCAGTGTAAACGCTATGTGGTAGGTTCCTGAATTCAGCTTTGTCTTGAGTAGTCAATGGTTCTAACTAGAATTCATGCTGTTTCTATACAGCTACATATCAATCTCAATAGCTATGTAGAAACAAAAAATGCTCAGAATAGAAAGTAATGTATTCAGTTGAAATGAGTATGTTCAACGTTGCACAAATGTTAAGTTGATGTAAAGCATTTAACTTTACTTACCGTATGACTTGGAGTTGTCTACAATGAGAGTGCTACTGAAGTTAAAGACGTTGCCTTAAGTAATATCACTTTTGCATTTTCAAAGAATGTTAATGCTATGTGGTAGGTTCCTGAATTCAGCTTTGATTAGTCCATGGTTCTGACTAGTATTCATGCGGTCTCTACACAGTTACATATCAATCTGAGTAGTTATGTATGCATTCGTAACACAACTGCTCAGAATACAAAGTAATGTATTCAGCTCGAAAGAGTATAACCGTTCAACTTTGCTC
Organism: Hypanus sabinus; assembly: GCF_030144855.1. Classification (NCBI taxonomy): domain Eukaryota; kingdom Metazoa; phylum Chordata; class Chondrichthyes; order Myliobatiformes; family Dasyatidae; genus Hypanus; species Hypanus sabinus. Next base: position 72,085,470 of record NC_082706.1, read on the forward strand.
AAAGTGAAAGTTGATGCAAAGCGTTTTATTTGACCATATGATTTAGAGTTATCTGCAACCGGTTCTTTGAGAGGGCTACTAAAGTTAAAGAAGTTACCTTACGTAAGATCACATTTTGAAATAATAGATCAAAGCAGATGGCAGGTCCAATGTAAATGGTATCTGGTAGGTTCCTGAGTTCAGCTTTATCTTGAGTAGTCCATGGTTCTGACTAGTATTCTCACTGTTTCTATACAGATACACCTCAAGGTCGATAGTTATGTTACACATGCATAACACAAAATGCTCTGAATACAATGTAATGTATTCAGCTCAAAAGAGTTTACTGTTCAATTTTGCTCAAAAATACTGAATATCATGGCAATTTGTGATATTACTGTAAGTTCTGTAACTTTAGTAGAACTCTCAAAGAATTGGTTGCAGACAATTCTAAATCAGATGTTAAGTAATATTGAAAGATTTACTTCAAGTTAGCACACAGTACTCGAGCAAAATTGAACAGTACACTCTTTTCAGCTGAATGCATTACTTTGTACTTTGAGCAATGTGTGCATGTAACTATTAAGCTTGAGGCGCAACTATATAGAAACTGGCTGAGTACTAGTCAGAACAATGATCAACTTAAGATCAAGATGAATTCAGGGAACAAACATTGGAACTTAACCCTCATTGCATCAGAGCAAAACAGAGTTGTGCAAACTATTGAGCTTGAGGTGTGACTCTATAGAAACGACAAGAATACTAGTCAGAACCACGGTCTACTCAAGATAAAGCTCAATTCAGTAACCTTCCACATAGCATTTACATTGCACCTAAAATAATTCTATATCTGAATGCGCGAAGTGTCAGAAATAAGGCAGATGAGCTTGAAGCTCAGGTACGAATGGGTAACCATGAAGTTGTTGGTATAACGGAGACATGGCTGCAGGGAGATCAGACCTGGGATATGAATACTGGTCAGACTACTCAAGATAAAGCTGAATTCAGGAACCTTCCATTACATTGGACCTGCCATTAGCTTTCATTTTCTTTGAAACTGCTAAAGTCCATTAAGTCAAAAAGTGATATTACTTAAGGTAGCTTCTCTAAATTTCATAACTTCCATAACATTGGTTGTAGACAAATCTAAGTTGCACATAATACACTTCAGCTTTAATAGTTTAATATTCACATAATAGTTCCGACTAGTATTCAGGAAGTTAATGCTATGTGGTAGGTTCCTGAATTCAGCTTTGATTAGTCCATGGTTCTGACTAGTATTCATGCGGTCTCTACACAGTTACATATCAATCTGAGTAGTTATGTATGCATTCGTAACACAACTGCTCAGAATACAAAGTAATGTATTCAGCTCGAAAGAGTATAACCGTTCAACTTTGCTCAAAGTGAAAGTTGATGCAAAGCGTTTTATTTGACCATATGATTTAGAGTTATCTGCAACCAATTCTTTGAGAGGGCTACTAAAGTTAAAGAAGTTACCTTACGTAAGATCACATTTTGAAATAATAGATCAAAGCAGATGGCAGGTCCAATGTAAATGGTATCTGGTAGGTTCCTGAGTTCAGCTTTATCTTGAGTAGTCCATGGTTCTGACTAGTATTCTCACTGTTTCTATACAGATACACCTCAAGGTCGATAGTTATGTTACACATGCATAACACAAAATGCTCTGAATACAATGTAATGTATTCAGCTCAAAAGAGTTTACTGTTCAATTTTGCTCAAAAATACTGAATATCATGGCAATTTGTGATATTACTGTAAGTTCTGTAACTTTAGTAGAACTCTCAAAGAATTGGTTGCAGACAATTCTAAATCAGATGTTAAGTAATATTGAAAGATTTACTTCAAGTTAGCACACAGTACTCGAGCAAAATTGAACAGTACACTCTTTTCAGCTGAATGCATTACTTTGTACTTTGAGCAATGTGTGCATGTAACTATTAAGCTTGAGGCGCAACTATATAGAAACTGGCTGAGTACTAGTCAGAACAATGATCAACTTAAGATCAAGATGAATTCAGGGAACAAACATTGGAACTTAACCCTCATTGCATCAGAGCAAAACAGAGTTGTGCAAACTATTGAGCTTGAGGTGTGACTCTATAGAAACGACAAGAATACTAGTCAGAACCACGGTCTACTCAAGATAAAGCTCAATTCAGTAACCTTCCACATAGCATTTACATTGCACCTAAAATAATTCTATATCTGAATGCGCGAAGTGTCAGAAATAAGGCAGATGAGCTTGAAGCTCAGGTACGAATGGGTAACCATGAAGTTGTTGGTATAACGGAGACATGGCTGCAGGGAGATCAGACCTGGGATATGAATACTGGTCAGACTACTCAAGATAAAGCTGAATTCAGGAACCTTCCATTACATTGGACCTGCCATTAGCTTTCATTTTCTTTGAAACTGCTAAAGTCCATTAAGTCAAAAAGTGATATTACTTAAGGTAGCTTCTCTAAATTTCATAACTTCCATAACATTGGTTGTAGACAACTCTAAGTTGCACATAATACACTTCAGCTTTAATAGTTTAATATTCACATAATAGTTCCGACTAGTATTCAGGAAGTTTCCATATAGTTCCGCCTCAAGCTTAAAAGTTACGTACATACACATAACACATAATGCTCGGAATAGAAAGTAATGTATTCATCTCAAGAGAGTGTACTGTTCAAATTTGTCAAGAGTACTGTGTTTTAACATGATGTAAAGCATTTTATTTTACTTGCCATATGATTTATAGTCTGCAACCAATATTATGAGAGTGCTACTAATGTTTAAGAGGTTACTTTAAGTAATATCACCATTTGACATAATAGACTTCAGCACTTCCTAAGAAAAGTGAGCTGATGGCAGTTCTAATGTAAAACCTGATTTCAGCTTTATCTTGAGTAGTCAGTGGTTCTGACTAGTATTCTTGCCATTTCTATATAGTTACACAAGCTCAATAGTTTGCACAAGCTCTGTTTTGCTCAGATACAATGAGGGTTAAGTTCCAATGTAAATACTAGGTGGTTGTTCCCTCAAACTTGATCTTGAGTATTCCATCGTTCCAACTAGTATTCAGGAAGTTTCTATATAGTCGCGCCTCAAGCTTAATAGTTACATACACACACATCACACAAAATGCTCAAAGTAATGCATTCAGCTGAAAAGTGTGTACTGTTCAATTTTGCTCAAGAGTACTGTGTGCTAACGAAGTAAATCTTTCAATTTTACTTAACATCTGATTTAGAGTTGTCTGCAACAAATTCTTTGAGAGTGCTAGTAAAGTTAGTGAAATTAACCAGTTAATTAATAATTAATTATTTCACATTTTGAAATAATAGACTAGCAATTTCAAAGAAAAAAAAGCTGTTGGTAGGTCCAATGTAAATGCTAAGTGAATTCAGCATTATTTTGAGTAGTACATCTTTCGGATTAGTATTCATGCCGTCTCTATACAGTTACATCTCAATCTGAGTAGTTGTGTGCACATACATAACACAAAATGATCAGAATAGAAAGTAATGTGTTCAGCTCAGAAGAGTATAACTGTTCAATTTTGCTCTAATGTATGAGTGTTACGTTGATGTAAAGCATTTTATTTTACTTACCATATGAATTAGAGTTGTCTCCAACCAATTCTTTGAGAGTGCTACTAACGATAGGGAAGCTACCTTCAGTAATATCAACTTTTGACATAATAGACCAGCTTTTTCAAAGAGAGAGAAAGCTAATGGCAGTTCCAGTGTAAACGCTATGTGGTAGGTTCCTGAATTCAGCTTTGTCTTGAGTAGTCAATGGTTCTAACTAGAATTCATGCTGTTTCTATACAGCTACATATCAATCTCAATAGCTATGTAGAAACAAAAAATGCTCAGAATAGAAAGTAATGTATTCAGTTGAAATGAGTATGTTCAACGTTGCACAAATGTTAAGTTGATGTAAAGCATTTAACTTTACTTACCGTATGACTTGGAGTTGTCTACAATGAGAGTGCTACTGAAGTTAAAGACGTTGCCTTAAGTAATATCACTTTTGCATTTTCAAAGAATGTTAATGCTATGTGGTAGGTTCCTGAATTCAGCTTTGATTAGTCCATGGTTCTGACTAGTATTCATGCGGTCTCTACACAGTTACATATCAATCTGAGTAGTTATGTATGCATTCGTAACACAACTGCTCAGAATACAAAGTAATGTATTCAGCTCGAAAGAGTATAACCGTTCAACTTTGCTCAAAGTGAAAGTTGATGCAAAGCGTTTTATTTGACCATATGATTTAGAGTTATCTGCAACCGGTTCTTTGAGAGGGCTACTAAAGTTAAAGAAGTTACCTTACGTAAGATCACATTTTGAAATAATAGATCAAAGCAGATGGCAGGTCCAATGTAAATGGTATCTGGTAGGTTCCTGAGTTCAGCTTTATCTTGAGTAGTCCATGGTTCTGACTAGTATTCTCACTGTTTCTATACAGATACACCTCAAGGTCGATAGTTATGTTACACATGCATAACACAAAATGCTCTGAATACAATGTAATGTATTCAGCTCAAAAGAGTTTACTGTTCAATTTTGCTCAAAAATACTGAATATCATGGCAATTTGTGATATTACTGTAAGTTCTGTAACTTTAGTAGAACTCTCAAAGAATTGGTTGCAGACAATTCTAAATCAGATGTTAAGTAATATTGAAAGATTTACTTCAAGTTAGCACACAGTACTCGAGCAAAATTGAACAGTACACTCTTTTCAGCTGAATGCATTACTTTGTACTTTGAGCAATGTGTGCATGTAACTATTAAGCTTGAGGCGCAACTATATAGAAACTGGCTGAGTACTAGTCAGAACAATGATCAACTTAAGATCAAGATGAATTCAGGGAACAAACATTGGAACTTAACCCTCATTGCATCAGAGCAAAACAGAGTTGTGCAAACTATTGAGCTTGAGGTGTGACTCTATAGAAACGACAAGAATACTAGTCAGAACCACGGTCTACTCAAGATAAAGCTCAATTCAGTAACCTTCCACATAGCATTTACATTGCACCTAAAATAATTCTATATCTGAATGCGCGAAGTGTCAGAAATAAGGCAGATGAGCTTGAAGCTCAGGTACGAATGGGTAACCATGAAGTTGTTGGTATAACGGAGACATGGCTGCAGGGAGATCAGACCTGGGATATGAATACTGGTCAGACTACTCAAGATAAAGCTGAATTCAGGAACCTTCCATTACATTGGACCTGCCATTAGCTTTCATTTTCTTTGAAACTGCTAAAGTCCATTAAGTCAAAAAGTGATATTACTTAAGGTAGCTTCTCTAAATTTCATAACTTCCATAACATTGGTTGTAGACAACTCTAAGTTGCACATAATACACTTCAGCTTTAATAGTTTAATATTCACATAATAGTTCCGACTAGTATTCAGGAAGTTTCCATATAGTTCCGCCTCAAGCTTAAAAGTTACGTACATACACATAACACATAATGCTCGGAATAGAAAGTAATGTATTCATCTCAAGAGAGTGTACTGTTCAAATTTGTCAAGAGTACTGTGTTTTAACATGATGTAAAGCATTTTATTTTACTTGCCATATGATTTATAGTCTGCAACCAATATTATGAGAGTGCTACTAATGTTTAAGAGGTTACTTTAAGTAATATCACCATTTGACATAATAGACTTCAGCACTTCCTAAGAAAAGTGAGCTGATGGCAGTTCTAATGTAAAACCTGATTTCAGCTTTATCTTGAGTAGTCAGTGGTTCTGACTAGTATTCTTGCCATTTCTATATAGTTACACAAGCTCAATAGTTTGCACAAGCTCTGTTTTGCTCAGATACAATGAGGGTTAAGTTCCAATGTAAATACTAGGTGGTTGTTCCCTCAAACTTGATCTTGAGTATTCCATCGTTCCAACTAGTATTCAGGAAGTTTCTATATAGTCGCGCCTCAAGCTTAATAGTTACATACACACACATCACACAAAATGCTCAAAGTAATGCATTCAGCTGAAAAGTGTGTACTGTTCAATTTTGCTCAAGAGTACTGTGTGCTAACGGTAAATCTTTCAATTTTACTTAACATCTGATTTAGAGTTGTCTGCAACAAATTCTTTGAGAGTGCTAGTAAAGTTAGTGAAATTAACCAGTTAATTAATAATTAATTATTTCACATTTTGAAATAATAGACTAGCAATTTCAAAGAAAAAAAAGCTGTTGGTAGGTCCAATGTAAATGCTAAGTGAATTCAGCATTATTTTGAGTAGTACATCTTTCGGATTAGTATTCATGCCGTCTCTATACAGTTACATCTCAATCTGAGTAGTTGTGTGCACATACATAACACAAAATGATCAGAATAGAAAGTAATGTGTTCAGCTCAGAAGAGTATAACTGTTCAATTTTGTTCTAATGTATGAGTGTTACGTTGATGTAAAGCATTTTATTTTACTTACCATATGAATTAGAGTTGTCTCCAACCAATTCTTTGAGAGTGCTACTAACGATAGGGAAGCTACCTTCAGTAATATCAACTTTTGACATAATAGACCAGCTTTTTCAAAGAGAGAGAAAGCTAATGGCAGTTCCAGTGTAAACGCTATGTGGTAGGTTCCTGAATTCAGCTTTGTCTTGAGTAGTCAATGGTTCTAACTAGAATTCATGCTGTTTCTATACAGCTACATATCAATCTCAATAGCTATGTAGAAACAAAAAATGCTCAGAATAGAAAGTAATGTATTCAGTTGAAATGAGTATGTTCAACGTTGCACAAATGTTAAGTTGATGTAAAGCATTTAACTTTACTTACCGTATGACTTGGAGTTGTCTACAATCAATGTTATGAGAGTGCTACTGAAGTTAAAGACGTTGCCTTAAGTAATATCACTTTTGCATTTTCAAAGAAAAAGAAAGCTAATGGTCGTTCCAATGTTAATGCTATGTGGTAGGTTCCTGAATTCAGCTTTGATTAGTCCATGGTTCTGACTAGTATTCATGCGGTCTCTACACAGTTACATATCAATCTGAGTAGTTATGTATGCATTCGTAACACAACTGCTCAGAATACAAAGTAATGTATTCAGCTCGAAAGAGTATAACCGTTCAACTTTGCTCAAAGTGAAAGTTGATGCAAAGCGTTTTATTTGACCATATGATTTAGAGTTATCTGCAACCAATTCTTTGAGAGGGCTACTAAAGTTAAAGAAGTTACCTTACGTAAGATCACATTTTGAAATAATAGATCAAAGCAGATGGCAGGTCCAATGTAAATGGTATCTGGTAGGTTCCTGAGTTCAGCTTTATCTTGAGTAGTCCATGGTTCTGACTAGTATTCTCACTGTTTCTATACAGATACACCTCAAGGTCGATAGTTATGTTACACATGCATAACACAAAATGCTCTGAATACAATGTAATGTATTCAGCTCAAAAGAGTTTACTGTTCAATTTTGCTCAAAAATACTGAATATCATGGCAATTTGTGATATTACTGTAAGTTCTGTAACTTTAGTAGAACTCTCAAAGAATTGGTTGCAGACAATTCTAAATCAGATGTTAAGTAATATTGAAAGATTTACTTCAAGTTAGCACACAGTACTCGAGCAAAATTGAACAGTACACTCTTTTCAGCTGAATGCATTACTTTGTACTTTGAGCAATGTGTGCATGTAACTATTAAGCTTGAGGCGCAACTATATAGAAACTGGCTGAGTACTAGTCAGAACAATGATCAACTTAAGATCAAGATGAATTCAGGGAACAAACATTGGAACTTAACCCTCATTGCATCAGAGCAAAACAGAGTTGTGCAAACTATTGAGCTTGAGGTGTGACTCTATAGAAACGACAAGAATACTAGTCAGAACCACGGTCTACTCAAGATAAAGCTCAATTCAGTAACCTTCCACATAGCATTTACATTGCACCTAAAATAATTCTATATCTGAATGCGCGAAGTGTCAGAAATAAGGCAGATGAGCTTGAAGCTCAGGTACGAATGGGTAACCATGAAGTTGTTGGTATAACGGAGACATGGCTGCAGGGAGATCAGACCTGGGATATGAATACTGGTCAGACTACTCAAGATAAAGCTGAATTCAGGAACCTTCCATTACATTGGACCTGCCATTAGCTTTCATTTTCTTTGAAACTGCTAAAGTCCATTAAGTCAAAAAGTGATATTACTTAAGGTAGCTTCTCTAAATTTCATAACTTCCATAACATTGGTTGTAGACAACTCTAAGTTGCACATAATACACTTCAGCTTTAATAGTTTAATATTCACATAATAGTTCCGACTAGTATTCAGGAAGTTTCCATATAGTTCCGCCTCAAGCTTAAAAGTTACGTACATACACATAACACATAATGCTCGGAATAGAAAGTAATGTATTCATCTCAAGAGAGTGTACTGTTCAAATTTGTCAAGAGTACTGTGTTTTAACATGATGTAAAGCATTTTATTTTACTTGCCATATGATTTATTGTCTGCAACCAATATTATGAGAGTGCTACTAATGTTTAAGATGTTACTTTAAGTAATATCACCATTTGACATAATAGACTTCAGCACTTCCTAAGAAAAGTGAGCTGATGGCAGTTCCAATGTAAAACCTGATTTCAGCTATATCTTGAGTAGTCAGTGGTTCTGACTAGTATTCTTGCCATTTCTATATAGTTACACAAGCTCAATAGTTTGCACAAGCTCTGTTTTGCTCAGATACAATGAGGGTTAAGTTCCAATGTAAATACTAGGTGGTTGTTCCCTCAAACTTGATCTTGAGTATTCCATCGTTCCAACTAGTATTCAGGAAGTTTCTATATAGTCGCGCCTCAAGCTTAATAGTTACATACACACACATCACACAAAATGCTCAAAGTAATGCATTCAGCTGAAAAGTGTGTACTGTTCAATTTTGCTCAAGAGTACTGTGTGCTAACGGTAAATCTTTCAATTTTACTTAACATCTGATTTAGAGTTGTCTGCAACAAATTCTTTGAGAGTGCTAGTAAAGTTAGTGAAATTAACCAGTTAATTAATAATTAATTATTTCACATTTTGAAATAATAGACTAGCAATTTCAAAGAAAAAAAAGCTGTTGGTAGGTCCAATGTAAATGCTAAGTGAATTCAGCATTATTTTGAGTAGTACATCTTTCGGATTAGTATTCATGCCGTCTCTATACAGTTACATCTCAATCTGAGTAGTTGTGTGCACATACATAACACAAAATGATCAGAATAGAAAGTAATGTGTTCAGCTCAGAAGAGTATAACTGTTCAATTTTGCTCTAATGTATGAGTGTTACGTTGATGTAAAGCATTTTATTTTACTTACCATATGAATTAGAGTTGTCTCCAACCAATTCTTTGAGAGTGCTACTAACGATAGGGAAGCTACCTTCAGTAATATCAACTTTTGACATAATAGACCAGCTTTTTCAAAGAGAGAGAAAGCTAATGGCAGTTCCAGTGTAAACGCTATGTGGTAGGTTCCTGAATTCAGCTTTGTCTTGAGTAGTCAATGGTTCTAACTAGAATTCATGCTGTTTCTATACAGCTACATATCAATCTCAATAGCTATGTAGAAACAAAAAATGCTCAGAATAGAAAGTAATGTATTCAGTTGAAATGAGTATGTTCAACGTTGCACAAATGTTAAGTTGATGTAAAGCATTTAACTTTACTTACCGTATGACTTGGAGTTGTCTACAATCAATGTTATGAGAGTGCTACTGAAGTTAAAGACGTTGCCTTAAGTAATATCACTTTTGCATTTTCAAAGAAAAAGAAAGCTAATGGTCGTTCCAATGTTAATGCTATGTGGTAGGTTCCTGAATTCAGCTTTGATTAGTCCATGGTTCTGACTAGTATTCATGCGGTCTCTACACAGTTACATATCAATCTGAGTAGTTATGTATGCATTCGTAACACAACTGCTCAGAATACAAAGTAATGTATTCAGCTCGAAAGAGTATAACCGTTCAACTTTGCTCAAAGTGAAAGTTGATGCAAAGCGTTTTATTTGACCATATGATTTAGAGTTATCTGCAACCAATTCTTTGAGAGGGCTACTAAAGTTAAAGAAGTTACCTTACGTAAGATCACATTTTGAAATAATAGATCAAAGCAGATGGCAGGTCCAATGTAAATGGTATCTGGTAGGTTCCTGAGTTCAGCTTTATCTTGAGTAGTCCATGGTTCTGACTAGTATTCTCACTGTTTCTATACAGATACACCTCAAGGTCGATAGTTATGTTACACATGCATAACACAAAATGCTCTGAATACAATGTAATGTATTCAGCTCAAAAGAGTTTACTGTTCAATTTTGCTCAAAAATACTGAATATCATGGCAATTTGTGATATTACTGTAAGTTCTGTAACTTTAGTAGAACTCTCAAAGAATTGGTTGCAGACAATTCTAAATCAGATGTTAAGTAATATTGAAAGATTTACTTCAAGTTAGCACACAGTACTCGAGCAAAATTGAACAGTACACTCTTTTCAGCTGAATGCATTACTTTGTACTTTGAGCAATGTGTGCATGTAACTATTAAGCTTGAGGCGCAACTATATAGAAACTGGCTGAGTACTAGTCAGAACAATGATCAACTTAAGATCAAGATGAATTCAGGGAACAAACATTGGAACTTAACCCTCATTGCATCAGAGCAAAACAGAGTTGTGCAAACTATTGAGCTTGAGGTGTGACTCTATAGAAACGACAAGAATACTAGTCAGAACCACGGTCTACTCAAGATAAAGCTCAATTCAGTAACCTTCCACATAGCATTTACATTGCACCTAAAATAATTCTATATCTGAATGCGCGAAGTGTCAGAAATAAGGCAGATGAGCTTGAAGCTCAGGTACGAATGGGTAACCATGAAGTTGTTGGTATAACGGAGACATGGCTGCAGGGAGATCAGACCTGGGATATGAATACTGGTCAGACTACTCAAGATAAAGCTGAATTCAGGAACCTTCCATTACATTGGACCTGCCATTAGCTTTCATTTTCTTTGAAACTGCTAAAGTCCATTAAGTCAAAAAGTGATATTACTTAAGGTAGCTTCTCTAAATTTCATAACTTCCATAACATTGGTTGTAGACAACTCTAAGTTGCACATAATACACTTCAGCTTTAATAGTTTAATATTCACATAATAGTTCCGACTAGTATTCAGGAAGTTTCCATATAGTTCCGCCTCAAGCTTAAAAGTTACGTACATACACATAACACATAATGCTCGGAATAGAAAGTAATGTATTCATCTCAAGAGAGTGTACTGTTCAAATTTGTCAAGAGTACTGTGTTTTAACATGATGTAAAGCATTTTATTTTACTTGCCATATGATTTATAGTCTGCAACCAATATTATGAGAGTGCTACTAATGTTTAAGAGGTTACTTTAAGTAATATCACCATTTGACATAATAGACTTCAGCACTTCCTAAGAAAAGTGAGCTGATGGCAGTTCTAATGTAAAACCTGATTTCAGCTTTATCTTGAGTAGTCAGTGGTTCTGACTAGTATTCTTGCCATTTCTATATAGTTACACAAGCTCAATAGTTTGCACAAGCTCTGTTTTGCTCAGATACAATGAGGGTTAAGTTCCAATGTAAATACTAGGTGGTTGTTCCCTCAAACTTGATCTTGAGTATTCCATCGTTCCAACTAGTATTCAGGAAGTTTCTATATAGTTGCGCCTCAAGCTTAATGGTTACATACACAACCATCACACAAAATACTCAGAGTCCAAAGTAATGCATTCAGTTGAAAAGTGTGTACTGTTCAATTTTGCTCAAGAGTACTGTGTGCTAACGAAGTAAATCTTTCAATTTTACTTAACATCTGATTTAGAGTTGTCTGCAACAAATTCTTTGAGAGTGCTAGTAAAGTTAGTGAAATTAACCAGTTAATTAATAATTAATTATTTCACATTTTGAAATAATAGACTAGCAATTTCAAAGAAAAAAAAGCTGATGGTAGGTCCAATGTAAATGCTAAGTGAATTCAGCATTATTTTGAGTAGTACATCTTTCGGATTAGTATTCATGCCGTCTCTATACAGTTACATCTCAATCTGAGTAGTTGTGTGCACATACATAACACAAAATGATCAGAATAGAAAGTAATGTGTTCAGCTCAGAAGAGTATAACTGTTCAATTTTGCTCTAATATATGAGTGTTACGTTGATGTAAAGCATTTTATTTTACTTACCATATGAATTAGAGTTGTCTCCAACCAATTCTTTGAGAGTGCTACTAACGATAGGGAAGCTACCTTCAGTAATATCAACTTTTGACATAATAGACCAGCTTTTTCAAAGAGAGAGAAAGCTAATGGCAGTTCCAATGTAAACGCTATGTGGTAGGTTCCTGAATTCAGCTTTGTCTTGAGTAGTCAATGGTTCTAACTAGAACATGCTGTTTCTATACAGCTACATATCAATCTCAATAGCTATGTACAAACAAAAAATGCTCAGAATAGAAAGTAATGTATTCAGTTGAAATGAGTATGTTCAACGTTGCACAAATGTTAAGTTGATGTAAAGCATTTAACTTTACTTACCGTATGACTTGGAGTTGTCTACAATCAATGTTATGAGAGTGCTACTGAAGTTAAAGACGTTGCCTTAAGTAATATCACTTTTGCATTTTCAAAGAAAAAGAAAGCTAATGGTCGTTCCAATGTTAATGCTATGTGGTAGGTTCCTGAATTCAGCTTTGATTAGTCCATGGTTCTGACTAGTATTCATGCGGTCTCTACACAGTTACATATCAATCTGAGTAGTTATGTATGCATTCGTAACACAACTGCTCAGAATACAAAGTAATGTATTCAGCTCGAAAGAGTATAACCGTTCAACTTTGCTCAAAGTGAAAGTTGATGCAAAGCGTTTTATTTGACCATATGATTTAGAGTTATCTGCAACCAATTCTTTGAGAGGGCTACTAAAGTTAAAGAAGTTACCTTACGTAAGATCACATTTTGAAATAATAGATCAAAGCAGATGGCAGGTCCAATGTAAATGGTATCTGGTAGGTTCCTGAGTTCAGCTTTATCTTGAGTAGTCCATGGTTCTGACTAGTATTCTCACTGTTTCTATACAGATACACCTCAAGGTCGATAGTTATGTTACACATGCATAACACAAAATGCTCTGAATACAATGTAATGTATTCAGCTCAAAAGAGTTTACTGTTCAATTTTGCTCAAAAGTAATGAGGGTTGTTAATGTAAACATTTTATTATACTTTCCATATGCTTCAGAGTTGTCTGCAACCAGTTTTATGGGTGCACAACTGAAGTTTTCAGGAACAAGGTAAATCTAAAGTTTTCGGTTTAAAGTTTCCGACCAGTATTCAGGAAGTTTCTACATAGTTGCTCCTCAAGATTAATAGTTAGGTACACACACATAACACAACATGCTCATAATACAAAGTAATGCATTCAGCTGAAAAAAGTGGACTGTTGAATTTTGCTCAAGAGTACTGCGTGCTAACATGAAGTAACACTTTTATTTTAACTTATCATCTGATTTAGAGTTGTCTGCAAGCAATTCATTGAGAGTACTACTGAAGTTAGAGAACTTACCCTAAGTAATATCACAAATTGCAACTTTAACATTTTCAAAGAAAAAGAAACCTAAAGACAGTTCCAATGTAAATGTTCTGTGGAAAGTTCCTGAATTCAGCTGTATCTTGAGTAGACCATGGTTCCGGCTAGTATTCATGCCTACTCTATACAGTTACAACTCAATCTGAGTAGTTATGTACAGATACATAACACAAAATGATCAGAATACAAAGTAATGTATTCAGCTCAAAAGAGTTTACTGTTCAGTTTTGCTCAAATGCAATGAGTGTTACGTTGATGTAAAGCATTTAACTTTACTTACCGTCTGACTTAGTGCTGTCTATAACCAATGTTATGAGAGTGTTACTAAAGTTGGAGAAGCTACCTTAAGTATTATCACCATTTGACATAATAGACTATTTTCAAAGAAAAAGAAAGCTAAAGGCAGTTCCAATGTAAACGCTATGTGGTAGGTTCCTGAATTCAGCTTTGTCTTGAGTAGTCAATGGTTCTAACAAGAATTCATGCTGTTTCTATACAGTTATATATCAATCTCAATAGTTATGTACAGATACAAACAAAAAATGCTCAGAATAGACAGTAATGTATTCAGTTGAAATGAGTATGTTCAACGTTGCACAAATGCAACAAATGTTGTTGATGTAAAGCATTTAACTTTACACCGTATGACTTGGAGCTGTCTACAACCAATGTTATGAGAGTGCTACTGAAACTAAAGACGTTACCTGAAGTAATATCAGCTTTTGACATAATAGACGTTTGCATTTTCAAAGAAAATGTATGTGTTAAGGATGTAAAGAATTTTATTTTACTTATCATATGAATTAGAGCTGTCTACAACCATTAGCATTTACATTGGAACTGCCATTAGCATTCTTTTTCTTTGAAAATACTGAATATCATGGCAATTTGTGATATTACTGTAAGTTCTGTAACTTTAGTAGAACTCTCAAAGAATTGGTTGCAGACAATTCTAAATCAGATGTTGTAATATTGAAAGATTTACTTCGTTAGCACACAGTACTCTTGAGCAAAATTGAACAGTACACGCTTTTCAGCTGAATGCATTACTTTGTACTTTGAGCAATGTGTGCATGTAACTATTAAGCTTGAGGCGCAACTATATAGAAACTTGCTGAGTACTAGTCAGAACAATGATCAACTCAAGATCAAGATGAATTCAGGGAACAAACACCTAGCATTTACATTGGAACTTAACCCTCATTGTATCAGAGCAAAACAGAGTTGTGCAAACTATTGAGCTTGAGGTGTAAATCTATAGAAACGACAAGAATACTAGTCAGAACCACGGACTACTCAAGATAAAGCTGAATTCAGTAACCTTCCACCTAGCATTTACATTGGAACTGCCAAAGCTGGTCTATTATGTGCAAAAGGTGATATTACTTAAGGTAACTTCTCTAAGTTTAGTTGTACACCAATAAAATTGGTTGCAGACAACTCTAAAGCATATGGATAGTATAAGTAAATGCTTTACATTAACTTATCCCTGATTATATTTGAGTAATATTGAACAGTTATACTCTTTTGAGCTGAATACTACTATTCTGAGTATTTTGTGTTATGTATGTGTACATATCTACTCAGATTGAGGTGCAACTGTATAGAGACGACATGAATACTAGTCAGAACCATGGACTACTCAAGATAAAGGTGAATTCAGGAATCTTCCACATAGCATTTACATTGAAACTGCCATCAGGTTCCTTTGTCTTTTAAAGTGCCTGTCTATTACGTCAAATGGTGATATTACTTAAGGTTACTTCTCTAACTTTAGAGGCACTCTCAAAAAATTGGTTGCAGACAACGCTAAATTATATGGTAAGTAAAATAAAATGTTTTATCTCATGTTAAAAGATAGTACTCTTGAGCAAATTTCAACAGTACACTCTGTTGAGCTGAATACTTTATATTCTGAGCATTTTGTGTTATGTATGTGTACATAACTATTGATAATAGGGTGGAACTGTATAGAAATGGGATGAATACTAGTCAGAACCACGGACTACTCAAGATAAAGCTGAATTCAGGAATCTACCACCTAGCATTTAGATTGGAATTGCCATCAGCTTTATTTTTGTCTGAAGGTGCTAAAGTCTATTATGTCAAATGGCAATATTACTTAAGGTAACTTTAACTTGAGAGGCACTCAAAGAATTGGTTGCAAACTAAATCATGTTACTAAAATTGAGAGGGTTACATGAGGTTAGCAGACATTACTCTTGAGCAAAATTGAACAGTATACTCTTTTCAGCTGAATACTGCTTTCTATTCTGAGCATTTTCTGTTACGTGTGTGTGCATAACTATTAAGCTTGAGGCACGACTATATAGAACATGAATATTGGTCAGAACCATGGAATACTCAAGATCAAGATGAATTCAGGAAACTACAACCTAGCATATACATTGGAACTGCAATCAGCTGTCTTTTTCTTTTAAAATGCTGGTTTATTATGTCAAATGGTGATATTCCTTCAAGTTACTTCTTTAACGTTAGTTGCACGCTCAAAGAATTGGTTGCAGACTAAATCATAGGATAAGTAAAATTAAAAGGATTACATCAGGTTAGCAGACAGTACTCGAGCAAAATTGAACAGTATACTCTTTTCAGCTGAATGCATTACTTTGTATTCTGAACTTTTTGTGCTTTGTGTGTGTACTGTATTACGCTTCAGGCGCAGCTGTATACAAACTTCATGTGTTCTAATCAGAACCATGGAATACTCAAGGTCGTTGAATTCAGAAAACTACAGCCTAGCATTTACATTGGAACTGCTGTTAGCTTACTCTCTCTTTGAAAAAGCTGGTCTTTTATGTGCAAATGGTGATATTACTTAAGGTGACTTTAGTTGTACACCCATAAAACTGGTTGCAGATAACTGAATCATATGGTAAGTAAAATAAAATGCTTTACCTCATGTTAAAACACAGTACGCTTGAGCAAATTTCAACAGTACACTCTGTTGAGCTGAATACCTCACTATATTCTGAGAATTTTGTGATGCATGTGTATACAACTATTGATATTGTAGTGTAACTGTATAGAAATGGCATGAATACTAGTCAGAACAATGAACAATGGATAAAGCTGAATTCAGGAACCTACCACCTAGCGTTTACATTGGAATTGCCATCGGCTTTCTGTTTGTTTGAAAGTGCTAAAGTCTATTATGTCAAATGGTGATATTAATTAAGGTAACTTCTCGAAACTTTGCTTGTACCCTCATAATACTGTTTGCAGACAACTCTAAATCACATGGTAAGGAAAAATAAAATGCTTTACTTCAACTTAGAACTCAGTACACGAGCAAAATTGAACAGTATACTCTTTTGAACTGAATGCATTTTGTGTTATATATGTCTACATAACTATTTAGCAAGGTGGAACTGTATAGAAGCGGCATGAATATTAATCAGAACCATGAAATACTCAAGATAAAGTTGAATTCAGGAACCTACAACTTAGCATTTCCATTGGAACTCCCATAAGCTTCCTTATTCTTTGAAAATGCTAATGTCTATTATGTGCAACTGTGGATAGTTCTTAATGTAACTTCTCTAACTTTAGTAGCATACTCATAATATTGGTTCTAACAACTCTAAGTCATATGCTACGTAAAGTTAAATGCTTTACCTCATGTTAAAAGACAGTACGAGCAAATTTCAACTGTACACTCTGTTGAGCTGAATACACTTTATATTCTGAGCATTTTGTGTTATGTATGTGTATACATACATGTATGTGTAACACATTGAGATTGAGGTGAAACTGTATGTAGCTCTTCTTCTACTTGCAGGGATCAGTGCCAGGAGGAAGATTAGTGAGGAAGGATGAATGGAGAGTGTGATCCATGTGGAAAGCGGAGAACGGAGTGGAGTGGGTGGGGTAAGGATGTTTCTGGTGGTAGGATATTGTTGCAGAGAATAATGCTGGATGTGGGTGCTAATGGGGTGGTAGGAAAGAACAAGACAAAATCCTGGCAGGACCACTCCCTCATCTGTTGATTATCAGTGTGCTGCTCTCATTCTTCTTCAAAATTCAGCCAGAATGGCAAGTAAATATATTAGAGTTCATTGGAAGCTAGGAGGAGGTAACCATTTGGCTTCTCAAATGTCACTTCTGATGCCTGAACCGGTCAGGTAGTATCTTCAGTACATTTTAGAGAGTGTGCCCCTCTTTTGTATACGTTTTCTGTGATGGGTGCAGACCATGACCATGGTCTCACACAGTTCACGGTGGAGAATTAAAGCAGGAGAATAAAAGACTGGTGGGATGTTGTTTACTGAACCTTCTTTTCAATAAACGAGGTTGCAGTGACAGCCAAATACAATTATCTACAAAATGCCAGGATTCCCTCAATGTTAGCTAGAAGGTTAAGGCTGAAGTCACTGAATACTATTTAGTTGGAAATACTTTAAAATGAACTGGATTTTAATATTTTTAATATGCTGGTTTTAAAACTTTGAGCAGTGTTTGAATTTACTGCAATTAGTCTAAGTTAATCTAAATCACAATAAGTTCCTGTCTATAGAGAGCATTTTGTACATGGAGTGTGTAATATAATTATAATAACAGTCCTGTGAAATACTTTATAACTTTAATCTTTTGAAGTCGCAGTTTGTGACAGGTAACAAAAAAAAATCTGCAATTGGTTGTCTCTGAAACTGAATCAAGTAAGGACTCTCAGAATAGAGGAAATTAAGTAGATAACTAAGTAGAAATTAAGTAGTCAATGATACACTGATACACTGTGCAGAACAAATGAATTGCCTTTTTTCAAATAAAGATTATAGTAACTGATGGCTAAATGCTACACTTGCAATCACAGAGCATTATCTAAATCAACAATTAAGGCAAATGAAAAATTCTTGGAAACAAATTGGAGAATGAAATTCTAATTGAGTTTTTATGTTTAATTATCTTACAGGTAAAATACTCTGATTTCTATCACAGTCATTCAAATAAGGCACATTGATAGAAATAACTGAAAATCATTTCTCCATAATCATATTTCCTCCAAGTGGGTTTGGAGAGTCATGTGCCTCAGTGATCCAGAGAGCTATGTTGCCTAGAGTCAGGGCCTTGCACTTTGATTCTTAATATGGTTACCCTTGCCAAACAGGTCAAAAGGATAGAGACCCACCAGTCCTCTAGGGTTGGGGGACTTCATTCAGGGCTAATTACCCTGCCTGGTCAAAAAAAAAATGTTACAGAAAGAAACATAGAAACATAGAAAACCTACAGCACAATACAGGACCTTCGGCCCACAAAGTTGTGTTGAATATGTTCCTACCTTAGAAATTACTAGGCTTACGCATAGTCCTCTATTTTCTAAGTTCCATTAACCTATCCAAAAGTCTCTTAAAAGACCCTATCGTATCCGCCTCCACCACCGTTGCCGGCAGTCCATTCCATGCACTCACCACTCTCTGAGTAAAAGACTTACCCCTGACTTCTCCTCTGTACCTACTCCCCAGCACCTTAAACCTGTGTCCTCTTGTGGGAACCATTCCAGCCCTGGGAAAAAGCCTCTGGCTATCTCTCATCATCTTATACACCTCTATCAAGCACCTTTCATCCTCTATCGCTCCACGGAGTAAAGACCAGGTTCACTCAACCTGTTCTCATAAGGCATTCTCCCCAATCCAGGTAACATCCTTGTAAATCTCCTCTGCACTCTTTCTATGCTTTCCACGTCCTTCCTGAGTGAGGTGACCAGAACTGAGCACAGTACTCCAAATAGGGTCTGACCAGGGTCCTATATAGCTGCAACATTACCTCTTGGCTCTTAAACTGAATCCCACGATTGATGAAGGCCAATACACAGTATGCCGTCTTAACCACAGAGTCAGCCTGTGCAGCAGCTTTCAGACCCCAAGATCCCTCTGATCCTCCATGCTGCCAAGAGTTTTAATACTATATTCTACAAAAATGAACCACCACACACTTATCTGGGTTGAACTCCATCTGCCACTTCTCAGCCCAGTTTTGTATCCTATCAATGTCCCATTGTAACCTCTGACAGCCCTCCACACTATCCACAACACACCCAACCTTTGTGTCATCAGCAAACTTCGATGAATTCCAACTATACCATCAAATTTGCCCATTGAGATACGAGGTCTTCAATGGCCTGTGGTCCACTGGGAGCTAAGGGTCTAAAAGAAGAATCCATTAATTTGTTGCGTAATTCCAGTTACAGATTTTACACTCTATTTTAAAGGAAAGTTTGTTATCATATATGGAGTAACAAAATAAAATAACACAATTCTTTGACAGTGGTGGCACAAA
Source organism: Hypanus sabinus (assembly GCF_030144855.1). Taxonomy (NCBI): domain Eukaryota; kingdom Metazoa; phylum Chordata; class Chondrichthyes; order Myliobatiformes; family Dasyatidae; genus Hypanus; species Hypanus sabinus. The sequence goes on from NC_082706.1 coordinate 72,105,395, forward strand.
TAGATAAGTTCATAAAGAAAGGGTTGCCTGTGTAGATTACAGACAGGATATATGCTTGTGAGGCCAGTGTTCTGTGCTTGGTGTCAGATGTGCGAAGTCCGGGAGACTCCCAGCCTCCTGGACGGCCACATCTGCGCCAGGTGCGTCAAGCTGCAGCTCCTCAAGGACTGTGTTAGGGAACTGGAGATGCAACTCGATGACATTCATCTGATCAGGGAACATGAGTAGGTGATACTCAGGAGCTACACCGGGGCCTTGGGAAACAGCTAAGTGGGTTACAGGAAGGAGAGGGAAGGGCAGGAGTTGGAGGTTAGAGAGCACCCCTATGGCTGTCCCCCTTAACAATAAGTACTCCTGTTTGTGTACTGTTGGGGAATACAGCCTACCTGGGGGAAGCAACAGTAGCTATGCCTCTGGCACAGAAGGGGAGGGAAAGAAAGAGGATGGCAGCAGTGATAGGGGACTCTACAGTTAGAGGATCAGACAGGCGATTCTATGGATGCAGGAAAGAAGCATTATGGTAGTTTTCTTCCCAGGTGCCAGAGTCTGGGATGCTGATTTATTCCCTAGAGCATAGAAGAATGAGGGGAGATTTGATAGTATATAAAATTATGATGGGTATAGATAGAGTGAATGCAAGCAGGCTTTTTCCACTGAGGCTAGGTGAAAAAAAAACAGAGGACACGGGTTAAGGGTGAAGGGGGAAAAGTTTAAAGGGAACATTAGGGGGTGGTTCTTCACACAGAGAGTGGTGGGAGTGTGGAATGAGCTGCCAGATGAAGTGGTAAATGTGTGCTCACTTTTAACATTTAAGAAAAACTTGGACAGGCACATGGATGAGAGGTGTATGGAGGGATATGGGTCAGGTGGTCAGTGGGACTGGGCAGAAAAATGCCAAGAAGGGCCAAAAGGCTTGTTTCTGTGCTGTAATATTCTATGGTTCTACGGTTCTAGAGAACTATTTGTTAGAACATAAGCAAGTATAAACTAAGAATGTTCTGGTTACTAATCTTGGGAGGGAACAAGGGAAAAGAAATCCTGGAATAGAAAGACCTTTTAATGATGACTAAGCTGTGTTATAGACTACAAAACATAAAACATTACGGGCCCATGATGTTGTGTTTTAACTTATTCCAAGATCAATTTGACCCTTCCCTCACATACAACTGCCAACTTTTGTTTCGACCATGTGCCTATTTAAGTCTCTTAAATGTCCCTAATATACAGTATCTGCCTCTATTCATCCTTGGCAGCATCTCTGTGTAAAAACAAGCTTCTGACATCCCCATATACTCTCCTCTGTACATCTTACTATTACTCTCCATTGTATTAGCCATTTTTAACTTGACAAAAGTCTCTGACTGCCCAGTTGATCTACAGTATGTCTGTTTTCATCTTGTACATCCCTAATCAAGTCTCTCCTATTCCTTCTCTCCAGAGAGAAAAAGCTCTAGCTTGATTAACCTATCTGCATCAGATATGTGAACAATACAAAGGTCTCATACCTGGATATGCTCAGCGCTTGCACTTTTCATTTCTCTACGGCAGAGGAACAGGCTCTCAGCTCTGACTGTTTGTGACAACCATGATACCAGTTTAAAAGTAATCTCATCTGCCTGCATCATAGTCTATGTTTCTCCAACTTTGTTTGTTCGTGTGCCAGTCTAACTGCTGCTACTGTATCTGCTTCCAGCACCAATCCAGGCAGGGTATTTCATGGACTGACTACTCTCTCTGTAAAACAAAACTGCCTTGCAAATCTCTTTTAAAATGTTTCTTGCTCTCTGAAATTCTAGGCCATTTCCATCCTGGGAAAAAAGATTCTGAAAATGAATCTCAAGGTGAAATATACTATGACAATAAATTTACTTTGAACTTTGAATCTCTCCTGCTTGTGTATCTGATAGTTTTATATTCTTCCATCAGGTCACCTCCTGAACCTCTGCTACCAGAGAGAAAGCAATCCAGTTCTATCCAACCTCTCCTTTTAGCCAAAACGCTACAATCCATGAGACGTCCTGCTGAACTCCTTTGCACCTTCTCCAAAACCTCCATTCTGTCCCGTAATTCAGTGACCAGCATTTCACATAATAATACTCCAAATGTGGACGAAGCAAAATATGAATCAGCTGCAGCATATTTTCCGAACATTTATAATCATTACTCCAACTGATAAATGCCAGTATCCTTAACTTTACCACCGTATCTAATTGTGTTGCCAGTCTTCAGTGAGTGATGGACTTGTCCTCCAAAATCTCTCTGTACAACAATGTTACTACCTTTACCACCATTTCCTGTAGACATTCTTTTTCCATTTGACCTTCCAAAATGTAGTACCATATGAAGTTCCATTGCCATTCATCTCCCCTCGTGAAAAACCTCCTGTTTGTGTGGATGCTGCGTGATGTGTTACCCTGTTCCAAATCAGTACCACGAAGTAACAGACAGTTACTTAAAGCATTAAACGAGTTAGCTTTATTAAATTAAAACAAAAAGAAAAGGGCCCATTTTAATGAAATAGTCTAATGAGCTCAAGTTGGAGCTCACGGTTTCCTTTCTACTGGTCCTCCATCGATTTTCCCCGAGTTTCATCAACTCCTGGCCCCACTCCAAGTCCACTCCGTCTTGGTATCTATGACATCTCCGTTCTGGCATCTTCTCTTTCCATCTTCCACCAAATAAAAGACACAGATCACCGAATTTTTAGGCACACAATAAGGAAAAACAACTCCCTTCATTGGACAGTGCACATTCCAAAGCCCCTGCTATCTCTAGCCATAAACCAAACACTGCTGTTACAGAAAAACTATTACATCAGCAGTGAAACCTTTCCTAAGGTGTTACAGATGGCTTTTGCTTTTTACACTATTCTTTGCAAACTCTAGTCTACTATACATGAAAATCTTAGGAGATCAGCAGTTTCTGATGACACCATCGTATCTGCCTCCACTGCCACCACCAGCAGACCATTCCACGCACTCACCGCTCTCTGCATAAAAAGATGTTTCTCCCTGACATTGCTTCTGAGCTTGCTTCCATGCATATTAAAACCGTGCCCTCTCATGCTAGCCATTTCAGCCCTGGCAGAAAGCCTCTCACTATCCACACGATCTTGTACACCTCTATCAGGTCACCTCTCATTCTCCATCACTCCAAGGAGAAAAGGCTGAGTTCACTCAACCTATTCTCATAAGGCAGGCTCCCCAATACAGGCAACATCCTTGTAAATCTCCTCTGTACCTTTTCTATGGTTTCCACGTCCTTCCTGTAGTACAGGGGTTACCAACCTTTTTTGCACTGCGGACCGGTTTAATATTGAAGATATTCTTGCAGCCTGGCCAACAGGGTGGGTGGGGGGGGGTTGTTAATCACGATCGGAATATAGGTGATGTCAACTATGTCACTTATAAGTGGCTAATACTCTCAACTTTGTTTCTAAAAGGGTTTATCAAATGAATTTAATATGAAACACACAGCACATATTTTCCTCACATGAATATAATGATAGGTCATTTATAACTCACTTATAAGTCAATAGCATCATAACATTTTAAGTAACGTTTGGATATTAAACACAGCGCATATTTTCCTCATATGAACATATGAACTCATTGCAACACACCAATATCGCTAAATCATCGTGTGCTGATGGGAGACAGTGATACTCAAAGGGGGTTCCTTATGTCCAGTCTATTCCGCAATTTAGTTTTCTCAGCACTTGCTTCTGTCCCTCTTGCTCACGTTTTCCTCGCTCAAAAATCTCAATGGGTTTGTCTTAAGTGCAGGATGCTTGGACTCAAGGTGCCGAAGCAGTTTTGAAGCCTTCATTGCCTCATTAGACAGCCTCCAGGCCCAAACTAGCCTCCCGCCCACCCACCGCCAGATGCCTTGGCCAGGTGTGGCTGGTCGTGGGTGGGGTGAGAGGACGAGGTAAGGGCTGAAGGTCCCCATGCCAGGTCGACATTGGTCGCAGTCCGGAGAGAGCAACCAACTGAGTGAGGAGTGTGACAGGGCGCGTGCCTGCACTCCTTGTAGGCAGGTAGGATCTATTATCCGACAAAAGTTTGGTCCAAAGGATGACTTTCAGTAGATCTCAACAAGGTAGCTGCTCTGCTACTAACAAAACCCAAAGCCCAAACTAGGTCGTCTGTGAATATTTTAGCACTGGGTTCCCCATGAACATTCGGTGTGCTAAACAGGTTTAGAGGTGGTGCCCATCTGTCCACGCTCCAGGCCAGTACCAACAGCACTTCTCACCGGCCACCTGGGCACCCGGATACCTAAGGCCAACCAGTGATCCCTGGCACGAGGTTATCACTGTGTTTAGGCAACTGATGACCTCATGTGGGTAATGACAGCGTGCGTACTGACTCTGTGTGCATTCAAGTTCAACAGTGGGCGTGGCAGGGAATGAGGAAAGGTGCAGCTAACTCATATCATTTCATATCGCCAAATCATATCATTTCCTCATGGCCTGGTAGCACATGCCTTGTGGCCCGGTACTGGTCCTCGGCCCAGTGGTTGGGGACCGCTGCTGTAGTAACAGTACCCCAAGTGGGGTCTGACTGGGGTTCTATATAGTTGCAATATTACATCTCGGCTCTTAAACTCAATCTCACGATTGATGAAGGTGAATGCACCGTATGCCTTCTTAACCACAGAATTAACCTGCGGAGCAGCTTTGAGTGTCCTATGGACTCAGACCCCTAGATCCTTCTGATCCTCCACACTGCCAAGAATCTTACCATCAATACTATATTCTGCCATCATATGTGACCTACCAAAATGAACCACCTCACACTTACCTGGGTTGCACTCTATCTGCCATTTCTCAGCCCAGTTTTGCATCCTATCAATGTCCAGCTGTAACCTCTGACAGCCCACCACACTATCCATAGCATCCCCAACCTTTGTGTCATCGGCAAAATTACTAACACATCCCTCCACTTCCTCATTCAGGTCACTTATAAAAATCACAAAGAGTACGGGTCCTAGAACAGACCCCTGAGGCACACCACTGGTCACCGACCTCCATGCAGAATATGACCAATCTACAACCACTCTTCGCAAACCAGTTCTGGGCCCACAAAATAATGTGCTCTTGGATCCCATGCCTCCTTACTTTCTCAATAAGCCTTGCATGGGGTACCTTATCAAATGCCTTGCTTGAAATCCATATGCACTACATTTACTGCTCTACCTTCATCAATGTGTTTAGTCACATCCTCAAAAATTCAATCAGGCTTGTGAGACATGACTTGCCTTTCACAAAGCCATGCTGACTATTCATAATTATATTCATAAATCCTGCCTCTCTGGATCTTCTCCATCAACTTACCAACCACTGAGGTAAGACTCACTCGTCTATAATTTCTTGGGCTATCTCTACTCCCTTTCTTGAATAGGGGAACAACATCTGCAACCCTCCAATTGTCTGGAACCTCTCCTGCCCCCATTGATGATGCAAAGATCATTGCCAGAGGCTCAGCAATCTCCTCCCTCACCTCTCACAGTAGCCTGGGGTACATCTCATCTGGTCCCAATGACTTATCCAACTTGATGCTTTCCAAGTGCTCCAGCACATCCTCTTTCTTAATTCTACATGCTCAAGCTTTTCAATCCACTGTAAGTCATCCCTACAATCACCTTTTCCATAGTGAATACAGAAGCAAACTAATTAAGTACCTTTGCTATTTCTTCCAGTTCCATACACACTTCTCCATTGTCACACTTGATTGGTCCTATTCTCTCATGTCTTAGGGTAGAATGCCTTGGGGTTTTCCTAAATCCAAGGCCTTTTCATGGCTCTTTCTGCCTCTTCTAATTTCATTCTTCAGCTCCTTCCTGCTAGCCTTATAATCTTCTAGCTATCTATCATTACCTAGTTTTTTTTTAACCTTTTGTAAGCTCTTCTTTTCTTTTTGACTAGATTTACAACAGCCTTTGTACACCACAGTTCCTGTATCTTACCATCCTTTCCCTGTCTCATTGGAACTTACCTATGCAGAGCTCCACACAAATATCCCCTGAACATTTGCCACATTTCTTCTGTACATTTTTCGGAGAACATCTGTTCCCAATTTATGCTTCCAAGTTCATGCCTGATAGCCTCATATTTCCCTTTTCTCCAATAAAATGCTTTCCTAACTTGTCTGTTCCTATCCCTCTCCATTGCTATGGTAAAGGAGATAGAATTATGATCACTATCTCCAAAATGCCCTCCCACTGAGAGATCTGACACCTGACCAGTTTAATTTCCTAATACCAGATCAAGTGCAGCCTCTCCTCTTGTAGGCTTATCTACATATTGTGTCATGAAACCTGCCTGAACACACCTAACAAACTCCATCCCATCTAAACCATTCACTCTAGGGACATGCCAATCGATATTTGGGAAATTAAAATCTCCCATCACAACAACCCTGTTATTATTACACTTTCCCAGAATCTGTCTCCCTGTCTGCTCATCAATGTCCCTGTTACTATTGGGTGGCCTATAAAAAACACCCAGTAGAGTTATTGACTCCTTCCTGCTCCTTACTTCCACCCACAGAGAGTCCGTAGACAATACCTCCATGACTTCCTCTTTTTTTGCAGATGTGACACTATCTCTGATCAGCGTGCCACGCCCCCACCTCTTTTGCCTCCTTCCTTGTCCTTTCGGAAACTTCTAAAGCCTGGCACTCGAAGTAACCATTCCTGCCCCTGAGCCATCCAGTTCTCTGTAATGGCCACAACATCATAGTTCCAAATACTGATCTGCGCTCTAAGCTCATCTGCGTTGTTCACAATACTCCTTGTATTAAAATAGACACATCTCAAACCATCGGTCTGAACGCATTACTTCTCTATTGCCTGCCTATCCTCCCACTTGCACTGTCTCCAAACTTTCTCTATTTATGAACCAACCGCCTTTTCCTCCGTCTCTTCAATTCAGTTCCCACCCCCAGCAACTCTAGTTTAAGCACTCCCCAATAGCCTTTGCAAACCTCAGTTTTCAAGACCTGACTGGTTATTCCCCAGTACGGTGGGTCCTGACTGGTCACTCATCAGTACTCTGGGCCTGGCTGGTTATTCCCCAGTACTTTGGGCCTGGCTGGTTGTTCAGAATCAAAATATGGTTTACTCATGTGACATGAAATTTGTTAACTTAGCAGCAGCAGTCCAATACAATACATAATCTTGCAGAGAGAGAAGAAAAAATAATAATAACAATAATAATAAATAAAATAAATCAAAGGGCTGAATGGCCTACTCCTACACCTATTGTCTATTGTCTAAATCAATTACGTATATTGAATGGATTTTAAATGTGAGAAAACAGAAATACTGTATATTAAAAAAAAGTTAGGTAGTGTCCAAGAATTCAATGTCCATTTAGGAATTAGATGGCAAAGGGGAAGAGGCTGTTCCTGAATCACTGCATGTGTGCCTTCAGGATTCTATACCTCCTACCTGTTGGTAACACTGAGAAAAGGACATTCCCTGGGTGCTGGAGGTCCTTAATAATGGACACTGCCTTTCTGAAGATGTCCTGGGTACTTTGTAGGCTAGTGCCCAAGATGGAGCTGACTAGATTTCCAACCTTCTGCAGCTTCTTTTGGTCCTGCGCAGCAGCCCCTCCAAGCCAGACAGTGATGCAGCCTGTCAGAATGCTCTCCATGGTACAACTATAGAAGTTTTTGAATGTATTTCAAGGCCTGACTAGTTATTCTCCAGGACTCTGGTTATTTCACAGTACTGTAGGGCCTCATTGGCTATCCCCCAGTATTCCAGGGCCTGACTGGTTATTTCCAAGTACTTTGGGCTTGACTGGTTATTCCACAGTACAATGGGGCCTAACTGGTTGTACTCCAGTATTCTGACAGGTTATTCCACCGTACTCTGGGGCCTGATTGGCTACTCCCCAGTACTCTGGGCCTGGCTGGTTATTTGCCAGTGCTCTGTGGCTGGCTAGTTATTCCTCCGTACTCTGGGGCCTGACTGGTTATTCCCCAGTTTTCACGGCCTCACTGTTAATTCTCCAGTACTCTGGGCCTGGCTAGTTATTCCACGGTACTGTGGGGTCTGTCAATTCCTCATTTTTCAAGGTGTTGCTGGTTAATCCCCAGTAATCTGGGCCTGACTTGTAATTCTCCCGTACTCTTGGACTTGGCTGGTTCTTCCACAGTAGCGTAGGGCCTGACTGGTTACTCCCCAGTATTCTGGACCTGGCTGGTAATTCCCCAGTACTCTGGACCTGGCTGGCTATGTCATAGTTACATGGGGCCTGACTGGTTGTTTGTCAGTTTTCAAGGCCTTACTGGTGTAGGCTCTCAGTACCATTAACTGTGGTGTTAACTGTTCAGGCTAACAAGATGGCTTCTCTGTAATATTACTTAATACTGTAATGGGTTTCTGTGTCTGGAATGTTTGGGTTATAACTGCAGATAAAGGGGTAACTAACCAATGGAGAATTTATATGCTATCTTGTATGTGTGAGCTGAACGCGAGTTCTAGGTCTTGTTCAGGGAGGCGAGCGAGGAGGACGGATGTGTGAGGAGTGGACAGTGGTTCCAGGGCAGTGGATACTGGACGTCAGCGGTTCGGATGGTGGCCAAAGGCTCGGAAGGTCATTGTGGATGGAACCAGAGGCGTGAGCTCCAATGTGTTAAAATATTATATGGACAAACTGATGAACTTATTGATTTGGTGCCTTTGGGTTATCTATTTCTACTAACCCATCACTAAATAATAACGATAAAGTTGTAATTATTTACTCAACTTTGAAGTGTTGTCTGATATCTGTGTTGCGAGCGTGTACTGGGGGGGCATTGGGGGTATTTAAACCAAAGTATTGCACTATTGGCAGGGCAATGCAGTTCACCCTAGGTGAATGGGGGTAAATTGGGGGCACAGACTGTTCCTCATCCGGGATTTGAATTTGTCAGATATGCTATAATTCGTCCTGGTTTAAACAAGGGGAGATGGATTTGGATATGATTGATCTCTAGTGCGAGATCGAGGGAGTACCAGTATATTACCATGCCTGTGTATTAAGTGGGGTGGATATGCATATCTTGGATGAAGTGTTAATTTAATGTTTGAGTACGGTTAGAGCTACTGGTAAGGTCGAAATCGTAGGAAGAAAGATTGGTAAAATGGAAGATTTAGGCTCAGACAGGTGCTGATGTCATTGCGGTGGGACTGCCACTGTGCATCGGTGACCTCAGTGATGCAGGGTCAGCTCCAATTGGAAGATAGTGAGGGGGGTCGTGGTAGATGGGGTCCCTCCACATGAGGGGACAGGTAGAGAGGGCCCCTCACTGAAGGGATGGCAGTGGAAAAATCAAGGACTGTTAGCAATGATGGAAGGATGATAAGAAGTCAGAGGGAAGAGTCCAAGTGGGAGGAGAATTCTGGAGTAACACACACTGGAGGAACCTGGCAGGTCAGGCAGCATCTATGGAGAGTAATAAACAGTCGATGTTTCAGGCCAAGACCTTTCATCAGAACTGGAAAGGAAGGGCGGTAGAAACCAGAGTAAGAAAGTTGGGAAGGAGTACAAGCTGGTAGGTGATATATGATTGCCAGGAAAGGTATATATGATAGGTGATAGCCAGGAAAGGAGGAGAGGGAGTGAAGTGAAAAGATGAGAGGTGAAAGGTGTAAAAGGTAAAGGGCTGAAGAAAAAGTCACCTGATAGGAGAGGATAGTTTAACTGCTGTAAAACTATGGCTAGAAATGAAGGAGCTCTTAAGTTTTGACCTTTGTAAGTTTTAATTTTTTATGTTGAATAAACCAATCTTACTCCAGTTTGAAATTTCAGGTTAAGTAAATTGTGCAGAGGACAAATGGACATATTCATTTGAGGTAGACTAATCCATTGTATAGCAGTTCCTTTTAGTAATTCAAACAGTAGGATCAATCCTTGCAACATGGAAAGGAAATGGCGACAGATTGAGGCACAGGTGATAAGGTGTTTACATTCATCATCGTAAAAGGGAAAAGGCACTGTCCTAACTTTGAAGTTGATCTGTGGCTGATGTCTGTACCCATTGATTGGAAGTGTCACACTTGCCTCTCATTACACCTGGGTTCCACTATAAATGTAACAGATACTCAGCCTGACAGCTGAAATCTGACTGATTAACAAGGCGATGGTGCCATTTTGAAAGTTTGAACAGAGTCACGTAGGAGTTATGTGGAGATTAACAGTGGCACTCAGTTCATCAAGAGAGGGGCTATACCATGTTGCCTCACATTTACATTGCTCACTACCAGTGGGGCAAGATGGCTACATAATTAACCTGAGACACACAGAGTCTATTTATCACATTGGCTGACATCATGCTTCTGTGATACTGGGTGCAGACATGTTTTCTGGCGAGATTGGCAGAGTCTGTATGTAGAACATCATAGACTGCCAAAGTTAATATGTGAGACACCAAAGAATTTCCATTTTCTATTAATCTCTATTAGATGCATGAACCATGAAAGACCCTCACAGTTTGGACACTCGTATATTTTGCTTAGTACTTATACATGATATTATGCAGAGTCCCGGCGAAATGTTGTAGACCTGAAATGTTAATGTATGTCTCTCACTGTACAGATGTTAAGATTCAAGATTCCAGATTATTCATTGTCATTCATCAGTACAGAAGTGCCAAGTATATCAAAACAATTGTTACTCCAGATCCTATTCAGCATTATAAAGACACGATAAACATAGAGAACATAATGAAAAACAGACAATAAATGTACACTCAATGGTCACTATACAGGGTACCTCCTGCACCTAATGAAGTGTACACTGGTCTTCTGAAGTACACAAGTTCATGGTCTTTTGCTGCTGTAGCCCATCTGCTTCAAGGTTCAATGTGTTGCCTGTTCAGAGATATCACCGTTGTAATGAGTTACTGCCACTTTCCTCTCAGCTTGAACCAGTCTAGCTGTTCTCCTCCAACTGCTCTCTTTTGCTGACAGAATTGCTGCTGATTAGATTTTTTTGTTTTCCACACCATTTTCTATAAACTCTAGAGAATGTTGTGCATGAAAATCCCAGGAGATCAGCAGTTTCTGAGACACTCAAACCACCCCACCTGGTACCAACTAACATTCAAAATCACTTACCACATGTTTAGAAGCATAGAAACAGAAACACAGAAACAGAAAAGCTACAGCCCTTCAGCCCACAAATCTGTGCTGAACATGTCCTTACCTTGGAACTACCTAAGCTTACCCATAGCCCTCTATTTTTCTAAGCTGCATGTAGCTATCCAGAAGTCTCATAAAGACCCTATCGTTTCTGCCTTTACCACTGTCGCCGGCAGCCCATTCCACACACTCACCACTCCCTCCTCTATACCTTCCTTCCAAGCACCTTAAAACTGTGCCCTCTCGTGTTAGCCATTTCAGCCCTGGGAAAAAGCCTCTGACTATCCACATGATCAATGCCTCTCATTATATTGTAGACCTCTATTATGGTCACCTCTCATCCACCAAAACTCCAGGGAGAAAAGGCCAAATTCACTCAATCTATTCTCATAAGGCATGCTCCCCAATCCAGGCAACACCCTTGTAAGTCTCCTCTGCACTCTTTCTATGGTTTCCACGTCCTTCCTTTAGTGAGGTGACCAGAATTAAGAACAGTACTCCAAGTGGGGTCTGACCAGGGTCCTATATAGCTGCAACATTACCTCTCGGCTCTTAAACTCAATCCCACAATTGATGAAGGCCAATGCACAGTATGCCACCTTAACCACAGAGTCAACCTGTGCAGCAGCTTTGAGTGTCTTATGGACTCAGACCCCAAGATCCCTCTGATCACCCACACTTCCAAGAGTCTTACCATTACTACAATATTTTGTCATCATATTTGACATACCAAAATGAATCAGCTCACACTTATCTGGGTTAAACTCCATCTGCCACTTCTCAGCCCAGTTTTGAATCCTAGCAATGTCCCACTGTAACCTCTGATAGCCCTCCACACTATCCACAACACCTCCAACCTTTTTGTCATCAACAAATTTACTAACCCATCCCTCCACTTCCTCATCCAGGTCATTTATAAAAATCACAAAGAATAGGGGTACCAGAACAGATCCTTGAGGCACACTTAGTCAGCAGCCTCCATGCAGAATATGACCTGTCTACAACCACTTGTAGCCTTCTGTGGGCAAGCCAGTTCTGGATCCACAAAGCAATTTCCGCTTGGATCCCATGCCTCTTTACTTTCTCAATAAGCCTTGCATGCGGTACCTTATCAAATGCCTTGCTGAAATCCATATTCACTACATCTACAACTCAACCTTCTTCAATGTGTTTAGTTACATCCTAAAAATATTCAATCAGGGTTGTAGTGCATGACCTGTCTTACAAAACAATGCTGACTATTCCTAATTGTATTATGCCTCTCCAAATCTTCATAAATTCTGCTTCACAGGATCTTCTCCATCAACTTGCCAAGCACTGAAGTAAGACTCACTGGCATATAATTTCCTGTGCTATCTCAACTCACTTTCCTGAATAAGGGAACAACATCCGCAATCTTCCAATCCTCTGGAACCTCTCCTGTCCTCATTGATGATGCAAAGATCATTGCCAGAGGCTCAACAATCTCCTCCCTTGCTTCCCACAGTAGCCTGGGGTACATCCCGTCTGGTCCTGGTGACTTATCGAACTTGATGCTTTCCAAAAGCTCCAGCACATCCTCTTCCTTAATATCTACATGCTCAAGCTTTTCAGTCCACTGCATCATCACTACAATCACCAAGATCCTTTCCCGTGGTGAATACTGAAGCCAAGTATTAATTAAGTACCTCTGCCATCTTGTTTGGTTCCATACACACTTTTCCACTGTCACACTTGATTGGTCCTATTTTCTCATGTCTTATCCTTTTGCTCTTCACATACTTTTAGAATGCCTTGGGAATTTCCTTAATCCTGTCCACCAAGGCCTTCTCATGGCCCCTTCTGGTTCTCCTAATTTCATTCTTAAGCTCCTTCCTGCTAGCCTTATAATCTTCTAGATCTCTATCATTATCTAGTATTTTGAACCTTCTGTAAGCTCTTCTTTTCTCCTTGACTAGATTTACAACAGCCTTTGTATACCACAGTTCCTGGACGCTACCATCCTTTCCCTGTCTCATTGGAATGCATCTACGCAGAACCCCACGCAAATATCCCCTGAATATTTGCCATATTTCTTCCGTACATTTCCCTGAGAACATCTGTTTCCAAATTATGCTTCCAAGTTTCTGCCTGATAGCTTCATATTACCCCTTACTCCAATTGAACATTTCCATAACTTCTCTGTTCCTATCCCTCTCCAATGCTATGATAAAGGAGATAGAATTGTGATCACTATCTCCAAAATGCTCTCCCAATGAGAGACCTGACACCTGACCGGATTCATTTCCCAATACAAGATCAAGTGCAGCCTCTCCTCTTGTAGGCTTATCTACATATTGTGTCATGAAACCTGCCTGAACACACCTAACAAACTCCATCCCATCTAAACCATTCACTCTAGGGACATGCCAATCGATATTTGGGAAATTAAAATCTCCCATCACAACAACCCTGTTATTATTACACTTTCCCAGAATCTGTCTCCCTGTCTGCTCATCAATGTCCCTGTTACTATTGGGTGGCCTATAAAAAACACCCAGTAGAGTTATTGACTCCTTCCTGCTCCTTACTTCCACCCACAGAGAGTCCGTAGACAATACCTCCATGACTTCCTCTTTTTTTGCAGATGTGACACTATCTCTGATCAGCGTGCCACGCCCCCACCTCTTTTGCCTCCTTCCTTGTCCTTTCGGAAACTTCTAAAGCCTGGCACTCGAAGTAACCATTCCTGCCCCTGAGCCATCCAGTTCTCTGTAATGGCCACAACATCATAGTTCCAAATACTGATCTGCGCTCTAAGCTCATCTGCGTTGTTCACAATACTCCTTGTATTAAAATAGACACATCTCAAACCATCGGTCTGAACGCATTACTTCTCTATTGCCTGCCTATCCTCCCACTTGCACTGTCTCCAAACTTTCTCTATTTATGAACCAACCGCCTTTTCCTCCGTCTCTTCAATTCAGTTCCCACCCCCAGCAACTCTAGTTTAAGCACTCCCCAATAGCCTTTGCAAACCTCAGTTTTCAAGACCTGACTGGTTATTCCCCAGTACGGTGGGTCCTGACTGGTCACTCATCAGTACTCTGGGCCTGGCTGGTTATTCCCCAGTACTTTGGGCCTGGCTGGTTGTTCAGAATCAAAATATGGTTTACTCATGTGACATGAAATTTGTTAACTTAGCAGCAGCAGTCCAATACAATACATAATCTTGCAGAGAGAGAAGAAAAAATAATAATAACAATAATAATAAATAAAATAAATCAAAGGGCTGAATGGCCTACTCCTACACCTATTGTCTATTGTCTAAATCAATTACGTATATTGAATGGATTTTAAATGTGAGAAAACAGAAATACTGTATATTAAAAAAAAGTTAGGTAGTGTCCAAGAATTCAATGTCCATTTAGGAATTAGATGGCAAAGGGGAAGAGGCTGTTCCTGAATCACTGCATGTGTGCCTTCAGGATTCTATACCTCCTACCTGTTGGTAACACTGAGAAAAGGACATTCCCTGGGTGCTGGAGGTCCTTAATAATGGACACTGCCTTTCTGAAGATGTCCTGGGTACTTTGTAGGCTAGTGCCCAAGATGGAGCTGACTAGATTTCCAACCTTCTGCAGCTTCTTTTGGTCCTGCGCAGCAGCCCCTCCAAGCCAGACAGTGATGCAGCCTGTCAGAATGCTCTCCATGGTACAACTATAGAAGTTTTTGAATGTATTTCAAGGCCTGACTAGTTATTCTCCAGGACTCTGGTTATTTCACAGTACTGTAGGGCCTCATTGGCTATCCCCCAGTATTCCAGGGCCTGACTGGTTATTTCCAAGTACTTTGGGCTTGACTGGTTATTCCACAGTACAATGGGGCCTAACTGGTTGTACTCCAGTATTCTGACAGGTTATTCCACCGTACTCTGGGGCCTGATTGGCTACTCCCCAGTACTCTGGGCCTGGCTGGTTATTTGCCAGTGCTCTGTGGCTGGCTAGTTATTCCTCCGTACTCTGGGGCCTGACTGGTTATTCCCCAGTTTTCACGGCCTCACTGTTAATTCTCCAGTACTCTGGGCCTGGCTAGTTATTCCACGGTACTGTGGGGTCTGTCAATTCCTCATTTTTCAAGGTGTTGCTGGTTAATCCCCAGTAATCTGGGCCTGACTTGTAATTCTCCCGTACTCTTGGACTTGGCTGGTTCTTCCACAGTAGCGTAGGGCCTGACTGGTTACTCCCCAGTATTCTGGACCTGGCTGGTAATTCCCCAGTACTCTGGACCTGGCTGGCTATGTCATAGTTACATGGGGCCTGACTGGTTGTTTGTCAGTTTTCAAGGCCTTACTGGTGTAGGCTCTCAGTACCATTAACTGTGGTGTTAACTGTTCAGGCTAACAAGATGGCTTCTCTGTAATATTACTTAATACTGTAATGGGTTTCTGTGTCTGGAATGTTTGGGTTATAACTGCAGATAAAGGGGTAACTAACCAATGGAGAATTTATATGCTATCTTGTATGTGTGAGCTGAACGCGAGTTCTAGGTCTTGTTCAGGGAGGCGAGCGAGGAGGACGGATGTGTGAGGAGTGGACAGTGGTTCCAGGGCAGTGGATACTGGACGTCAGCGGTTCGGATGGTGGCCAAAGGCTCGGAAGGTCATTGTGGATGGAACCAGAGGCGTGAGCTCCAATGTGTTAAAATATTATATGGACAAACTGATGAACTTATTGATTTGGTGCCTTTGGGTTATCTATTTCTACTAACCCATCACTAAATAATAACGATAAAGTTGTAATTATTTACTCAACTTTGAAGTGTTGTCTGATATCTGTGTTGCGAGCGTGTACTGGGGGGGCATTGGGGGTATTTAAACCAAAGTATTGCACTATTGGCAGGGCAATGCAGTTCACCCTAGGTGAATGGGGGTAAATTGGGGGCACAGACTGTTCCTCATCCGGGATTTGAATTTGTCAGATATGCTATAATTCGTCCTGGTTTAAACAAGGGGAGATGGATTTGGATATGATTGATCTCTAGTGCGAGATCGAGGGAGTACCAGTATATTACCATGCCTGTGTATTAAGTGGGGTGGATATGCATATCTTGGATGAAGTGTTAATTTAATGTTTGAGTACGGTTAGAGCTACTGGTAAGGTCGAAATCGTAGGAAGAAAGATTGGTAAAATGGAAGATTTAGGCTCAGACAGGTGCTGATGTCATTGCGGTGGGACTGCCACTGTGCATCGGTGACCTCAGTGATGCAGGGTCAGCTCCAATTGGAAGATAGTGAGGGGGGTCGTGGTAGATGGGGTCCCTCCACATGAGGGGACAGGTAGAGAGGGCCCCTCACTGAAGGGATGGCAGTGGAAAAATCAAGGACTGTTAGCAATGATGGAAGGATGATAAGAAGTCAGAGGGAAGAGTCCAAGTGGGAGGAGAATTCTGGAGTAACACACACTGGAGGAACCTGGCAGGTCAGGCAGCATCTATGGAGAGTAATAAACAGTCGATGTTTCAGGCCAAGACCTTTCATCAGAACTGGAAAGGAAGGGCGGTAGAAACCAGAGTAAGAAAGTTGGGAAGGAGTACAAGCTGGTAGGTGATATATGATTGCCAGGAAAGGTATATATGATAGGTGATAGCCAGGAAAGGAGGAGAGGGAGTGAAGTGAAAAGATGAGAGGTGAAAGGTGTAAAAGGTAAAGGGCTGAAGAAAAAGTCACCTGATAGGAGAGGATAGTTTAACTGCTGTAAAACTATGGCTAGAAATGAAGGAGCTCTTAAGTTTTGACCTTTGTAAGTTTTAATTTTTTATGTTGAATAAACCAATCTTACTCCAGTTTGAAATTTCAGGTTAAGTAAATTGTGCAGAGGACAAATGGACATATTCATTTGAGGTAGACTAATCCATTGTATAGCAGTTCCTTTTAGTAATTCAAACAGTAGGATCAATCCTTGCAACATGGAAAGGAAATGGCGACAGATTGAGGCACAGGTGATAAGGTGTTTACATTCATCATCGTAAAAGGGAAAAGGCACTGTCCTAACTTTGAAGTTGATCTGTGGCTGATGTCTGTACCCATTGATTGGAAGTGTCACACTTGCCTCTCATTACACCTGGGTTCCACTATAAATGTAACAGATACTCAGCCTGACAGCTGAAATCTGACTGATTAACAAGGCGATGGTGCCATTTTGAAAGTTTGAACAGAGTCACGTAGGAGTTATGTGGAGATTAACAGTGGCACTCAGTTCATCAAGAGAGGGGCTATACCATGTTGCCTCACATTTACATTGCTCACTACCAGTGGGGCAAGATGGCTACATAATTAACCTGAGACACACAGAGTCTATTTATCACATTGGCTGACATCATGCTTCTGTGATACTGGGTGCAGACATGTTTTCTGGCGAGATTGGCAGAGTCTGTATGTAGAACATCATAGTCTGCCAAAGTTAATATGTGAGACACCAAAGAATTTCCATTTTCTATTAATCTCTATTAGATGCATGAACCATGAAAGACCCTCACAGTTTGGACACTCGTATATTTTGCTTAGTACTTATACATGATATTATGCAGAGTCCCGGCGAAATGTTGTAGACCTGAAATGTTAATGTATGTCTCTCACTGTACAGATGTTAAGATTCAAGATTCCAGATTATTCATTGTCATTCATCAGTACAGAAGTGCCAAGTATATCAAAACAATTGTTACTCCAGATCCTATTCAGCATTATAAAGACACGATAAACATAGAGAACATAATGAAAAACAGACAATAAATGTACACTCAATGGTCACTATACAGGGTACCTCCTGCACCTAATGAAGTGTACACTGGTCTTCTGAAGTACACAAGTTCATGGTCTTTTGCTGCTGTAGCCCATCTGCTTCAAGGTTCAATGTGTTGCCTGTTCAGAGATATCACCGTTGTAATGAGTTACTGCCACTTTCCTCTCAGCTTGAACCAGTCTAGCTGTTCTCCTCCAACTGCTCTCTTTTGCTGACAGAATTGCTGCTGATTAGATTTTTTTGTTTTCCACACCATTTTCTATAAACTCTAGAGAATGTTGTGCATGAAAATCCCAGGAGATCAGCAGTTTCTGAGACACTCAAACCACCCCACCTGGTACCAACTAACATTCAAAATCACTTACCACATGTTTAGAAGCATAGAAACAGAAACACAGAAACAGAAAAGCTACAGCCCTTCAGCCCACAAATCTGTGCTGAACATGTCCTTACCTTGGAACTACCTAAGCTTACCCATAGCCCTCTATTTTTCTAAGCTGCATGTAGCTATCCAGAAGTCTCATAAAGACCCTATCGTTTCTGCCTTTACCACTGTCGCCGGCAGCCCATTCCACACACTCACCACTCCCTCCTCTATACCTTCCTTCCAAGCACCTTAAAACTGTGCCCTCTCGTGTTAGCCATTTCAGCCCTGGGAAAAAGCCTCTGACTATCCACATGATCAATGCCTCTCATTATATTGTAGACCTCTATTATGGTCACCTCTCATCCACCAAAACTCCAGGGAGAAAAGGCCAAATTCACTCAATCTATTCTCATAAGGCATGCTCCCCAATCCAGGCAACATCCTTGTAAGTCTCCTCTGCACTCTTTCTATGGTTTCCACGTCCTTCCTTTAGTGAGGTGACCAGAATTAAGAACAGTACTCCAAGTGGGGTCTGACCAGGGTCCTATATAGCTGCAACATTACCTCTCGGCTCTTAAACTCAATCCCACAATTGATGAAGGCCAATGCACAGTATGCCACCTTAACCACAGAGTCAACCTGTGCAGCAGCTTTGAGTGTCTTATGGACTCAGACCCCAAGATCCCTCTGATCACCCACACTTCCAAGAGTCTTACCATTACTACAATATTTTGTCATCATATTTGACATACCAAAATGAATCAGCTCACACTTATCTGGGTTAAACTCCATCTGCCACTTCTCAGCCCAGTTTTGAATCCTAGCAATGTCCCACTGTAACCTCTGATAGCCCTCCACACTATCCACAACACCTCCAACCTTTTTGTCATCAACAAATTTACTAACCCATCCCTCCACTTCCTCATCCAGGTCATTTATAAAAATCACAAAGAATAGGGGTACCAGAACAGATCCTTGAGGCACACTTAGTCAGCAGCCTCCATGCAGAATATGACCTGTCTACAACCACTTGTAGCCTTCTGTGGGCAAGCCAGTTCTGGATCCACAAAGCAATTTCCGCTTGGATCCCATGCCTCTTTACTTTCTCAATAAGCCTTGCATGCGGTACCTTATCAAATGCCTTGCTGAAATCCATATTCACTACATCTACAACTCAACCTTCTTCAATGTGTTTAGTTACATCCTAAAAATATTCAATCAGGGTTGTAGTGCATGACCTGTCTTACAAAACAATGCTGACTATTCCTAATTGTATTATGCCTCTCCAAATCTTCATAAATTCTGCTTCACAGGATCTTCTCCATCAACTTGCCAAGCACTGAAGTAAGACTCACTGGCATATAATTTCCTGTGCTATCTCAACTCACTTTCCTGAATAAGGGAACAACATCCGCAATCTTCCAATCCTCTGGAACCTCTCCTGTCCTCATTGATGATGCAAAGATCATTGCCAGAGGCTCAACAATCTCCTCCCTTGCTTCCCACAGTAGCCTGGGGTACATCCCGTCTGGTCCTGGTGACTTATCGAACTTGATGCTTTCCAAAAGCTCCAGCACATCCTCTTCCTTAATATCTACATGCTCAAGCTTTTCAGTCCACTGCATCATCACTACAATCACCAAGATCCTTTCCCGTGGTGAATACTGAAGCCAAGTATTAATTAAGTACCTCTGCCATCTTGTTTGGTTCCATACACACTTTTCCACTGTCACACTTGATTGGTCCTATTTTCTCATGTCTTATCCTTTTGCTCTTCACATACTTTTAGAATGCCTTGGGAATTTCCTTAATCCTGTCCACCAAGGCCTTCTCATGGCCCCTTCTGGTTCTCCTAATTTCATTCTTAAGCTCCTTCCTGCTAGCCTTATAATCTTCTAGATCTCTATCATTATCTAGTATTTTGAACCTTCTGTAAGCTCTTCTTTTCTCCTTGACTAGATTTACAACAGCCTTTGTATACCACAGTTCCTGGACGCTACCATCCTTTCCCTGTCTCATTGGAATGCATCTACGCAGAACCCCACGCAAATATCCCCTGAATATTTGCCATATTTCTTCCGTACATTTCCCTGAGAACATCTGTTTCCAAATTATGCTTCCAAGTTTCTGCCTGATAGCTTCATATTACCCCTTACTCCAATTGAACATTTCCATAACTTCTCTGTTCCTATCCCTCTCCAATGCTATGATAAAGGAGATAGAATTGTGATCACTATCTCCAAAATGCTCTCCCAATGAGAGACCTGACACCTGACCGGATTCATTTCCCAATACAAGATCAAGTACAGCCTCTCCTCTTGTAGGCTTATCTACATATTGTGTCAAGAAACCTTCCTGAACACACCTAACAAACACCACCCCAGCTAAATCCCTTACTCTCGGGAGATGCCAATCAATATTTGGGAAATTAAAATCTCACACCAGAACAACCCTGTTATTATTACTCCTTTCCAGAATCTGTCTCCCTATCTGCTCCTCGATGTCCCTGATACTAGTGGGTGGGCTATAAAAAACACCCAGTAAAGTTATTGACCCCTTCCTGTTCCTAACTTCCACCCAGTGACACTCTGTAGAAAATCTCTCTATGTCTTCCTCCTTTTCTGCAGCCCTGACACTATCTCTGATCAGCAGTGTCACTCCCCCACCTCTTTTGCCTCCATCCCTGTCCTTTCTGAAACATTTAAAGCTTAGCACGTGAAGTAGCCATTCCTGCCCCTGGACCATCCAATTCTCTGTAATGGCTACAATGTCATAGCTCCAAGTACTAAGCTCATCCGCTTTATTCATAATACTCTCCACATTAAAATAGACTAATCTCAAACCATGGGTGTGAGGGCGTCCCTCCTCTATCCCTCACCTATCCTCCCTCTCACACTGTCTCCAATCTTTCTTTATTTGTGAGCCAACATCCCTTTCCTCTGTCACTTCAGTTCGGTTCCCACCCTCCATCAATCTTAATGTAAACTCTCCCCAGTAGCCTTAGCAAAACTCCCCACCAGGTTATTGGTCCCCCTCACATTCAAGAGCAATCCGTCCTTTTTGTACAGGTCACACCTGCTCCAGAAGAGGTCCCAATGATCCAGAAATCTGTATCTCTGCCCCCAGCTCCAATCCCTCAGCCATACATTTATTCTCCACGTCTTTCTACTCCTATACTCACTGTCACGTGGCACAGGCAGTAATCCAGACAATACTATATTTGAGGTTGTGCTTCTCAACTTCCTTCCCAACTCCCTGTAGTCTGCTTTCAGGACCTCCTCCCTTTTCCTACCTATGTCATTGATACCAATATGTACCACGACCTCTGGCTGTTCTCCTTCCCACTTCAAGACAATGTGGATGCGATCAGAAACATCGCAGACCCTGGCACCTGGGAGGCAAACTACCATCTGTGTTTCTTTCCTATGTCCACAGATTCGTCAGTCTGACCCCCCTAACTATAGAGTCCCCTATCACTACTGCCATCCTCTTACTTTCCCTGCTGTTCTGAGCCACAGGGCCAGACTCTGTGCCAGAGGTGCAACCACTGTTGCTTCCCCCAGGTAGGCTGTCTCCCCCAACATTACTCAAGCAACAGTACTTATTGTTATGGGGGACCACCATTGGGGTACTCTCTAGCACCTACTTCTTGTTCTTCCTTCTCCTGACCCTCTTATCTATTTCCCCAGGCCCCGGAGTGACTACCTGCCAATAGATCCTCTCTATCAGCTCCTCACTCTCCCTGACCAAACAAAGGTAATCTAGTTGCATCTCCAGTTCCCTAATGCAGTCCCTAAGGAGCTGCAGCTCATTGTGCCTGGTGCAGATGTAGCCGTCCGGAAGGCTGGGAGTCAACAGGACCTCCCACATCTGACGCTGAGCACAGAAAGCCTGCCTCACACACATTCTTTCTGTCTGTATTTTAAACAGATAATCTACCTCGTATTGACCTGTTATCACCGAAGCCCAGTTGAGCCAAAGCCTTCCTACTCTGTCTCCCGTTCCTCTGGCACCTGCTCTGTAAAGCTGTCTTCTTTTTAAACTCTTCCTGCTGTTCTCACTGGCCAATCTCCACATGCTTGTACAGTCATGCCCTGTAAAAACTGCTGAAGAAATAACTGTCACTTTTTCAACTCTGCTTGCTTTTAAACTCTTCCTGCTGTTCTCACTGGCCAACCTCCACACGCTTGCACAGTTGTGCTCCATTCAAACTGCTGAAGAAATAACTTAATTTTCCTTCATCCTGTCCGTCAAGGCCTTATCATGGCCCCTTCTGGTTCTCCTAATTTCATTCATAAGCTCCTTCTTGCTGGCCTTATAATCTTCTAGATTTCTATCATTACCTAGTTTTTTGAACGTTTCATAAGCTTTTCTTTTCTCCTTAGCCAGATCTACACCAGCCTTTGTGCACCAAGGTCCCTTACCTGCATCTATACCCTACCATCCTTTCACTGTTTCCTATGTACCTATGCAGAACTCCATACAAGTATCCCCTGAAAATTTGCTACATTTCTGCCATACATTTCCCTGAGAACAACTGCTTCCAATTTATGCTTCCAAGTTCCTGCCTGATATAGCCTCATATTTCCCCTTACTTTGTCTGAACAACTTAACTTCTTGAATATGTCTGCATGCTTTATGCATTGAGTTGCTTCAATATGATTGGCTGATCAGATAATTGCATTATTGAGCAGGTGTACCTAATAAAATGGCCACTGAGTGTAAATACCTAAGATTAGTTTATATACATGGACTGATTATATGTGCATAAAATGATGCTATATGCAGGAGTATCTGTATGTAAGGTGACTCTGACAGGAAATTATAAAGTAGTGTGGGATGTAATGGGGTGGAGGTGTTGATCAGCCCGAGAACTTGGAGGGAGTAACTGTTCTTGGGTCTGGTCTTCATGGTATCTTCGACACATTTTGTGGAATGTTTGCAGTGCCAGTAATGGTCTGCTGGTGGCGCTGCTGACTTGTGAAAAACACTGTAGCCCGCAACCATAACAGCAGTCATCATGTGGCTAGTGAATTTAGAAAAGTTACTGGTTTGCAATTTTCCACAAAAATAAAATTGCAGTCAAACATAATAGTATGAATGTAAATGGCTGGTTGGTGGTTGGTGTGGACTCTGTAGGCAGAAGGGCCTGTTTCCTTCTTGTGTTTCTTTATGACTGGTAGGATTTGCCAGATCAAGGATCATCTCAATGGATTGAGTGGCTAATAATGAGCACAAAAATCACATAAAATCCTCTAACGCTGAAATCAAAATGAAGTTTGACATTTCATAAACACAAAGGATTCTACAAATGCTGGAAATCTTAAGCAACACACATCACACGAAGCATTCAAGAGACTCCGCAGGTCAGGCAGCGTCTAGGAAGGGGATACACCCCAGGTTGTTGTGGGAATTGAGAGAAGAGATCGCAGGAGCATTAGCTATGAACTTTGAATCCTCTATGGCTACAGGGGAAGTGGTGGAGGACTAGAGAATGGCAAATTTAGTTCCCTTGTTTAAAAAAGGTAATAGGGAGAAACCTGGGAACTATAGACCAGTGAGTCTTACGTTGGTGGTATGCAAACTACTGGAAAGGATTCTTAAGGATAGGATTTACGAGCATTTGGAGAAGTACAGTCTACTCATGGATAGTCAACATTTCTTTGTGAAGGGAATATCGTGCCTCACGAGCCTGATTGAGTTTTTTGAGGAGGTAACAAAAGAAATCGATGAGGGTAGGGCAGTGGATGCGGACTTTAGCAAAGCACTTGACAAGGTCCCTCATGAGAGACTCATCCAGAAAGTCATGAGGCATGGGATAACCTTGGCTGTTTGGATAAAAAATTGGCTTAAAGGAAGAAAGCAGAGGGTAGTTGTGGAAGGAAAGTATTCTGCCTGGAGGTTAGTGACTAGTGGAGTGCCACAGGGATCTGTTCTGGGACTGCTGCTATTTTTGATTTTTATAAATGACCTGGATGTAAAGGCAGAAGGATGGGTGAGTAAGTTTGTGGATGACACGAAGATTGGAGGAGTTGTGGATGGAGCTGTAGGTTGTCGAAGGTTACAAGAGGATATAGACAGGCTGAAGAGTTGGGCAGAAAAATGGCAGATGGAGTTCAATCTGGACAAATGTGAGGTGATGCATTTTGGAAGGACAAACCAGAAGACTGAGTACAGGATTAATGGTCAGTTACTTAAGAGTGTGGATGAACAAAGGGACCTTGGGGTTCAAATCCATACATCCCTCAAGGTCGCTGCGATGGTTGATAGAGTAGATAAGAAGGCCTGTGGGATGCTAGGCTTCATTAACAGGGGGATTGAGCTCAAGAGTAGAGAGGTCATGTTGCAACTCTACAAATCTCTGGTGAGACCGCACTTAAGAGTATTGTGTTCAGTTCTGGTCACCTCATTATAGGAAGGATGTGGAAGCCATGGAGAGAGTGCAGCAGAGATTTATCAGGATGTTGCCTGGTTTGGAGAACAAGTCATATGAAGCAAGGTCATCAGAATTGGGACTTTTCTCTTTGGAGCATAGAAGAATGAGAGGGGACTTGATAGAGGTCTACAAGATTATGAGAGGCATAGATAGGGTGGATAGTCAGTACTATCCCAGGGCACCAATAGCAAACACCAGAGGGCATATGTACAAAATTAAGGGAGGGAAGTTTAGGGGAGACATCAGCGGTAAGTTTTTTACACAGAGGGTCATGAGTGCCTGGAATAACTTGCCAGGGATGGTGGTGGAGTCTAAAACATTAGGGGTATTTAAGAGCCTCTTGGACAGGCACATGGATGAAAGAAAAATGGAGGGTTATGGAGTAGTGTGGGTTTAGTACTTTTGTTTTAAGGATTATATAGGTTGGCTCAACATGGAGGCCTGAAGGGCCTGTACTGTGCTGTAGTGTTCTATGGTTCTATGGGAATAAACACAGCTGATATTCTGGGCCTTCATCAGGAATGAAAAGAAAGGAACATTCTGAACCAAGCTTCTGCTTCATTCTTTCCCAATCCTGCCTGGAAAGGTTCATAGATGCTGCCTGACTAGTTGAGCTTCTCAAGCATTTTTGTGCATGTGGCTTGAAATTCCACATTTGAAACAGGCATGTCAAGGAAGATAGATGAAGAATGTCCAAAAAGAAGATATTCATGTGTAAAAATGAAAAATGGAATTACGAAACTTTTACAGTACAGGATGCCACTCAGTCCATTGAGATGATCCAGCAAATCCTACCAGTCATAATGAAACACAACAAGGAAACAGGCCCTTCTGCTTACAGAGTCCAACCACCAACCAGCCATTTACATTCATGCTATATCAATCCCAAATGTTATTTTCTCCGCATTTTCCATTAGTCCACTCAGTGTACATTAGAAATAATATACAAGAAATCTACCCACCTACAAGTGTCTAAGGAAACTGGAGTCCCAGGAATCACAGGGAGACAATCCATGCAGACAATACTGGAAACTAGAATTGAACCCAGTCTCTGCTACTGTGAGGGAAGCTGCTCTCTTAGCTGCACAACTGTGTTTGCTCTTTGCTTCCTTTTCTGCTGTCCTGCAAATCCGTGACCTTCAGTGAACACAATGTTTGAATCTCCTTCCAACACACTATTTCCAGGCATCAAACTCCTGGTGGTGACAAGTTGCTGGTAACATTTCTCATTGTGTCATGTATGAACCAAAAAGTAACAGAAATCACAGTGGCTCCTTCAACTTATCCCAGCACTGAATACCTGGACCACATGTTTCCTGGTTTTCTTAATGGCCATAAGCCAGTGACGGTCATCACTGGATATGATTCTGACTGAGTACCTAGTTTCTGCACAGCTATTAAAACAAAAGCTTTACACCATCTTAAAAATTCCTTCTCTAGGCAGTTAATCTGATCAACCATTCCAGTTAGTCCCCCTCCCCCCTCTATTATGTCAGTCACTGCACCGTAATCTTCCTAAACCACTGTTTATAACACTGTTTACATTGTAAACGTAACCCCATCTAATATGTCAATCACTGCACTGTAACCTTCCTAAACTACTGTTTATAACGCTCTTTACATTAAATGTATACTGGTATTCACGCTCATATTATTTCATATCTGTATTTTCACTTCTAATTTTGTTTATAAGTAATTTTTTATTATTTACAACTCATAAATTACTACAGATGTGCTGTGGAGAGCATTTTAACTGGCTGTATGGGGGGGCACTGCAGAGGATTGAAATAAGCTGAAGAAAGTTGTAAACTCAGTCAGGGGCACTAGCCTTCTCACCTGAGAATCCTTTATCCTATGAGCCTGCCCTCATTTCTAGATTCTCTACCCTAAAGAAGCAGTATCACCTGTTACTCCTCTCACTCTCCTGTATTCCAAATTATATAGAATAATCTCTGCTCATCCCAGACTGAGTAAAGGAGTAAAAGCCATAGAGACCTAGACTATTGCAGCATACAAAGTTCCAGGAGTGATCATCAACCAGAAGTAAAATTATCATCACCGACATGTGTTGTGAATTTAGTTGTTTTGTGTCAGCAGCACAGTGCAATGCATAAAATATACTATAAATTATAATAAGAAATAAGAACATATTTTTTAAAAGCTATGTTCGTTTGCTGAAAGGCTCTCTTACCTTTGTACTTCAGCCCACTTACAGTGAAGTCACCATCCTCTGAATTGCTTCCTTTAGTGTTTGCTTTCTGCGTTTGATGAGCTAAAGTGTAAAATCCATCTGCACACCCACAATTACTAGCTTTTCTCTGTCTACATTTTCTTTCACTTCCTTTCATGAGGGGGGCAATTTGCCTGGTTATACTGCAATCACTGCCATTATCTCTCCACATCTCTCTGCTGGGCAGCTCTCCCTCCCATTCTTCCCCACCACTTCCCACCCCCACCTTAAAAAGTAGTTGAAAATGAACTACAGATGCTGGAGATCTAAAATAAAAACAGAAGATGTTGGAAATACCCAGCTAGTTCATCCACATGTGTGGAAAGAAAAACAGAGTTAATATTTCAGATAATAAGCCCTTCAGTGCAAAAAAAATGTTCTGAATTAATTAAACTAGTAATTAATAGCCTAACTAAATGAATCCTTTCTGCCTACTCAAATTCCATATTCTTCCATTCTCTGCCTCTTAATGCCTCTTAAACACCTCCACTGCATTAGCCTCCATCACCACCCTAAGCAGCACATCCCAGGCATCCACCACTCTGAGTGAAACATGCTCCCCATACCTACCTGCTCTCACCCTAACTACATGCTTTCTAGTATTAAAGATTTTAACCCTGAGTAAAATTTACCTTCTGTCTGTTCTATCTATGCCTCTAATAATCTCATAAATTTCAATCAGGTGCTCCCTTTCCCACCACCACTACAGAGAATTAAAAGTCCAAGGGCATGCCCTGTCATCCAGGCAGCATACTGGTAAACATCTTCTGTATTCTCTCCAAAGCCTCCACATCCGTCCTGTAATAATGCAACCAGAATTAAGTGCAGCCTCACTAGAATTTTATAATTTTGCAATATAAATTCCTGATTGTGGATTCAATGCAGAACAAGCAGTGGAATGAGAAGTCATGCTGGCAGCTCACTTTAAACTTTTGTATTCTGACCTGTACAATTCTCCATGGCAGGAGATCTCTCAGGACCCTCCATCTGAAGATTGGGACATTCTGATCTTTTAGTCTAGGGTTTCCTCGAACAGTAAGGAGTGTGTCCTGGGATCAGATTTCTTTGTGAACAGGAGGCACAGGGGGGCATAAGGTCCAGTCTGTCAGCGAGTATGGAATTCAAAGCTGGAATTCAGGGTCCCATCATCAGCTAGTCCAGGTGTCAATACCAAAAATTAAAGTCTAGAAGTAGAATGGAAATGCAGAAGTCAAATCCTGATGGAGATTGCAGACTGGAGACCTGCCCTGGAGCTAGAGAACTGATGGTCTGTGTGGGTAAGTGTGAGGGAGGATGGAGAAGAGGGATGGAGTTCATTTCTCTGTTGTTGTTTTGTGTTATGCATTGTTCTGATGAGCATCGTAGGCACATTGTGTTGGCGCTGGAATGTGTGGTGACACTTAAGGGCTGCCCACAGCATACCCTCAGATGTAACACAAATGATACATTTCACTATATCTTTCCATGTGCATGTGATAAATAAACCTGAATATGAATCTGCATTGGTATTGGTCTTCTCACCAGTCTCTGCAATCTCCCAATCTTTCTCAATCAGGAATAACTGTGGTTACTTTCAATGAAAGAGACAAGTCTGAATGCAGTGGGAAATATACTGAATATTGAAAGGCCATGATAGAGTGGGCAAGGACAGGATGTTTACAATAGTGTGTCCTGGGACACACCACTCAGCAATTCCAGAACAGCTTCTTTCCTTCTGCCATCCAATTCCTAAATGTACTTTCAAGCTTTGGACACCACCTCACTTTTTTAATATACAGTATTTCTGTTTTTGCATACTTTTAATAATCTATTCAATATATGTAATTGATTTACTTGTTCATTTATTATTGTTTTATTTTATTTATTATTATTATTTTTTTCCTCTCTACTCTATTATGTATTGCATTGAACTGCTGCTGCTAAGTTAACAAATTTCATAGAAAGGTAGAAAACCTACAGCACAATACAGGCCATTCGGCCCACAAAGTTGTGCTGAACATGTCCCTACCTTAGAAATTACTGGACTTACCTACAGCCCTCTATTTTTCTAAGCTCCATGTACCTATCCGAATGTCTCTTAAAACATTCCATTGTATCCGCCTCCACCAGCGTTGCCAGCATTCACCACTCTCTGAGTAAAAAACTTATCCCTGACATCTCCTCTGTAGCTATTCCCCAGCACCTTAAACCTGTGTCTCTTGTGGCAACCATTTCAGCCCTGAGCAAAAGCCTCTGACTATCCACACGATCAATGCCTCTCATCATCTTATACACCTCTATCAGGTCACCTCTCATCTTCCGTTGCTCCAAGGAGAAAAGGCTGAGTTCACTGAACCTATTCTCATAAGGCATGCTCCCCAATCCAGGCAACATCCTTATAAATCTCCTCTGCACCCTTTCTATGGCTTCCACATCTTTCCTGTAGTGAGGTAACTAGAAATGAGCACAGTACTCCAAGTGGGGTCTGACCAGCTGCAACATTACCTCTTGGCTCCTAAATTCAATTCCACGATTGATGAAGGCCAATACACTGTACGCCTTCTTAACCACAGAGTCAACCTGTGCAGCTGCTTTGAGCGTCCTTTGGACTCGGACCCGAAGATCACTCTGATACCGGTGATAATAAACCTGATTCTGATTCTGATAGTGAAAGAGTCTTGGACCAAAGGACACAGCCTCAGAAGTCAAGATGTCCGTTTGGAACAGATGTGAGAAGGAATTCCTTTAGACGTAAGATATAGGACCAGAAGTAGGCCATTCAGCCTATCGAGTCTGCTCCACCATTCAATCATGAGCTGATCCAATTTTTCAAGTCATCCCCACACCTCTGCCTTCACCCCATACCTTTTGATGCCCTGGCTGATCAAGAACTTATCTATTTCTGTCTTAAACACACCCAATGACTTGGCCTCCACACTCACTCGTAGCAAAAAATTCCACAGATCTACCACCCTCTGACTAAAGTAATTTCTCTGTATCTCAGTTCTAAAAAGACGTCCTTCAATCCTCAAGTCCTAGAATCCTATACCATGGGAAACAACTTTGCCATATCTAATCTGTTCAGGCCTTTTACATTCGGAATGTTTCTATGAGAAAATCCCTCATTCTCCTGACCTCCAGGGAATACAGTTCAAGAGCTGCCAGACATTCCTCATACGGTAACCCTTTCATTCCTGAAATCATTCTCATGAATCACCTCTGAACCCTCTCCAATGTCAGTATATCCTTTCTAAAATAAGGAGCCCAAAACTGCACACAGTACTCCAAGTGTGGTCTCATGAGTGCCTTATAGAGCCTCAACATCACATCCCTGCTCTTATATTCTCTACCTCCAGAAATGAAAGCCAACATTACACTCACTTCTTCACAGACGACTCAACCTGGAGGTTAACCTTTGGGGTATCCTGCACAAGGACTCCCAAGTCCCTTTGCATCTCTGCCTTTTGAATTCTCTCCCATCTAAATAATAGTCTGCCCATTTGTTTCTTCTGCCAAAGTGCATGACCATACACTTTCAAACATTGTATTTAAATTGCCACTTCTTTGCCCATTCCCCTAAACTACCTAAGTCTCTCTGTAGGCTCTTTGTTTCCTCAACACTACCTGTTTTTCCACCTATCTTTGTATCATTGGCAAATTTAGCCACAAATCCATTAATCCCATAGTCCAAATCATTGACATACATCATAAAAAGCAGCGGTCCCAACACCGACCCCTGTGAAACTCCACTGGTAACTGGCAACCAGTCAGAATAGGATCTCTTTATTCCCACTCTCGGTTTTCTGCTGATCCGCCAATGCTCCACCCATGCTAGTAACTTCCCTGTAATTCCATGGGCTCTTATCTTGCTAAGCAGCCTCATGTGTGTCACCTTGTCAAAGACCTTCTGAAAATCCAAGTACACCACATTTGCTACATCTCCTTTGTCTACCTTGCTTGTAATTTACTCAAAGAATTGCAGTAGTTTTGTCAGGCAGGACTTTCCCTTCAGGAAACCATGTTGGTGTTGGCCTATCTTGTCATGTGTCCCCAGGTTCTCCATAATCTCATCCCTAACAATCGATTTCAACAACTTCCCAACCACTGATGTCAGGCTAACAGGTCTGTGGTTTCCTTTCTGTTGCCTCCCATCCTTCTTAAATAGCGGAATAACATTTGCAATTTTCCAGTCACACAGTACAATGCCAAAATCTATCAATTCTTGAAAGATCATGGTTAATGCCTCCGCAATCTCTCCAGCTACTTCCTTCAGATGCCGAAGGTCTTGTCACAAAATTGTGATGTTCTAACACTAGGGAAGACATGGCTACTACCTTATCTCACTGGTTTCAGACCTTATTTCAGAAGCTGTCTGTGTGGAGTTTGCATGTGCATTTCCTCTGGCTGCTCTGATTTCCTCCCACATCCCAAGGGTAATTAACCGATACAAATTGTCTCTTAATGAGCAGGTATGTGGTAGAAACTGGGGGAACATCTTTTCAATGGGGATGCATTTCAATTTCCACCCTTTTCTACAACCAGCCATGCATATCATGTGCCAAAGATATGGAGCACTGGTATGACTCATCTCTGCTCTTTTTTGTTTCCATAATTCCATGCAGATTAATTGGGATCAATAGTTGTAAGTGAGAAAATCAGCTAATGGTCTATACTAAATATGAGCTTGCTTTTAATATGCATACATATTGCTAACCAAAGTAATAATGTAAGAATTTGAAAAGCTGAAATAATCAAAAAGTATACGTGAATAAGTGGGCTTACAGGTATTGATTTTAACTGAAGTTTTGATGACAACCTCTGCCATCTTCATCAGGGATGTTGCCTGGGCATGTCTAGTCCAGTGATATTTATATGCCCGTTGTCTGTCCCTCCTGATTGGTTAGTCCTCAGCCAATCAGGTTTCAGTAGTTTTGTGCCATCAAAGTCAATAATCTGTCGGAAACCGGACAGTAGCTTTGGGCATGGCGTCTATCAGAAACCCATTCACACAGATGTAACCCAACAATAACAGCCACCATCTTGCCTCCCAACGTAGAGAGTTAATTCGATTAACCGTGCAAAAACTATTTTGGATGACATTCCTACAGAATGGCTACAAGGTGAAGGAAATCAACCAGGCCCTAAAGGGGCCAACGGAAAAAAAACAAAACAGGAAACTATCACTACTGCCTGTCTTCCCTATATTTCCATGGTTTCTGGAAGGATTGCCAGGACCCTAAAGAAATACAGGATTAATACCATCCACAAATCCTAAGGAAGCTCATATCACAGCTTATGCGAGTCAAAGATGACCTGGGACTCAGGACCGCTGGCATCTACAGGAATCCCTGTGAAGGTGGAGCAGCGTATATAGCCAGGTGGGATGCAAGGAGGAAACCTGCATCAAGGAGCACAGGAAGTGTATCCGTTTGGGTTTCCTGGAGAAATCGGCGGAAACCGAACAATGCTTTCACAACGGCCTCACGTTCATTTCACATTGATTTCGACGACACAAAACTATTGTGCTGCACTAACGGCCTTTGGGACCACCTGGTAAAGGAAGCCATTGAAATAAAACTAGAGAAAATTTTTTAACAAAGTCAGAGGTCTCGCTCTGAATAAGAACTGGAATTTGATTTTAAACAAGGTGGGAGAGCAGAAACCTGATTGGATGAGGACTAACCAATCAGGAGGGATGAACAACAGGGATGTAAGTACCACCTGACTAGACAGGCCTAGGCATCATCCCTAATGAAGATGGCAAAGTTTGTCATTGAACTGTCAGTTAAAATTGATAATTGTACCTGGCTGGAAACCTGAGAAGAGTTTATTCCTGAAATAAACATTTTTTTAAAAAAACCAACCATTATAATGCAACTGTAATCTTTAGATGAAAAGCATCTACTGTAAATCTGATTAGTCAATCTTTAATCATGACTGACAAAAAGATTCCTACAGATGGTCATGGATTATTGTGTAGATTTTGACATTTACATAAAAACAGTAGGGGCTGTAGAATTACATATCGCTACAGTTAAAACAATAAACTGAGAAAATCCCAGAGATCACAGGCATAAGAGATCCTCCAGATGCTGGAAATCCAGAAAAACACACACAAAATGCTAGAGGAACTCAGCAAGTCAGGCAGCAACTATGGGGAAGAATAAACTCCATTATCCCGCCACCTTCCCTTTTTCCCTTGCTATCCTTTCCTCTCCTCTCCTTTTCTCTCCTCTCACATATCTTCTTCTTCAGACTTTTACCTTTCCACCTAGTACCTCTCACTTCCCCCACCTACCCACCTTCCCCATCACCTGGCTTCACCTATCATACCTTTTGATTCTGACTTCATCTACGTTTCACATCTGATTAATATTCTCAGCCCAAAACTTTGGCCGTTTATTCCCCTCCGTAAGTGCTGCATAACTTGCTGAGTTCCTCGAGCATTTTTGTTTTGCCCCAAAGATCACACAAAGGCATGTCGTAACTTCAAAAATAGAATTTGGAAACAGGTAGCTGACTCTAGACAAGGCTGAAGGAAATAGCGGAATTCTACTTGGCTGGATTATAGAAATCTTAATTGGAAAAATAAATGAGAGCCTCTGTTGTTGGAGAAATCTGCCCCAATTTCCTATCAATTTGAGCCAGGGAAAGAGAATACCTGAAGTAAAAAACTGCAGTGAAATTGATGTTGTTTGCAATGTAATGCTCCCTTGATATATTCCTCAGATATTAACAGAAGGGTCATGCCAGCAATTTGTTGAATAGGATGGCACAGTGGCACAGCAAGTAGAAGTGCCCCCTGTGACATGGTTTCAGTTGTGATTGCAGGTGCTGCATGCAAGGCAGTTGCAGCTACTGTCTGTGACTCAGTTTGCTCCAGATGATCCAATTTCCTTCCACATCTCAAACTGTAGATTAATTGGCCACTGAATTGCCCCTTAGTACAGGTGGGTGGTAGAATCTGTGGGAAAAAAAACTTTTTTAAATGGGCTGAATGTAAATGGATGGTTGAGTTCAGCACTAACTCTGCAGGTCAAAGTCCTGGTTTCACTCACTGATCCTGTGTCACATTGACAAGTCTTATTTTATGCAAAACACAAATGGGTTTCAGTTAAATGTCGAACAAGGGCTGTTTCCACAGAGAGGAAGGAATACTCAACAGTGAGTGAAGAAAACACTTTCATACAATCAGTATATCACCAAAACCTCTCAAATTACTTCACCTACCCTTCACCCTTCCCTTGGACAATATCGGTGGCGTGGAGAGGAGAGACTTGCAGCTTGGGATTTTCCATTAAAAAAAACTTGCCCAGGCTTTTGCTGTGGAAACTTTCCAAGGCGAAATCCACGGTCTATTGAGACTAACGGAGGGCCTACTACTACTACTACTACTACTACTACTACTACTACTACTACTACTACTACTACTACTACTACTACTACTACTACTACTACTATTTCACCTATTAATTTAATTTTATCATACAATGTCACTTGTTTTGTTGACAAATATGTAATTTTGTTTGAGGCCAAGTGACAATATTAATGATCTTACATGTTATTCTTTTCCAGGCCCTGGCGTGTCAGGAGGCAGCCTTACCATTTCTTCAGTATTTTGTCGGTTATTAGGCAAAAAGGATCTGAGCGATTTTTGAAAACAGAATTTAAGCATCAGTGTGGAAGAAGGGTCAACCAAAGGATTAATAAACTAAATTGCTAAGTTGTACTGTTCTAATGAAATATTAGAACATGGACAGCAGTCTTTCACAATCAAGATGCGGCACTGAATGTAGAAGGCTCAAAAGAGGAACACTCTGTCTGTTCTCTGATTAAAAATACCTTGTGCTAAGGATGTACTTACTTGCTCCTGGCTACATAGATCTGCTTGTGTAACAGAATCACTTGCATGCCAGATGTCACATATATTCTCCTGTTTGAAAGTATAAGTATATACCAAAATTGTTCTGTGATAGAGAAGCATGCACATTTCTGCAGGCTGTCCATGATATCGTTGCTTGAAGTCTGATCTCTAAAGTCATTTTCCTTTCACAACCAGTTTCTTATGATCCAAAATGATTTTGTCTGTAAGGTTAAGGAAAGGAAAGTAGGTCCAATAGTAAATTTGAGGCAGGGAGTGAGCAGGGTAATGCAGTTTGAAGGGTTGACACAGGAATGCTGGGCAAAATGGCATCCTAGTGTGCTCTACAGCTTAATGGGAGAACATACAACTCCAGCTAATGTTCCAACTATATTTAAATACAACAGACATGTTTATTGTTCATCTAAACAGGAACATTTGGCCTTCGTTTAATGTTCTCTCCACAGGGTGGCATCTTTGATGATGTAGCATCTCCCCATACTAACCTGAAGTGACTATGTCAGCCTAGATTATGTGCTCAAATCCTGCTTTGCAGCTTGAAACCATAGCTTTGTGACCCTGGGGTGACAGTGGTATTAACTGGGGTGAGCTGACAATGGTGACTGTAGAGTACATCTGAAGTGCGCTGGGAGGAGGCTGCTTTCCTGCCTTCTTATCTTGGGAGAGTGAATGACATCAGGGATTGACAAAGAGAGAAAAAAACTTTTTCTTTTAAAAATAAAAGGTGAGGAGTATGTTATTAAAAACTTTTTAAAACGGATCATGGCAAACACATGATTTTTGGTAAGTGAAGTCTTCTAATCCTTAATTTAAGCGAATGGCTTCATGGGCATTGCAGCTTTCAAATCAAAGTTTATCATCTAACACCATAAAGCCAGTCCCTTACAGGGATTATGTTCCATACATGATCCCTTCAGCTCTGTAACCCTTTCCCTACGTGAAGTTTTCCAATCGTGCAAATTACTTCTTAATGCAAAGAAAAAGCTTGGCGAGGCCAAAATGCTTGTCAATTTTTTTATTTTAGTAATCAGTTTTGGATCAAACTAATCTGATTTTATTTTAAACTATTTCAAATGAATAAATCCTCTGGATGCTGTTCCTACTAAGAAGTGTCTGTCAATGCAGAGTGTTCTGCTAATATTCTGACACAGGAGCTGAGCTCACAGCGGGGAAATTGCTTAACAGGGAGCAAAGATCAGAAACAAGACTGTGACATCCTCACCCTGCTCCTCAGACTCCTGCTTTCTTTAGATAGCTTCTACAGGATGACCAAGGTTGCTAACATTTAATTTTCTCTTAGATTTCCTGTTCTCTGTTTCCCTGCCTTGAAACAACAATGACAGTTCACGTCTTATAAAAATTTCTGGGGCATCTTGAGAGAGTTGAAGCTCCTGCTCATGCAAATCTTTCTTCCTTTCAGAGGAGGAGAAAGGCTAAGCAGCCTTCTTCTAGCTATCGTGTGAAGTGGAACACATATGCAAAGCAGAAAATAACATTCCATATGCAACTCAATTTTTGCCTAAATATAGAAGAGTTCAAACATTGAGTATTTCTGGATTGTTGCTTGAGATGGTAGTCACCAGAATTTCACAATGAGCAGTTATGCCAGTATGGCAGTCAAATTCAACAGTGTTTCAAAGATGTGTACAGCAATAATTTTAGTGTCTCAGTAACCAACTTCGCAATGCTGTGAGAATTCCGGTCATCATGACCAATGATAAGTAAAATAGGAAAGAACTTTCCTTAAGTGAAAAACAACGCACACAAAATGCTGGATAAGCTCAGCAGGTCAGGAAGTATCTATGGAAAAGAATAAACAGTCAGTGTTTCAGGCTGAAACTCTTCATCAGGTCTGAGAAGGACAGGAGAAGATGCCAGAATAAAAAGGTGGAAGAGAGGGTTAGCTGGGGAGTGATAGGTAAAGCCAGGTGGGTGAGGAAAAGTCATGGGCTGGAGAAGAAAGAATCTGATCACAAACACGAGATACTGTCTGACCTGTTGAGTTCCTCCAGAGTTCTGTGTGTGTTGCTTTGGATTTCCAACACCTGCAAACTGTCTCATATTTTTGGTTTCCTTGAAAGAATATAGTTAGATTAAACTCTATTTTGCAATCCGAGAAACGAGAATTTCGTGAGTATTTCAGTAACTAATATATCAGTGATTAGGATGTTAGTGAACAAGCATGTCTCTACCAGACTGACCAGATCTGCACAATGATCAGTGGTATCAATGATAAAGTGATCAATATTTAATAAACAGCGATATCAGAATTTGAGTGAGCAGCATCACACAGACCAGAACATTTCAGACACGTGTATCAGAGTGATACAATGGTCAGAGATCTCAGCATCAGAGCAGTCAGTGTAACATGAGGAAGGGATGTTAGTGAACAATGTCACAGTGACCAAGGATGCCAGAATCTCAGGAATGATATTGTCAGTATCACAAGGACAAGATTATCTCATTGACTGGTATTGTCACTGTCAAAGTAGCCAGTGTTGTCAGCAAGCAACACCTTCGCAGTAACAAAGTGATCTGAGTGTCTTAGCAGCCAGTGGTCAATGAAATTAGCATTACCAATCAGTATTAGCAGAGTATGCTAATATTGTATTTGCAGATTTGCGGATGACACGAAGATTGGAGGAGTTGTGGATGGAGCGGTAGGTTGTCGAAGGTTATGAGAGGATACAGACAGGTTGCAGAATTGGGCAGAAAAATGGCAGATGGAGTTCAATCCGGACAAGTGTGATGTGATGCATTTTGGAAGGACAAACCAGAAGACTGAGTACAGGATTAATGGTCAGTTACTGAAGAGCGTGGATGAACAAAGGGACCTTAGGGTTCAAATCCATACATCCCTCAAGGTCGCTGCACAGGTTGATAGGGTAGTTAAGAAGGCCTATGGGTTGCTAGGCTTCAATAACAGGGGGATTGAGTTCAAGAGTAGAGAGGTCATGTTGCAACTCTACAACCCTCTGGTGAGACCGCACTTAAAGTATTGTGTTCAATTCTGGTCATCTCGGTGATTTACCAGGATGTTGCCTGGTTTGGAGAACAAGTCATATGAAGCAAGGTTAGCAGAGCTGGGACTTTTCTCTTTGGAACATAGAAGAATGAGAGGGACTTGATAGAGGTCTACAAGATTATGAGAGGCATAGATAGGGTGGATAGTCAGTACCTGTTTCCCAGGGTACCAATAGCAAACATCAGAGGACATAAGTACAAAATTAAGGGAGGGAACTTTAGGGAAGACATCTGGGGTAAGTTTTTTTTACACAGAGGGTTGTGAGTGCCTGGAATGACTTGCCAGGGATGGTGGTGGAGGCTAAAACATTAGAGGTATTTAAGAGCCTCTTGGACAGGCACATGGATGAAAGAAAAATGGAGGGTTATGGGGTAGTGTGGGTTTATTACTTTTGTTTTAAGGATTATATAGGTTGGCACAACATGGAGGGCTGAAGGGCCTGTACTGTGCTGTAGTGTTCTATGGTTCTATAGTATTCCAATTGACTGGTACAGTTGGTATCTCAAAGATCACATGGACTAGGGTTTTACATGGACTAGGACAATCAGTATCACAATAGCAGGTACTGCAGAGACTTGTGGTGTTGTTGTGAACAAAATCACCAGAGGGAAACTGGAGCTAGTGGATATAAAGTGGGTTATTCAACAAAAACGAGCAGCAGGCATCATTTTGAGGCCATCTCAGAGGAAGAGGCCTGCTCGACCCCAATATTAAATGACATTTTTGTTATGCTAAAGATCAAAGGCCAATTCTATATTTACAATGTATCCACAATGCTTCCTTTGAATTGCAAATAACTTCCCCACTTCCTTCTTCGCACCCACGCTCCAGACATCCAAAATGATGGTTAAGCAGAATTGTCTATTCTTTCAATTAGAGTTCAGAGCTCTAGGAACCTATTGCCCAGGGCTGCATTTTAAATTTAATCTACAGTCCATGTTCAGGTCTAAAGATTGGTTGCTGAAGCTAATATTTTGCAATATGCCCTAAATGTTGTATGGCATAACAATGTCAATATTTCAATGCTCAGTATATCATGAAGATTAATGATTTCAGTATCTCTGTGACTAAGATCAAGTAACCAGAGAATCACAGGAGCCGTTTCACAGACCAGACTGTCAAAGTAACCAATGATATGATTTATTTATTGTATTTACAGAGAAGAATCAGCCTTCCAGTCCTTCAACTCATGCTGCTCAACAACCCCTACAATTCCCCATTTGACCCTAACCTAATCAAGGGACAGTTTACTAACCAGTACGTCTTTGGACCGTGGGAGGAAACCAGAGCACCTGGAGAAAACTCTTACCTTCCACGGGAAGGACATCCAGACTCCTCACAGAGGACACCAGGATTGAACTCTGAACTCTAATGCCTCAAGCTTTAATAGTGTCTGGCCAACGCTGCACTACTGTGGCACCTAATATTAGTATTTAAATGACAAGTATCACAATGACAAGTAACTAAACAAAGATAGAATCAACATCATAGAATCAGAAAAATGTTACATGTTTAAAAGACTGATGAAGCCATTTGCCATGCTGGTGCTGATTCTAAAAGAGCAGCCCTGTCTGTCCTCACTTTCAAGCAATTGATTTTTTGATTTGGAACAAGAAGGCAGCGGGAGAGCACCTAAGGATTTCCAGCGGGAAGGCATTTTGAGTTCTTGGGGGAAGAGAGAGGCTAGACTGTGCAGGCACGTGATGTCAGCCAGTTGAGTGCAAACAGTTTAAAAAGAAGGCAGCCATATCCAGCGGGCAGCATTGGGAGCCGTCAGCAGAATGAGAGGCAGCAGAGTGTAAGGGCTTTGGCTCAATGGGATTCGGCGGTAACGGGACGAGGCGAGACAGTTGTTGATTGCAAAAGGAAGTATTATGTGTGTGAGGCCGGTTTTCTGTGGTCGGTGTCAGATGTGGGAGGTCCAGGGGTGTCCTGTCATCCCGGACGGCCACATCTGCACCTGGTGCATCAAGATGACAGTGTTAGGGAACTGGAGATGCAGCTCGATGACCTTCGTCTGGTCAGGGAGAGTGAGGAGGTGACGGAGAGGAGTTACAGACAGGTGGTCATTCCGGGGCCACAGGGGACAGAGAAATGGGCCACAGTTAGGAGAGGGAAGGGGAAGAGTCAGGTACTAGAGAGTACCCCTGTGGCTGTACCCCGTGACAATAAGGACTCTTGTTTGAGTACTGTTGGGGGGGACAGCCTACCTGGGGGAAGCGACAGTGCCTCTGGCACAGAAGAGTAGTGTGTTGAACTACATATACCTGTCTGGACATGCCCCCCCCCACCCCGCTGACTGCTCCTGGGGCTCCTCCCACTGACCCCCATATAAAGGCGATTAGAGGCACAGCTCCACCCTGTCTCCAGGATATTGTGTGATGGTCTGTTGCTGCTGACTGCTCTCTTCCAGCTAATAAAAGCCTATCTCGCCTCACGTCTCCGAGAGTTATTGATGGTGCATCAATTTTATTAGCTGGAATTTTAAAACATGGAAAGTATTTTACGTCCGGAAAAATTGGACATTGATCCTCAAGCCCCAGAAGCAGCTATTGCCTTTCAACTCTGGCTTGCATGCTTCCAATCATACTTGGAAGAGATTCCATGACTGAGCCTGCTATCATGCACAAAATCCTCCTCTCCAAGGTCAGTCTGAAGGTATACTCTCTTATCAGGTACCTGCCAACCTACCAAGGGGCACTGGACGCCCTCAAAAGACAGTACCTGCGGCTGGTGAACACCATCTATGCAAAACATCGCTTAGTGATGCAGCGGCAGCAGGCCGGAGAGTCGAGCGCTGGGTTTGTCCGAGCCCTACAGACACTTGTGCGGGCCTGCGACTGCAGGGGACTGATGGCAGAACAGCATGCGGAGCTCCTGGTACAAGACACCTTTGTTACGGGGATCAGATCAATGTACGTGCGCTAACGGCTGCTGGAAAACACCAATATTATCTTACGCTCAGCGATTGAGCTGGCCGACACGCTGGAGGCTGCTCTGCACAATGCTGACGCTGTCCAGCCGTGCGATCTCCTGCTGGCCCCATGGACGCCGCAGACCCCGCCACCTGGCCAAACAACCTCAGCTGCTGCCACTCGTGAGTCTGTGAACTCCCCGCAACCCTCCGGCGAAGCGACCACAGCTGCTGCCAGTTGCAGGTCCGCGCAGTGTTACTTCTGCAGACTTGAAAAGCACCCCCAAAAATGCTGCCCGGCCCGAGAAGCTACCTGCTCCAGCTGCGGAAAGAAGGGCCATTTCGCCAAGGTCTGTAAGTCTAAACCACGAGAGGGGTCGAGCAGAGCTGCGTGCGAGGCATGGGGGCTGCCATCTTGGTCGCCGCCATCCTGCCTGTCCGCCTCGTGCGAGGCATGGGGGCGGCGATCTTTGTCGGCACCACCTCAACCCTGCCTCCAACCCACAGGTGCTTACCGGACACCAAGACGGCAATTCAACTCTGGCCTTCGTAACCCTCGACCAAAGCGCCCCACACCAGCTTGCAAGGTCAATGATGGACATCCTGGTGGAGGGGCACAGGACTAGTTGCCTGTTTGACATGGGCAGCACTGAGAGTTTTATTCACCTGGACATGGTGCAACGCTGCGGACTTGAGACACAGCCGGTAAGCTAGAGGGTCACCATGGCTTCTGGATCGCATTCCACAGACATCCGGTGGGGTTGTGTAGTGACATTGGTGGTGCAGGGCACAGAATATCGGGACTTTGCGTTACTGGTCATGCCTCAAATGTGTCCCCCTCTGCTATTGGGGCTCGACTTCCAGAGCCACTTAAAAAGTGTGAAGATGGAGTATGACGGGCCCCGCCCACCACTCACTGTCAGGAACCCTCAGTTCTGTGGGACTTCGTCATATACCCCGCTACTGACCACACACATACACACCGACCCCCACATCTGACCCAGCACCATGCCAACAGCCGTGCTACTGACACCACTTGCAGCCTCTCCACCCTCAAGATCCCTCCCCCACTGCTGTACGCCAACCTGACCCCCGACTGTAAACCTGTGGCAACTAAAAGCAGGAGGTACAGCGCGGGGGACAGGGCCTTCATTAAGTCGGAGGTGCAGCGGCTGCTCAGGGAGGGCATCACTGAGCCAAGTACAAGTCCTTGGAGGGCCCAGGTGGTCGTTGTTTGGACCGGGCAGAAAAACAGGATGGTCGTGGACTATAGCCAGACCATCAATAGGTTCACGCAGCTTGACGTGTACCCCTTACCCCGTATCGTGGATATGGTCAATCAGATAGCTCAGTACAAGGTGTACTCAACCATTGATCTGAAATCTGATTATCACCAGCTCCCCATCCACCCGGAGGACCGCCCCTAGACCGCCTTCGAGGCAGGTGGCAGGCTCTATCACTTCCTGCGCGTCCCCTTTGGTGTCACAAATGGTGTCTCTGTCTTCCAGAGGGAAATGGACTGGATGGTGGACCAGTGCCAACTGAAGGCCACATTCCCATATCTGGATAACATCACCATCTGCAGTGACGACTGGCCGGATCACAACCCCAACCTCCAACGATTTTTCCAAGTGGCCAAAGCTATGAACCTTACCTATAACAGGGACAAGCGTGTGTTCGGAACCACCCGACTCACTATCCTTGGGTATGTCGTGGAGAACAGGGTCATTGGCCATGATCCTGACCGTATGCGCCCCCTATTAGAACTCCCTCTTCCCACCACCCTCAGATGGTGCCTGGGCTTCATTTCCTATTATGCCCAATGGGTCCCTCATTACGCAGACAAGGCCCGCCCCCAGTCAAGTCCACCGCATTTCCCCTCTCTGCCGAGGCCCGCACGGCCTTCAGCTGCATTAAAGGGGACATTTGCAAAGCAACGATGCATGCGGTGGATGAGACCATTCCCTTCCAAGTAGAGAGTGACGCCTCCGATTTCGCGCTTGCTGCTACGCTCAATCAGTCAGGAAGGCCGGTAGCATTCTTCTCTCGTACCCTTCAAGGCCCTGAAATTCGGCACTCCACGGTGGAGAAAGAAGCCCAGGTCATAGTGGAAGCTATTAGGCACTGGAGGCAGTATCTCGCCGGCAAAAAGCTCACCTTGCTGACTGACCAGTGCTCAGTTGCGTTCATGTTCAGCAACCAACAGCGGGGCAAAATCAAAAATGATAAAATTTTGTGGTGGAGAATAGAACTCTCCACCTACAACTATGATATCCTGTACCAGCCTGGAAGGTTCAATGAGCCCCCTGATGCCCTATCCTGTGCCAGCGCGCAGCTCGACCAGGTGCAGCCTTCATGCAGATCTTTGCCACCCGGGGGGTCACCCGATTTTACCATTTCATGAAAGCCCGGAATCTGCCTTACTTCCTTGAGGACATCAGGATGATGACCAGGGACTGCCAAGTCTGCGCTGAGCGCAAACCGCACTTCTACCGTCCTGAAAAGGCGCAACCTATCAAGGCCACTCACCCCTTTGAGCGACTGAGTGTTGACCTTAAGGGCTCCCTTCCCTCCACCGACTGCAATGTCCACTTTCTCAACATAATCAATGAGTACTCACGGTTCCCCTTTGCCATCCCCTGCCCCGACACCACTGCCATGTCCATCATAAAAGCCCTGCGCCAGCTCTTCACTCTGTTTGGATATCCCTGCTATATCCACAGTGATAGAGGGTCCTCCATTATGAGTGACAAGCTGCGTCAGTACCTGCTGGCTAGGGGCATTGCTACTAGTAGGACCATGAGCTATAATCCCTGGGGGAATGGATAATGGATAGGTGGAGAGGGGGAATGCCACTGTGTGGAAGGTCACACTTTTAGCCCTTAAGTCAAAGGAGTTGCCGGTCTCTTGCTGGCAGGAGGTCCTCCCCGAGGCACTCCACTCTATCCGCACTCTGTTATGTACGTCCACCAATGCCACCCCTCATGAGCACCTCTTTTCTTTTCCCAGGAAGTCTGCCACTGGGACCATCCTACCGGCTTGGCTGACATCTCCAGGGCCAGTGCTGCTCCGGAAACATGCGCGGAGCAATAAACACTCCCCCTGGGTCGAGAGGGTTCACCCAGTATGCCTACATGGTCTTAACTGATGGGCGGGAGGACACGGTCTCCGTCCACGACCTGGCGCCCACAGGAGCAGCAGATCACTACCCCGAACACTCCACAGTAACTATGAACCCTGTACCCACCGAGGTGTATACCCACCTGACACCGCGCACGCCAAGCCCTACGCAGACTCCTCACGACACTCCCATACCGGGATCCTTGCACACTCATGAGGGATCACTGATGCCTAATGGGCTGACACCTCAAGTCAGGCCAGAACCAGCACAACCACTGTCTCTGGTGCAATTGCCACTGGTGCTACGTAGATCGCAGCGACAGATTTGACCACCTGATAGACTTAACCTGTAAATATACTTGTAAGAAACCTCGCCCCATGGGGACTCTCTTTTAAAACGGGGGGGGGGGGGGGTGAATGTGGTGAACTACATTCTACAGGGAGAAATACAAAGAGATCTAGGAGTCCTTGTTCATTAGTTACTGAAGGTGAATGAGCAAGTGCAGCAGGCAGTGAAGAA
Source organism: Hypanus sabinus (assembly GCF_030144855.1). Classification (NCBI taxonomy): domain Eukaryota; kingdom Metazoa; phylum Chordata; class Chondrichthyes; order Myliobatiformes; family Dasyatidae; genus Hypanus; species Hypanus sabinus. The sequence continues at coordinate 72,149,765 of NC_082706.1, forward strand.
GGCTAATGGAATGTTGGCCTTTATTACAAAGGGAATTGAGTACAAGAGCACGGAAATCCTCTTGCATTTGTACAGAGCCCTGGTGAGACCACACCTGGAGTATTGTGTACTGTTTTGGTCTCCAGGGTTAAGGAAGGACATCCTGGCTGTAGAGGAGTGCAGCGTAGATTCACAAGGTTAATGTCTGGGAAGTTTGGACTGTCTTACACAGAGAGGTTAGAGAGACTGGGCTTGTACACGCTGGAATTAAGGAGATTGAGAGGGGATCTGATTGAAACATGTAAGATTTTTAAGGGATTGGACAAGATAGAGGCAGGAAATATGTTCCAGATGCTGGGAGAGTCCAGTACCAGAGGGCATGGTTTGAGAATAAGGGGTAGGTCATTTAGGACAGAGTTAAGGAAAAACTTCTTCTCCCAGAGAGTTGTGGGGGTCTGGAATGCACTGCCTCGGAAGGCAGTGGAGGCCAATTCTCTGGATGCTTTCAAGGAGGAGCTAGATAGGTATCTTATGGATAGGGGAATCAAGTGATATGGGGACAAGGCGGGAACCGGGTATTGATAGTAGATGATCAGCCATGATCTCAAAATGGCGGTGCAGGCTTGAAGGGCCGAATGGTCTACTTATGCACCTATTGCCTATTGTCTATATACTTGTCTGGACACTCCCCTTCTGCTGAATGCTCCTGTGGCTCCTCCCACTGACCCCTGTATAAAGGCGATTGGAGGCACTGCTCCTCCCTCAGTCTCCAGGATGTTGTGTGATGGTCTCTTGCTGCTGACTGCTCTCTTCCAGCTAATAAAAGCCTATCTCGCCTCACGTCTCCAAGAGTTATTGATGGTGCATCAGGTAGGGAAAGGAAGAGGAAGGCAGTAGGGGACTCTATAGTCAGGGAGTCAGACAGGTGATTCTGTGGACGAAGGATCGAAACCAGATGGTAGTTTGCCTCCCAGGCACCAGGGTCTGGGATGTTTCTGATTGCATATTGGTACCAATGACATAGGTAGGAAAAGGGAAGAGGTCCTGAAGGAAGACTACAGGGAGTTAGGAAAGAAGTTGAAAAACAGGACCTCAAATTTAGTAATCTCGGGAATACTGCCTGTGCCACATGGCAGTGAGAATAGGAATAGAGTGAGGTGAAGGATAAATGCATGGCTGAGGGAACGGAGCAGAGAGCAGGGATTCAGATTTCTGGATCATTGGGACCTCTTTTGGGTTGGACGTGACCTGTATAAAAAGGACGGGTTGCACTTGAATCCCAGGGGGACCAATATCCTGGCGGGCAGGTTTGATAGAGCTGTTGGGGAGGGTTTAAACTAGTTAGGCAGTGGGGTGGGGATCAGAATGTGAGTGCAGGGATTAAAGTAGAAGGACAATGGCATGATGCTAAGAGTTCTGAGTTGATGAGGAAGGATAGGCAGGGGACGAAACATAATTGTAGCCAGTTAAAGGGGTTGAAATGTGTCTATTTCAGTGCTAGGAGTATTAGGAACAAGGAGGATGAACTTAGAGCATGGATTAGTACATGGAACTACAATGTTGTGGCCATTACTGAAACTTGATTGGAAGAAGGGCAGGATTGGATGATGCAGGTCCTGATGTTCAGGTGTTTTAAAAGGAATAGGATGGGAGGAAGAAAAGGGGGGGGGGAGTGGCATTACTGGTCAGGGATAGTATCACAGCTATAGCGAGGGAGGACGCTGCAGAGGGAGTGTTCACTGAGTTAATCTGGGTGGAAGTCAGAAATAGGAAGGGATCAATCACTATGCTGGGAGTAGACTACAGGCCCCCCAAATATCCCTTGGGACACCGAAGAGCAGATAAGTAGGCAGATTTTAGAATGGTGCACAAAATACAGGGTAGTAGTTATGGGTGATTTCAACTTCCCTCATATTGACTGGCACCTCCTGAGTGCAAGGGGGATAGACAGGGCTGAATTTGTTAGGTGTGTTCAAAAAGGATTCTTGACACAGTACATGGACCGGCCGATGAGAGGAGAGGCTAAACTGGATCTAGTTCTGGGTAATGAACCTGGCCAGGTGACAGACCTCTTGGTGGGGGAGCATTTTGGTGAGAGTGACCACCAATCCATTAGCTTCAGCACAGCTATGGAAAGGGATAAAATCAGACAAAATGGTAAAGTGCTTAACTGGGGAAGGACTAACTTTGAAGGGATGAGACAGCAACTAGCGAGAGTAAATTGGAAACAGATGTTCAAAGGGAAGTAATGTGGGAGAAGTTTAGGGACCACTTGAGTTTGTCATAAAAGGGACAGGAGGCTGAACCCGTGCAGGATGCAGGCACTGAAGTACTAGGGGCAGGATGGGAACAATTAAATGATAAACAAGGTGTGACGACTGTGGTGTGTGTGAGGGACATGACGTTCAAGGTGATTCTGGGGTTCCAGGAGAGTCTTAGAGTTCAGGCAAGCGGATCCCAGAGTTCAGGCAGGGTCTAGGAGTTCACTGGGTGGGCTGCATTACTCCTGGGCAGGGCCTGGACCTCCCAGACAGGAACACAGGGGCCTGGGCAGGACACGGGACACCGGGTAGGTTGCAGGGCACAACCCATCAACAATGAGAGATAGGTAGGGGCAGAGACCTCTGGGCGGGCTACATTACTGCTAGGCAGGGCCCAGACCTCCCAGGAAGGAACATGGGGGCCTGAGCAGGTCACGGGACACCTGGGTAGGTTGCGGGGCACAACCCATTGGCAGTGAGGGATGGAAAGGGGCAGAGTCCCCCGCCGGGCAATGGCAGTCCAGCCAGGCTTGCTCGACAAAGGCAAGGGATAGGAAGGGAACTAGGTCCAGGGTGACTGCCAGACTTACTCGAAGAACTCATCTTGAACAAGGGGAACTCCAAGCCAGGGCAACCGGAGGAACAGGCTAGGCAGGACAAACCCCCCCAACTCCACTCAGTCCCAGAGCCCCCTATATACACCACCAGCCGATGGGTATCAGGTGCACCTCCTTGAGCCTCAACAAGCCACGATGATCCCCAGGTGTGACTAATTGGGCTTAAGGGCGAAAGGAGGGACGGCTACAAGACCCGGAGTCCAGATTCTGCAGACCAAATCAAGAACCAGAATGCAGGCTCCGGACTGGACCATAACAGTACCACCCCCCCTCAAAGGGAGACTCCAGGCAACCGAGGAGGGTCTCTAGGGCCAGAGAAAACACAGATGGGAGGGGGGGTGAAGTGTTCAGACAATAGGGGACCCCAGGGTGATGGGACATGACTACAGTGCCTGCGTTGCTGGGTCCATGCTGGGGGTGGGGGGTCATAGTGTCATAAGGGGACAGGAGGCTGGACCCAAGTGCAGGACACAGGTACTGAAGTACTAGGGGCAGGACAGGAACAACTAAACAATAGACAAGATGTGGTGACTGTGGTGTGCATGAGGGACATGACATTCAAGGTGATTCTGGGGTTCTGGGAGAGTCTTACTGTTCAGGCAAGGCAGGATCCCAGAGTTCAGGTAAGGTCTAGGAGTTCACTGGGTGGGCTACATAACTCCTGGGCAGGGTCTGGACCTCCCAGGCAGGAACATGGGGGTCTGAGCAGGTCACAGGGCACAACCCATCAGCAGCGAGGGGTGGAAAGGGGCAGAGTCCCCCACCGGGCAACAGCAGTCTGGCTAGGCTTACCCGACAGAGGCAAGGGATAGGAAGGGAACTCGGTCCAGGGTGACTGCCAGACTTACTTAAAGAACTCATCTTGAACAAGGGGAACTCCAAGCCAGGGCAACCCCACCCAACTCCACTCAGTCCCAGAGCCCCCATATATGCCACCAGCTGATGGGCATCAGGTGCGCCTCCTTGAGCCCCAACAAGCCACGAAGATCCACAGGTGTGACTAATTCGGCTCAAGGGCGAAAGGAGGGACGGCTACAAGACCTGGAGTCTGGAGTCTGTGGACTGGATCAAGAATCGGAATGTGGGCTCCGGGTTGGACCATAACAGAGCTGGGTTCAGGACAGGTTTGTCCCACTGAGGCAAGGAAAAAATGACAGGAAAAGGGAACTGTCGCTGACGAAACACTTGAGGCAACTCATCAAGAGGAAAAAGGGAGCATATGTTAGATATAAGAAGCAGGAAGTAGGAGGGGCTCATGAGAAATAAAAGGCAGCCAGGAAGGAGATAAAGAAAGGACTTAAGAAAGCTTGAAGGTGGCATGAGAAGGCGGCATGTAGGATTAAGGAGAACTCCAAGGCGTTCTATGCTTATGTGAAGAACAGGAGGATGAAAAGAACGAAGGTGGGACCGCTGAAGGATAAAGAGGGCAACATGTGCCTGGAGGCGGAGGAGGTTGGGGAGGTCCTAAATGAATACTTTCCTTCAGTATTCACAAGTAAAAAGGATCTTCATCAGGGTGAGGTCAAAATAGAGCAGGCCTGTGTGCTGGACAATGTGGAGATTACGGAAGAAGTGCTGGATCTTCTTAAAAACATCAAAATTGATAAATCTCCAGGGCCGGATATGATACACCCCAGTTTGTTGTGGGAATTGAGAGAAGAGATCGCTGGAGCATTAGCTATGATCTTTGAATCCTCTTTGGCTACAGGGGAAGTGCTGGAGGACTGAAGAATGGCAGATGTAGTTCCTTTGTTTAAAAAAGGTGATAGGGAGAAACCTGGGAACTATAGACCAGTGAGTCTTACGTCGGTGGTCTGCAAACTACTGGAAAGGACTCTTAAGGATAGGATCTATGAGCATTTAGAGAAGTATAGTCTGCTCATGGATAGTCAACATTTCTTTGTGAAGGGAATATCGTGCCTCACGAGCCTGATTGAGTTTTTTGAGGAGGTAACAAAAGAAATCGATGAGGGTAGGGCAGTGGATGTGGTCTACATGGACTTTAGCAAAGCACTTGACAAGGTCCCTCACGAGAGACTCATCCAGAAAGTCATGAGGCATGGGATAAGTGGAACCTTGGCTGTTTGGATAAAAAATTGGCTTAAAGGAAGAAAGCAGAGGGTAGTTGTGGAAGGAAAGTATTCTGCCTGGAGATCAATGACTAGTCAAGTGCCGCAGGGATCTGTCCTAGGACGCTTGCTATTTGTGATTTTTATAAATGACCAGAATGTAGAGGCAGAAGGATGGGTGAGAAAGTTTGCGGATGACACGAAGATTGGAGGAGTTGTGGATGGAGCTGTAGGTTGTCAAAGGTTACAAGAGGATATAGACAGGCTGCAGAGTTGGGCAGAAAAATGGCAGATGGAGTTCAATCTGGACAAGTGTGAGGTGATGCATTTTGGAAGGACAAACCAGAAGACTGAGTACAGGATTAATGGTCAATTAATTAAGAGTGTGGATGAACAAAGGGACCTTGGGGTTCAAATCCATACATCCCTCAAGGTCACTGCAATGGTTGATAGGGTAGTTAAGAAGGCCTATGGGATGCTAGGCTTCATTAACAGGGGGATTGAGCTCAAGAGTAGAGAGGTCATGTTGCAACTACAAATCTCTGGTGAGACCATACTTAAGGGTATTGTGTTCAGTTCTGGTCACCTCATTATAGGAAGGATGTGGAAGCTATGGAGAAGATGCAGAGGAGATTTACCAGGATGTTGCCTGATTTGGAGAACAAGTCATATGAAGCAAGGTTAGCAGAGCTGGGACTTTTCTCTTTGGAACGTAGAAGAATGAGAGGGGTCTTGATAGAGGTCTACAAGATTGTGAGAGGCATAGATAGGGTGGATAGTCAGTACTATCCCAGGGCACCAATAGCAAACACCAGAGGGCATAATAACAAAATTAAAGGAGGGAAGTTTAGGGGAGACATCAGGGGTAAGTTTTTTACACAGAGGGTTGTGAGTGCCTGGAATGACTTGCCAGGGATGGTGGTGGAGGCTAAAACATTAGGGGTATTTAAGAGCCTCTTGGACCGGCACATGGATTAAAGTAAAATGGAGGGTAGTGTGGGTGTAGTACTCTTTTTTAAGTATAATATAGGTTGGCACAACATGGAGGGCTGAAGGTCCTGTACTGTGCTGTAATGTTATATGGTTCTATGGTTCTTTCGCCCTGCAGATCACAGCTCATCAAGGGTACAATTAGACCACTTTTTTTTTACTGTGATAAGCCTGTCTACTTATGCCACCTTTCATGCATAAAGTTCCAAGCCCCAGCTATCCTTTGGGTGAAATCCTAGCCAGGGATTCAATAGAAGGAGTGGTGTTAAAGTACAGTATGTTGGAGAGAATGAACATAGGCAATGAATGTAAAACATAAAACAATACTTGCCCTTTGACCCACAATGGTATGCATGCCTGCACTAAGATCGATCTGACCCTTCCCTCCTACAGAGCCCTCCATCTTTCATTCATACACATACCTATCTGAGAGTTTCCTAATGTTCCTTCTACCACCACATTCCACACACCAACACTTAATTAATAAAATGACAACTCCTCCTATTCGTCTCTTGTTGAGCACTTGATCTGTGCCTCTCATCATCTGTACACCTTTATCAAGTCACCTCCCATCCTCCTCCACTCCAAAGAGAAAAGGCCGAGCTCGCTCAACCTTTCCTCATAAGACATGCTCTCAACTCCAGGCAGCATCCTGTTAAATCCCTTCTGCACCCTCTCTTCTACATTCTTTCTATTATGAGATGAACAGAACTAAACACAATACTCTAATAGTCTAGCCAGAGTTTTATAGAGCTGTAATATTACCTCATGGCTGTTGAACTCAATTCCCTGACTAATAAGGCCAATGCATCATACCACCTTATCAACTTTTCAACATCTACAGACATCCCACCCTGCAAAAACTCATTTCTGGGAGGTAGCACCCACAACCCCATATTCCACCCCTGCCCCCGGTCGACCTCCAAAGGTGTATTTTTGTCTAATCTGTAAACCAAGTTGGGTATATGCAGAAAATGTGACATTATAATATGTACTTATGTTGTTATGTGTGCTGAACAAACCAGATGAAAATGGGGTCCAGGGCTGACCCCCCCCCCCCAGGAACTATGCTGCTAATGAGTGAGAGAGATGAAGAACAGAGGTAGAGGCATCTGCTACAGATAAGAGAGAGAGAGACGAAGGATATATGTATTATGGCTTCTTCACTGATTATTTACCTTTTGCTACAAGGACACTTCTTTGCTCTTTAACATTCTTGTTGAGACAGCAGGGAGTGGACTAGTTTGATGGACATAGACATGTGGAGTTGATGGATGGCTGATACCCCGTCAGAGGGGATAAAAGACGGATCTGGGGAGAGACCCTCAGACACACCAGTGGACACTGAAAGAGAGTTGTGCACCCACAGGAATGTGGGGGCCTGGAGGATCGGTTCAGGAGAATCGGTCTAGAGCACAGTGGATGAAGGCAGACCAGTGGGGACTTGTGTGTGTGTCTGCCCTTGCCTGGGTGACGTCCATCACTGAAGAACAGTCTAGCCTGGTACGGAAGGGTCATAATCGATGACCCCAACAGTACAACAGAACAAGAAGACAATAGAAGGTTTGCCTGCTACAGCTGTTCATCTCTTGCTCGCTCTCTCTCTCTCTCCAACATTGCAACATAACAACAACTACCTTAGCACGAACTGAACTGAACTCTATATTCTCCTATGACAATTCATTTACCCCTAGACTTTGATAGAGCTTGTTTTTTACTGTTATTATTCCTTCACTTCTGTTTTTATTATTGCTAACCTGTTTCATATGTATATTGGCATTTTTGATACTGTATTGTTTAGTTTACTAATAAACACCTTTAGTTACAGTACCACCAGACTCCAACGTATCGTTCCATTTCTGCTGGTCTGTTAACCCAGTTAACACTATTACGTAACAATATTATATTATCATGGAGTTTTTTTTATACTATTGCAACTTTAAGCAAGTCTACAGGGAGTTTGGCCTCATCACATAGGATATCAGTAGAGTAGCTCCTTAGCAGCTAGCCAGCTAGTTTAAATAACATTAGCTATGATAATGAACGAATGACAACTGTAAAACTCACCTCAACATGTCTTTTACATTGTAACCTACCATGGGCAATAGAAAAGTCATTGTTTCTGAGGTCAACTGTAAAGCCCGCCCAGAGGGAAAACTGATCGGTCTACTTAGCACGAAGAGAGACCAATCAGGATGCTCCCTCTCGCTCTCGCTCTTCCTCTTCCTCTCCCTTTCCCTCTCAAAAATATTAATTTCCAGGATGTAGTATATAATTTGCGGGCGTCAGGGAGCTGCTATCAATAGGCGGGAGACTCCCGGAACTTCCGAGAGAGGTAGGATGTCTTCATCTATGGATGTTGACCTCATGATTCCACCTGTTCCTGCACACTGCTAAGAATCCTGCCATTAACCCTCTGTCTTCAAGTTTGTCCTTCCAAAGTAAATCATTTCACAGTTTTCCAAATTGAACTTGATCTGTCACTTCTCAACCCAGCTGTTTATCCTATCAATTGCTTAAGGAAATCTATGACAACCTTCTACACTATATGCAGCCATTAAGGAAAAAGGGGAGATTTCAATTCTAAATGTGATGGATGTTGGGAAATGTACAAGGCAGGATAAGACAAAAAAAAGTGTGTCGAGCACCAGGAACTCAACATCGAGAAAGTATTAAATACAGCATCTTCCATATTAAAACAGAAATTAGGAAGACAAAAAAGTTTCATTGAAAAAATATTGGCAGAGTAAAAAAGAATAAAGACACACTACGATTTTCCACAGATGTATGAAGGGAAAGATGAAAGAGTAGACTCCTTTAGAGACAGCAGCTTGAGTGTGGAAGTTGAAGATGTGCAGAGTTGTGGATAAAGACTTTGTATTTGTGTGTAGGTAATTGTCAGAGAAATGTAACAATATTGTAGGATTTTGGGAATAAAACATGCAAGACAAACTAAATGCATTCACCTTACACTGATATCATTATGTTGACACCATTTCTCAAAGTGAACAAAACAACTCAATGACCGGGTTTGTGAACTATTAGAACAGTTTCTATTATGAACAATATGCATCATGTGTCACCCATTACATTACCTACACAAATTCCCCCAAAATTCACCAAAACAAGAATTCTGAGTCTGTCAGGACCTTATACCAGCTGCCCAGCTCAGGTTCTATGTGCCTTACTTGAAGTAACAGCAGGTACCTCTGGCTCACCCAGGGGTGACAGATACACACAGGGGCATGTCGTGATGCAGAGTCAATGGTAGCGGAACCATCCAGCTCTTGGTGGGCTGGCATAAGGTGATCTACAGAAATACATTCCATCTACAATAAAATATATTTACAATAAAAGTCTTTTCACCTTATTCCAAAATGTGGAACAGGCCATCATAAAGGGGCTTAAGGGAGTGTTGACGTGCATCATGATGAACAAGATACAACAAGATTAACTGGAACGCATGAGTGCTGAATGCCATGTGGGACATAGGAGTAGATGTAAAAGAATTGAGTTTAATGAGGAGAGCAGAACACTGTGGAGAAGCTGACCAAGCAGTTGTGACATCAGAGATAAAATCCATCAGCACCCATAATAGCTGCTGTACACCAGCTCAGTTGCAGAGCACCACAGGTCCTCTTTCGGAGCCGTCCTGAGCTCCAGCAGGACCCATGGGAGACAATCATGCCAACACTCATCTGTCAGCAAGGCCCTCATTGCAGTCAAACTGCTCACGCAGGCTATTGGACTGCAGGTGATACACCATGGTGTGATGCAATTTAACACTAAGGTTCTGGACCATTGTCCAGAGGTCTGACATGAATTGGAGACCGTAGTTGGAAGAATTATCAGAAGGGATGCCGAACCGAGCCACCCAGGTGTTGATAAATGCCCAAACCATGAACTCAGCCATTGTCAATGCTAGAGGGAACAACCTCTGGCCACCTAGTGGCATTAGCTGGCACAGTAAAGAGGAACAGAATTCTTGTAATGCTCTGAAGAAAACTTTTAATTTAGTACACATCAAACCTAAATATTCTCCTGAATATACTCAAAAACTGAGCTTCCCCAACTACCTTGGGTTGAGAATTCCAAATATTCACTACCCTCTGAGTGAGGAAATATCTACTCCATTTGGTACTGACGGGCCTTTCCTATCAGCACAGATGGTGTCCTTCCTTCATGTTTTCAGTAAAGTTCAAAGTAAGTTCACTATCAAAGCATATGTATGTCACCACATACAACCTTGAGAGTCATTTCCTTCTGGGCATACTCAATAAGTCCATAATAGAATAATAGCCATAATAGAATCTGTGAAAGACTGAACCAACTTGGGTGTTCAACCAGAGTGCAAAAGACAACAAACTGTGCAAATACAAAAAGAAAGAAATAATAATAATAAATAAATAAGCAATCAATATCAAGAACATGAGATGAAGAGTCCTTGAAAATCAGCCCATAGTTTGTGGAATATAACTATACCTGTGATGATTGAGTCATATCTACCATTTTTTGTAGGATTTTCCATTCAAGGGCATTGTTTTTTCATACCAGGCTATGATGCAGCCAGTTAATATATTCGCCACTACACATCTATAGAAGTTTGTCAAAATTTTAGATGTCATGCCAAAACTCCTGAGGATGAAGAGGCACGGTTGTTTTCTTCATAATTGCACTTATGTGCTGGGCGCAGGATAGGTTCTCTGAAATAATAACACCAAGGAATTTAAACTTACTGACCCTCAATTAACTGTAATTAACTGTCTGCCTGCATTATCTTTTGTTATTTGCAGAATTCAAAATGTTTAATTGGAATATTACATATGTCAGTTGGAATGTTCTACTTGCTCTCTTTCAGCAGGTTTCTTTCATCTTTGTTGGGATTTTGCAAGGAAATGTTGGTGAGACTGCCAACATTTCATGAATCTGTCAGGTTGTTTGGGATTTCCGTGAAGGTGCACAAAAATGTTCACTTCCTGCACAAGTCTACAGGTAGCTTTCCAATTATGCTTTGCTATGGGGCTCCTCAGGGAATGCAGCATATAAGCAGAAGATCCTCCACTGCAATCTGCATAATAACCTTGTACCAGGTTGTACCTGATATGGGAAGTGCACCCACCCCCCATCTTAAAAAAAGGAAATTGCTACAAGGAACTAGAGTGAATATTTGAGAATTTAGACTTACAGAAATATTTGACTAAGTACTTTTTAATGTTTACAGGTGTGTTAAGTGTTTAGATTTTTATTGTGATTTGACAATTTTCAAAGATTTTTAATATTTGAATAGCTTTATTATTTTAATTGGCTTTGATTTTTTCAATTCAGATCCATTTAGTAATTGGGGGCTTGACTGTGCCAATCAATTATCAGCTCTCAATGTTTATTTGGGCTGTATTTGTGTCAGTGAATTTTTTAGAACTTTGACACAATCCCCATTCAATATGGAAGGTCCACTTGCTACGCAGAGCTATCCCTTGGGAGGTTGGGCTGTCATCCCCTATTTTTTTTGAATTCCTGAACTATTCATATCTTATTTTCAAATTAGCAGCAAGACCAGATAAATTACAGCTGACTAAAAATTCTGTCTTATTAGCATGGGATTATTATCATGACCTATTACTATATATTATTATCATATTGATGTTGTTATTATATTACTGTGGTCTATTATCATGGCTACAGCAGCTTAGCGAAGGCACAACGCTATTACAGCTTGGGACGTTCCGGAGTTCAGAGTTCAATTCCGGCACCGTCCGTAACCCAGGGAAGTGTGAGGTGGTACACTTTGGAAGGACAAACTCCAAGGCAGAGTACAAAGTAAATGGCAGGATACATGGTAGCGTGGAGGAGCAGAGGGATCTGGTGTTACACGGGGGCAACGGAGGAGAACCCAAATGCAGGGCACCGGCACGTCCACTCAGTTGGGGAGGCTGACATAGACCTGATTGTAGAGCAGGAATCCAGAGGGATCTTGACAACGAGACGGGGTTCACAGGGACTCTCTAGAAACTAGAGTGGAACTTAGAACTACCGGTTCTAATCGGAACAGGGAACGAAGTATCACACGAGAATTGACCAACGAACTGGCAACCTGTGATAGAATCGTCCTTGTATTTATTTCCCAGTCTCTGATGAAAGCCAGGTATGTGGTTATTGGGTAACTAGCAGCAATTGACTGAAATTGGGGTATAATCGGGGAGAAAGAAGTGTTAAAGGGGAACGGCCAACCAGAACCATGACAGTACCCCCCAACCCCACCATGGGAGCCTCCCGGCATTCCTCCAGGCCTCTCTGGATGGTCCTGATGCCTGATGGAAGTCCTGGATAAGGGAAGGGTAATTTGGTAATTACTGGTAATTTGATAAAGGAGCGGGGGACCCAGGAACTCTCTTCAGGACTGTACCCCTCCCAGTCCACCAGGTATTGGAGGCCCCTGCCCCGACGGCGCACATCTAGTAGTCATCAGACGGTGTATGCTGGATGGTTGTCGATGAGCCGGACAGGGGGAGGAGTCTCAGCTGGGGGACACAAAGGGCTGACGGAGACTGGTTTCAACTGAGACACATGGACTTTGGCAGCATGAGGCGGACCACTGTGGGATTGATAATCCTATCGACCTTGAATGGCTCCATGAAGTGGGGGGCGAGTTTCCTTGGTTCGCATTTGAGCGGGATGTCCTTGGCGGAAAGCCACACCATCTTCCCCAGTTGGTACTCCAGCGCTGGAGTCCGGTGTTGGTCGGCCGTTTTCTTATTTCGATTTGTTGATTTGAGTAGGGCCGTGCGAGTCTCCTCCAAAATCTTCCGGCACTGATCAACATGATCCTGAACTGACGGTGCCGCGATCTCTTCTTCCTGTGTAGGGAACAGCGGGGGTTGGTACCCAAAGCAGCACTCGAACGGAGACCTCCCAATGGCAGAGCTCACCAGGGAGTTGTGGGCGTACTCAACTCACGGGAGATGGTCACTCCAGGTTGACGGGTGGTTTGCCGTCACACAACGTAACATCGCCTCCAGGTCTTGTTTAACCCGTTCCGTCTGCCCGTTCGTCTGGGGGTGGAAGCCGGATGCACCTAAGGCTTGATAGAAGGCTTTCCATACCTGTGAGACAAACTGGGGACCTCGATCGGAGATTATGTCCGCGGGGATTCTGTGGAGATGGAATATGTGGCGGATGAGAAGATCTGCAGTCTCCTGCACGGAAGGTAGTTTAGGGAGGGACACATAATGACTTGGAGAAACGATCCACCACCACAGTGAGTACGGCAGTGTTTCCATGTGAAGAGGGTAGACCGATGATGAAATCTAAAGTGATGTGGGACCAGGGACGCCTAGCTACAGGCAGGGGACGGAGTAATTCCACAGGTGGCCGATGGGAGGCTTTTCCACGGGCGCAGATGGAACATGCAGAAACATAATTGGAATGGGTGTCAGTGTCCATGGAGGGCCACCAGAAATGCTTCTTCAGGAGGGTCACGGTCTGATCAACTCCGGGGTGGCAGGCGAAATGAGAAGTGTGCCCCCACCGTAGGACCTGTGATTGACTAACATCGATGTAGACCTGAATATAGAGCAGGAAACGAGAGAGATCTTGACAACGAGACGGGATTCACAGGGACTCTCTAGAAACTAGAGCGGAACTTAGAACTACTGGTTCTAATTGGAACAGGGAACGAAGTATCACACGAGAATTGACCAATGAACTGGCAACCTGTGATAGAGTCGTCATCGTATTTATTTCCCAGTCTCTGATGAGACTGGTAATTTGGTAACTAGCAGCAATTGACTGAAATTGGGGCATAATCAGGGAGAAAGAAGTGTTAAAGGGGAATGGCCAACCCGAACCATGACATCTGGGGGTCCACAGATCCCTGAAAGTTGCCTCACAGGTAGATAGGGAAGTTAAGAAAGCTTATGGAGTGTTAGCTTTCATAAGTCGAGGGACAGAGTTTAAGAGTCATGGGGTAATGATGCAGCTCTGTAAAACTCTGGTTAAGCCACACTTGGAGTATTGTGTCCAGTTCTGGTCATCTCACTGTAGGAAGGATGTGGAAGCATTGGAAAGGGTACAGAGAAGATTTACCCAGGATGCTGCCTGGTTTAGAGAGTATGCATTATGATCAGAAATTAAGGGAGCTAGGGCTTTATTCTCTGGAGAGAAGAAGGATGAGAGGAGACATGATAGAGGTATACAAGATATTAAGAGGAATAGATAGAGTGGACAGCCAGCGCCTCTTCCTTAGGGTTCCACTGCTCAATACAAGGGGACATGGCTTTAAAGTAAGGGGTGGAAAATTCCAGGGGGATATTAGAGGAAGGTTTTTTACTCAGAGAGTGATTTGTGCATAGAATGTACTGCCTGAGTCAGTGGTGGAGGCAGATACAGTAGTGAAATTTAAGAGACAGGTATATGGAGGAATTTAAGGTGGAGTGTTAAGGTGGAGGGAGGCAGGGTTTAAGGGTCGGTACAACATTGTGGGCAGAAGGGCCTGTACTGTGCTGTATTATTCTATGTTCTTTTTAAGGAATTCTTCCCGTGAGGATATGGGTTCCTCCAGGTGCTCAGGTTTCCTCTCAGTGTCCAAAGACTTACTGGTTAGTAGGCTAATTGGTCACTGTAAATTGCTGTTTGATTAGGCCAGGTCAAATAGGTGGGTTGCTGGGCAGTGCAACTCATTGCATCAGAGGGGCCTGATCAGCCCTGTTGCTCTGAAAAATAATTAAAAACTATCTTCATTTTGTCTTTCCAATGTGATTGTTTGCTGACAGAGTCTTGAGAGCTTCCCCTGGGTTTCATGGTTTCCTCTTACACCACAAATCTATCCTAGTTAGTAGGCTAACTGGCTACTGTAGTCACTGCTCTAATAAATATGTGTGTGGTTGGTGAATCATGGTGGGAGGAGTAGAATGGGATGGCAAATGAGAATTCTCTGAGGGCCAGCATAGACTTGAAAGGTGTATGGTTTTCTAACTCAGAAGGAAGTAGTGGAAATATACAAGTTTATTTCTGTATGAGTCATGCTAAATATATTTTTCACTCTTCCAACATTACTTAATGTGCACACCTCAATGTTAGAAATACAAGGCTTTGCAAAATCACCTGCTTGACTGCGGATTAATGCCCTTGTGGAGATAATGCTAGTTCACACACTTTGCATGCTCACTAGCAGATATCTTCTCTGAGGATTGTCACCTTGTCATGGTGGAGAGGCTTGTGAGTTCCTGAGATCTCAAAGTAATGATGTCTGGCGATTAATCATCTGGTACTTCGCTCCTGGTGGGATCACCCATGGTAAGAAGTGATCCAATCAAGACCCCAATGGTGGAGATGGTGGAAGATGATGGCACATCACAATGGCAAGGAAGGTGGAGGAAGGATGCAACAGTGAAAGGTCTCCAGTCATCTTGTAATCAATACAATTGGATCTTGACCCTGATATGGTGGCTATCAATGTATCATCCTCCCCAAAATCATGCACAGGTATTCCCCATTGAAGGAATCTACCGACAACCCCTTAAGGAAACATCGAGTGATCACACTACTATGGACAAATGAAGTGAAATTAATTTGTACTGCATGGTTAAATGACTTACACTGCTGGTCTGAAATTCAAATTCAAGGTCATCTGAAATTTGCATGTTTTAATGACTAGTACTGGAATATTCCTATTTGACCAATTGGCCACTCCCATCTACAAACGTTTAGATTTTCCTACAACATCAGAATCAGTACCAGGTTTAATATCACCGGCATAAAACCATAAGATATAGGAGCAGAAGTAGGCCATTCACCCCATTGAGTCTGCTCCGCCATTCAATCACGGGCTGATCCAATTCTTCCGGTCATCCCCACTCCCCTACCTTCTCCCCATACCCTCGATGCCCTGGCTAATCAAGAACCCAACTGTCTCTGCCTTAAATACACCTGATGATTTGACCTCCACAGCTGCTCATGACAACAATTTTCACAGATTTACCATCCTCTGACTGAAGTAATCTCTCTGCATCTCTGTACTAAATGGATGTCCTTCAATCCTGAGATTGTACTCTCTTGTCCTAAAATCCCATACCATGGGAAATAACTTTGCCATATCTAATCTGTTCAGGCCTTTTAACATTCAGAATGATTCTATCAGATCCCCCCTAATTCCCCTAAATTCCAGGGAATACAGCCCAAGAGCTGCCCTACATTCCTCATGTGGTAACCCTTTCATTCCTGGAATCATTCTCGTCAATCTTCTCTGAACCCTTTCCAATGTCAGTATATCCTTTCTAAAGTAAGGAGCCCAAAACTGCACACAATACTCTGTGTGGTTTTAGAGCATCAGCATCACATCCATGCTCTTATATTCTATACCTCTAGAAATGAATGCCAACATTGCATTTGCCTTCTTCATAACCAACTCAACCTGGACGTTAACCTTTAGTGTATCCTGCACAAGGATTCCCAAGTCCCTTTGCATCTCTGCATTTTGAATTCTCTCCCTATCTAAGTAATAGTCTGCCCATTTATTTCTTCCATCAAAGTGCATGACCATACACTTTCCAACATTGTATTTCATTTGCTATTTCTTTGCCCATTCCCCCAGACTATCTAAGTCTCTCTGCAGGCTTTCTGTTTCCTCAACATGACCCACTCCTCCACCTATCTTTGTATCATTGGCAAATTTAGCCACAAATTCATTAATCCCATAGGCCAAATCATTGACATACATTGTAAAAAGCAGCGGTCCTAACACCAACCCCTGTGGAACTCCTTTGGGAGCCAGTGGAGCCAGCCAAAATAGGATCTCTTTATTTCCACTCTCTGTTTTCTGCTGATCTGCCAATGCTCCACCCATGCTAGTACTTTCCCTGTAATTCCATGGGCGCTTATCTTGCTAAGCAGCCTCATGTGCGGCACCTTGTCAAAGTCCTTCTGAAAATCCAAGTACACCACATTCACTGAACCTCTATTGCCTATCCTGTTTGTAATTTCTTCAAAAAATTGCAGTAGGTTTGTCAGGCAGGATTTTCCTTTCAGGAAACCATGGTGGCTTTGGCCTATCTTGTCATATGCCTCCAGGTACTCCATAATCTAATCCCTAATGATTGATTCCAACAACTTCCCAACCATTGATAGGTTAGCTTGTCAGGCTAACTGGTCTATAGTTTCCTTTCTGCTGCCTCCTACCCTTTTTAAATAGTGGAGTAACATTTGCAATTTTCCAGTCATCCAGTAGAATGTCAGAATCTATCAATTCTTGAAAGATTAATACCTCTGCAATCCCTCCAGCGACTTCCTTCAGAACCCGAGGGTGTATTCCATCAGGTTCAGGAGATTTATCCACCCTCAGACCATTAAGCTTCCTGAGTACTTCTCAATTGTAATTTTCACTGCACATACTTCACTCCCTGATACTCTTGAATGTCAGTAGATGTCATCCACTGTGAAGACTGATGCAAAATAAGCATTCATTTCCTCTGTCATCTCTGTGTCTCTTATTACAATATCTCCAGAGTCATTTTGTATTGGTCCTATATCTACCCTCAACTCTCTTTTACCCTTTATATACTTAAAAAAGCTTTTAGTATCTTCTTTGATATTAGTCACCTGCTTCCTTTGATAATTCATCTTTTCCTTCCTAATGACCTTCTTAGTTTCCTTCTGCAAGTTTTTAAAAGCTTCCCAGTCCTCTATCTTCCCATGAGCTTTGTCTTCCTTGTCTTTTGCTTTTACTTTGGCTCTAACTTCACTTGTCTGTCTCGATACTGTCGTTCTTCCGTGCGAAAATTTCTTCGTATTTGGAATATATCTTTCTAGCACTTACCTCATTTTTCACAGAAACTCCAGCCATTGCTAGTCCTTCCTGCTAGTGTCCCTTTCCAGTCAACCTCTCATGCCTTTGTAATTTCCTTTATTCTACTGAAATACCGACACATTGGAATTTAGATTCTCCTCCTCAAATTTCAAAGTGAACTCGATCATATTGTGATCACTGTTCCCTAAGGGCTCCTTAACCTTAAACTCTTATCACCAACACTCAATCCAATGCAGTTGATTCCCTAGTGGGCTCAACAACAATCTATTCTAAAAAGCCATCCCTTAGACATTCTACAAATTCTCTCTCTTGAGGTCCAGTACTGGTCTGGTTTTCCAAATCCACTTTCATGTTAAAATCCCCAGTCCACGATTATCATGATATTGCCCTTCTGACACGCCTTTTCTATCTCTTGCTGTAATTTACAATCCACATCCCGGCTGCTTTATGGAGGCCTATTTACAACTGCCATTAGGATCCTTTTATACCTATGCCATTTCTTAATTCAAACCATAGAGACTCTACACCTCTATGGCATATGTCGTGAAATTTGTTAACTTTGCAGCAGCGGTACAATGCAATACATAATAATGGAGAAAAAATGTGAATTACAGTAAGTATATAGAAATAGTTAGTAATAGTTAGAAACATAGAAAACCTACAGCACATTACAGGCCCTTCACATCCCCAAGGCTGTGCTAAACATGTCCTTATTTTAGAAATTACCTAGGGTTATCCATAATCCTCAATTTTCTAAGCTCCACGTACCTATCCAGGACTCTCTTAAAAAACCTTATCGTATCCGCCTCCACTACTGTCACCAGCAGCCCATTCTACAAACTCATCACCTTTTGCGTAAAAATATTTACCCCTGACATCTCCGCTGGATCTTCTTTCAAGCACCACAAAACTGTGCTCTCCCGTGTTAGCAATTTCAGCCCTGGGAAAAAGTTAAATTAAATAAGCAGTGCAAAAACAGAAATAAAAATGTAGCAAGGTAGTGTTCATGGATTCAATATCCATTCAGAAATCGGATAGCAAATGGAAAGAAGCTGTTCCTGAATCATTGAGTGCATGCCTTCAGGTTTCTGTACCTCCTTCCTAATGGTAACAATGGGAAGAGGGCTTATTTCAGTCCTGTGTAGTAGCCCTCTCCCCCCCCCCCACCCCGTACCAGACAGTGAATGCAGCGAGTTATGAATGCAGCTCTTGAAGGTACATCAGAACTTTCCAATGTTCAGTGTGGTAATGGTGTGACATGTATGAATTATTCAGCTGAGGAATGATAAAGCTAATAATGATAATCAAATGATCTGGCCTCAGAAATTGTAGAATTACAAACTACCATCTCCCCAAGGTTAGTGTAACAGTGAGTTGTGCGATAACTCCATTCAGACAAAACAGCACGTGAAAGAATGCGTAAATTACAACAAACATCCACAATCACTTTCCTTCTCAGCAATCATATCAGAATTCATGCTGTTCAAGAGATTCAGGTGAGTGTTCTGTGAATCTGCAGAGAAACCTGTATCAAAGCTGTACGATATGATTCGATTGACATTTTCCAAAGAAAACTAAGGGAGTTAGCAGAAGAATCATTGAAAAAGATGAGGACTACATACTCTAGATGTTATCTGCTTTGCTTGCATAAGCACCTCTAAAGAGACTTATTACCAACTAACATAAGATGAAAAGTATGAGAAGAATATGGGAGTGTGCACCTGCCAGGCATTCCTGTCATTTCTGGCTTGTCACTCAGTGTTAAGACCTTCACGGAAGACAAGAACTATACACATAAACTTTGAGCTGTCATTCATCAATCCTAGTGATATCATAAAGGTCACAAATAACATCAGTGTCTATCACACAATTTTAATTTTTAAATATTTCTGACGTAAGATTGCAGCTATTTTGAAATCAAGCGTTATTTGTGTTGATTAGAGAAAGATTTCATTTTAAGTTTGGCTGTCTGTATTAAACAGAAGTCTGCTGAGGTGTAGATGATGTTTATCTTGTAGAAAGGCTTCAAAAATAGATTGAACTGAAAGCAGATGTTAATTAATGGCTCAGCATTAACATTCCCATCCTTGGCTTTCACTATCTCTGCAATCACTTGCATTCTTACAACCCCACAAGGAATCTGCAAATGCTCAGTTCTATATTAAATAATTATTAAAAAGGGAATTCATGTCTATTATTTGGTTTTTCCCAGCATGACCACCTTCTTTTTTACTACTCCCTGCAAACCTGGTCATCCAAAATCATTATGGCTGTGAACCTGGCTGGGAACCTCCATTTGCCCAATACCTCTGTTATAGGATTCTCATTAATGTGGGCAGTTCACAGCTCCCTCATGTGCCCTCAGCCCCATACTCTACTCCCTGTACACTCACAATGATGTGGCCAGATTCTGCTCTACTTCCACCTACGAGTTTGAAGATGAACAACATCTCAAATTATGACAAGTCAGAGTACAGGAAGGAGAAGGGAAGGAGTAGGAAAGATGTCAGCAAAATAGAGAGCGTACAGAGGAAATTTACTAGAATGTTACCTGGGTTTTAGCACCTAAGTTACAGAGAAAGGTTGAACAAGTTAGGTCTTTATTCTTTGGAGCGTAGAAGGTTAAGGGGGGACTTGATAGAGGTATCTAAAATTATGAGGGGGATAGATAGATTTGATGTGGATAGGCTTTTTCCATTGAGAGTAGGGGAGATTCAAACAAGAGGACATGATTTGAGAGTTAAGGGGCAAACGTTAATAGGTAACACGAGAGGGAACTTCTTTACTGAGAGAGTGGTAGCTGTGTGGAATGAGCTTCCGGTAGAACTGGTAGAGGTAGGATCGATTTGGTCATTTAATAAAAATTAGATAGGTATATGGACAGGAAAGGAATGGAGGGTTATGTGCTGAGTGCAGGTGACTAGGTGAGAGTAAGCATTCGGCACATACTAGAAGGGCCAAGATGGCCTGTTTCCATGCTGTAATTGCTATATGGTTAGTGACATAGTTTCGTGACGATAACCTCTCCCTCAATATCAACAAAGAGTTGGATGATGACTTCAGAAAGGGATGCTGCACTTGGTCCTGTCTACATCAACAGTGTTCAGGTTGAGGAGCTTGAGAGCTTGAAGTTCTTAATGTAAACATCACCAATAGTCTACTCTGGTCCAAACACACTGATGTCACAGCCAAGAATGCTCACCAATGCCCCTATTTCCTCAGGAGGCAAAATAAATTTGGCATGACCCCGTCGACCCGCACCAATTTTTATCAATGTGCCATAGAAAGCTATGCTAAAGGTTCTGCATGCAAGAAACTGCAGAGAGTTATGGGCACAGCTCAGCACATCATGGAATCTAACATCTCGTCTATGGACTCTGTCTACATTTCTCACTGCCTCAGTAAAACAGCAGCATAATCAAAGATCCCATCCATTCTAGACATTTATTTCTTCTCTCCCTCTTCCATTGGGCAGAAGATACAAAAACATGGAAGCATGTACCACCACAAACAGGAGAAAATCTGCAGATGCTGGAAATACAAGTAATGCACACAAAATGCTGGAGGAACTCAGCAGGGCAGGCAGCATCAATGGAAAAGAGTGGTTGAATGTTTTCTCTCAACTTCTTTAGATCATTGTTAATTTTACAACCTTGTAAAAATTGACCTTGTAGGTCAATTTTAAATCATTGCCTTATTTCTATGTGGTTCAATGTTATATTCTGATTCAATAATGCTTCTGTAGAAAACCCTAGAAAAATTTTTAATAAATATTATTGGAAACTATTGTTGTTTTACAATATTAAAGGGTGTGCATTGTTTTTAAAGATAGAGTTATTTCTGATAGGGACAATAAAATTTTTAAAAATCTAAGTAAGGTCTTAGACATCAATAAAATGAATTTCTCTGAAAGTACAACAGATCTTTAGTGTTGAACGAGAATGAAAATCTAGATTATGAGTTAGGACACACACAAAAAGCTAGTGGAATGCAGCAGGCCAGGCAGCATCTATAAGAAGAAGCACTGTTGACGTTTCGGGCCGAGACACTTTGTTAGTAGTCCTGACGAAGGGTCTTGGCCCGAAATGTCAAAAGCTGCTTCTTCCTATAGATGCTGTCTGGCCTTCTGTGTTCCACAAGCATTTTGTGTGTGTTGCTTGAATTTCCAGCATCTGCAGATTTCCTCATGTTTACGATTATGAGTTAAGACTTGTCGGGTTATCTGTGGCCATTCTACTGATGTTACAGTGGATAGCAGGAAAACATTCACATTTCAATATAATACAGTAAACATTAGTGGGAAGTTGAAGGATTGAGAAGCTTTTAAAAACTAACAGAAGGCAACTAAAAAAGTCATAAAGAGAGAAAAGAGGGAAGAGAGAGAGAATTATAGACCGGTTAGCCTGACGTCAGTGGTGGGAAAGATGCTGGAGTCAATTATAAAAGAGGAAATTACCACACATTTGGATAGCAGTAGAAGGATCAGTCCGAGTCAGCATGGATTTATGAAGGGAAAATCATGGTTGACTAATCTTCTGGAGTTTTTTGAGGATATAACTATGAAAATGGACAAGGGAGAACCAGTGGATGTAGTGTACCTGGACTTCCAGAAAGCTTTTGATAAAGTCCCACATAGGAGATTAGTGGGCAAAATTAGGGCACATGGTATTGGGGGCAGAGTACTGACATGGATTGAAAATTGGTCGGCTGACAGGAAACAAAGAGTAGCGATTAACGGGTCCCTTTCGGAATGGCAGGCTGTGACCAGTGGGGTACCACAAGGTTCGGTGCTGGGACCACAGCTGTTTACAATATACATTAATGATTTAGATGAAGGGATTAAAGGTAACATCAGCAAATTTGCCAATGACACAAAGCTGGGTGGCAGTGTGAAATGTCAGGAGGATGTTATGAGAATGCAGGGTGACTTGGACAGGTTGGGTGTGTGGGCAAATGTATGGTAGATGCAGTTTAATGTGGATAAATGTGAGGTTATCCACTTTGGTGGCAAGAACAGGAAGGCAGATTACTATCTAAATGGAGTCAAGTTAGGAAAAGGGGAAGTACAATGAGATCTAGGTGTTCTTGTACATCAGTCAATGAAAGCAAGCATGCAGGTACAGCAGGCAGTGAAGAAAGTTAATGGCATGCTGGCCTTTATAACAAGAGGAATGGAGTATAGGAGTAAAGAGGTCCTTCTGCAGCTGTACAGGGCCCTGGTGAGACCCCACCTGGAGTATTGTGTGCAGTTTTGGTCTCCAAATTTGAGGAAGGACATTCTTGCTATTGAGGGAGTGCTGCGTAGGTTCACAAAGTTAATTCTCGGAATGGCGGGATTGTCATATGTTGAAAGATTGGAGCGACTGGGCTTGTATACACTGGAATTTAGAAGGATGAGAAGGGATCTGATTGAAACATATAAGATTATTAAGGAATTGGACATGCTGGAGGCAGGAAGCATGTTCCCGCTGATGGGTGAGTCCAGAACTAGAGGCCACAGTTTAAGAATAAGGGGTAGGCCATTTAGAACAGAGATGCAGAAAAACTTTTTCACCCAGAGAGTGGTGGATATGTGGAATGCTCTGCCCTAGAAGGCAGTGGAAGCCAAGTCTCTGGATGCATTCAAGAGAGAGTTAGATAGAGTTCTTATAGATAGTGGGGTCAAGGGATATAGGGAGAGGGCAGGAACGGGGTACTGATTGTGTATGATCAGCCATGGTCACAGTGAATAGTGGTGCTGGCTAGAAGGGCCGAATGGCCTACTCCTGCACCTACTGTCTATTATCTATTGTCTATAAAAGATGAAATATGAAAGGACGCTAGCCATTAATATACAATGAGTTTTTTCCAGATATATAAAGAGTAAAAGGGAGTCGAGAGTGGATATTTGACCACTAGAAAATGGCACTGGAGAGGTAGTAAGGTAGGGGACAGACTGAATAAGTATTTTGCGTCAGCGTCACAGTGGAAGATACTGGCAGAATGCCTCAAGTTTCAGAGTGTCAGGGGGCAGAAGTTGGTTTTGTTGCTATTACTAAGGAGAAGGTGCTCAGGAAGCTGAAAAGCATGAAGTCATCTGGACCAGACTGACTACAACCCAGGATTCTGAAAGAGGTTACTAATGGCGACATTAGTAATGATCCTTCAAGAATCACTGGATTCTGGAACAATTCCTGAGGACTGGAAAATTGCAAATTCCACTCCACTGTTTAAGAAGGAAGGGAGTCAGAAGAAAGGAAATTCAAGTCAAGTCAAGTCAAGTCACTTTTTATTGTCATTTCAACCATAACTGCTGGGACAGTACATAGTAAAAACAAGACAATGTTCTTCAGGACCATGGTGCTACATGAACAATACAAAAACTAAATTGAACTACGTAAACCAACACAAAAACTACACTAGACTACAGACCTACCCAGGACTGCATAGAGTACACAGAACAGTTCAGGCATTACAATAAATAATGAACAAGACCATAGGCACAGCAGAGGGCAGTAGGTTGGTAGTCCGATGGCTTGGAGGAAAATCTATTACATAAATAAACAGCTGAATGGTGGTGTCCGGGATTCCGTCCATTTCTGTACTCCCGCCAAGTATTTTGTTGTCACAGATGTAGTCCAATTTAGTGTCCATTGGAAAGGAGAATGGATGGCAGAATGGCCAGCCAGCTAGGGCTTGCTTTTTTCCTGGCACAGAGTCCTGTCCACTAGCCTTGACTTCCTCGCACACTGCTTACAACGTCCCCACCTCTGGCCACTGGCATCAGGTGACTCCAAGGACTGCAGGCCCAATTCCCTCAGCAAGCAGACATTGGAGAGCAGAACGGACAGGAGAACCAGCCGGCTAGGGCTTACTTTCTTTCCTGGCATGGACTCCTGCCCGCTCTCCTTGCTCAACATGCTTACGAGTTGTGTTGGCGCATGGCCTAGTGAATAAGGCATCGGTCTAGTGATCTGAAGGTCACTGGTTCGAGCCTCAGCTGAGGCAGCGTGTTGTGTCCTTAAGCAAGGCACTTAACAACACATTGCTCTGCGACAGCACTGGTGGCAAGCTGCTTGGGTCCTAGTGCCCTTCTCTTGGACAACATCGGTGGTGTAGAGAGGAGAAGGCTTGCAGCATGGGCAACTGCTGGTCTCCCATACAACACTGCCCAGGCCTGCTCCCTGGAAACATTCCAAGGTGCCAATCCATGGTCTCACAAGACTAACAGATGCCTATTCTATTGAGTGGTGAGTGCATGGAATAGGCTACTGACAATGGTGGTGGAGGTGGATACGATAGGGTCATTTAAGAGACTCCTGGATAGGTAGGTGGAGCTTAGAAAAATAGAAGGCTATGGATAACCCTATCAAACCCATGTTTGATACAGCTTTGTGGACTGAAGGATCTGTATTATTCTGTAGGTTTTCTATGTTTCTATGATTCTATGATAGAATAGGACAAAGTCAGCATGGTTTTCTAAAGGGGAAATCTTGCCTGACAAATCTGTTGGAATTCTTTGAGGAAATAACAGGCAGGATAGACAAAGCAAAGTCAATGGATGTTGTTTATTTGATTTTCAGAAAGCCTTTGACAAGGTGAGGCTGACCAACAAGTTAAGAGCCCATGGAATTACAGGAAATGTACCAGCATGGATAGAGGATTGGCTGATTGGAAGGAGGCAAAGAGTGGGAAGATGGCTGCCAGTGATGAGTGGTGTGCCACAGGTCTTTTCATGTTGAATGTCAATGATTTAAATGAAGGAATTGATGGCTTTGTGGCCAGTTTTGTGGATGGTACGAAGATAGGTGGAGGGGCAGGGAGTGTTGAGGAAGCAGGTTGTCTGCAGAAAGATTTAGACAGATTGCGGGAATGGACAAGGAAGTGGAGATGGAATATAGTGTAGGGAATTGCATGGTCATGCATTTTGACAGAAGGAATAAAGGCATGGACTATATTCTAAATGGGGTGAATTTCAAAAATCAGAAGTGCACAATGACTTGGGAGTCGTTGTGCAGGATTCCCTAAAGGTTAACTTGCAGGCTGAGTTGGTGGTAAGGTAGGTAAATGCATTTTTAGCATTCATTTCAAGATGACTAGAATACAAAATTAAGGATGTAATACTTAAGCTTTATAAGGCATTGCTCAGATTGCACCTGGAATGTTGTGAGCAGTTTTGATCCCCTTATCTAATAAAGGATGCTGGCATTGGAGAGGGTCCAGAGGAAGTTCACGAGAATGATCCCAGGAATGAAATGGTTAAAACATGAGGGTTGCTTAATGGACCTGGGCCTGTGCTTGCTGGAGTTTAGAAGTATGAAGGGGATCTCATTGCAACCTATCAAATATTGAAAGGTCCGCACAGTATGGACGTGGAGAGGATGTTTCCTATGATGGAGGAGTCTAGGACCGGAGAGCAGAGATAGAGTGGATGTACAGACGATGATTCCTATAGTGGGGGAGTCTAGGACCAGCGGACACACTCAGAATTGAGTGACATCCATATAGAAATGAAATGTGGAAAAGAATTCTTTAGCCAAAGGATTATGAGTCTATGGAATTCATTGCCTCAGATGGTTGTGCAGGCCAAGTAACTGGGTATTTTTAAGGCAGATGTTGAGAGGTTCTTGATTAATCAGGGTGTCAAAGCTTACAAGGAGAAGGCAAGAGAAAGTGTTTGAGAGGGATGATGGATCAGACATGATGGAATAGCAGAGCTGACTCAATGAGCCGAATGGCCAAATTCTGCTCCTATGTCTTATGGTTTTATGATCTATGGGATCCCAGTTTGGCTCTTGGAGCCAGTTCATTGCCTTAAGAGGAGAGAGTGTTCCAGACCAAGAAAAGCTGAAGCTGTTAACTGCAAAGTGACATTGACTTCCAACTGGAAGGCTGTTTATTTATGTACAGTAAATGTCTCCATAATCTGGGGAATGGTGGGGCTGAGAACAAGGAATTTCAGGAGGACGTCCACATGAGGCTTAAGTTTCCTCTTTCTCCCACATAAAAATCTTTGACAATGTTTATCAGCTGTGCTCTTTTATTTAGGGATGGGGCTGATTTCAAAATTACCTTCACCCTAAGGTGACACAACTAAGAAATACTGAAGCAGACATAAATGAAATGAAAGAAAATAAATTATAAGAGATTTGCAAATGTTAACCATGTAACATCCAGCATCCACCTATAACACTACACTGTGAAGGACTTGGAAGACAAACTCCATCCATGCAATCAGGAAAATTGCTGATGAATTACAAATGAGATACTCTGCGTCACTGTATTTGATGTGAATTTTCAATGTGCTATTGGTAGAGGAGAGCAGTGACAAGTCCCATAATGCAACTGGGAGAGGGCATCCAACAATCTGCACCTGGTGCACCAATGATCACTCCACTGCACTCACTATTTCTAAACCTGCACCGTCACATCATCAGTTCATATACTGCAGTAGTCCCATCCCCAATCACAACATCTCCTAGCTCTTGAAGAACAGTAATCAGTATCAGCATTGCAAACATCTCTCTGCTCCCAGGAAAAATAATAGTTTTGTGAAGCAGAGTGGTATGTAATATGTACCTTGAACTGT
This sequence comes from Hypanus sabinus, assembly GCF_030144855.1. NCBI lineage: Eukaryota > Metazoa > Chordata > Chondrichthyes > Myliobatiformes > Dasyatidae > Hypanus > Hypanus sabinus. Next base: position 72,177,049 of record NC_082706.1, read on the forward strand.
GTGAGCTGCTGGGGTGTGAAGGAATGCAGCTGTCCTGTGTGTTAATAAAGACTGGATCAGCTGGAAGGACAAGCACACTAACATTAGCATACTGCAGGAAGCCAACATGAACAGCAAATCTACCACAATAAAACAATAACAACTCCAATGAATAGGTCATGCTATCCAGATGCCTAACTCTTGTCTCGCCAATTTACATCCACTTTAAGAAAGATCAATGCTCCACTGGTGGACTTCAAAGATAACATATAACAATCACAGCACGGAAACAGGCTATCTCGGCCCTCCTAGTCCGTGCCGAACTCTTAATCTCAAATATTGATCTCAAGTACATCCCAAATATTGATTGGCATCTCCCTAGAGTGAGGGGTTTAGATGGGGTGGGGATGGTTAGGTGTGTTCAGGAAGTTTCTTGACACAATATGTAGATAAGCCTACAAGAGTAGAGGCTGTATTTGATCTGGTATTGGGAAATGAACCTGGTCAGGTGTCAGATCTCTCAGTGGGAGAGCATTTTGGAGATAGTGATCACAATTCTATCTCCTTTACCATAGCATTGGAGAGGAATAGGAACAGTTAAGTTAGGAAAGCATCTAATTTGTGTAAGGAGAAATATGAAGCTATCAGGCATGAACTTGGAAGCATAAATTGGGAACAGATGTTCTCAGGGAAATGTATGGTAGAAATGTGTCAAATGTTCTGCACAGGTACATTCCAATGAGACAGGGGAAGGATGGAAGGATACAGCAACTGAGGCTGTTGTAAATCTAGTCAAGAAGAAAAGAAAAGCTTACAAAAGGTTCAAAAAGCTAGGTAATGATAGAGATCTAGAAGATTATAAGGCTATCAGGAAGGAGTTTAAGAATGAAATTAGGAGAGCCAGAAGGGGCTGTAAGAAGGCCTTGTAGAAAACCCCAAGGCATTCTACAAGTATGTGAAGAGCAAGAGGATAAGATGTGAGAGAATAGGACCAATCAAGTGTCACAGTGGAAAAGTGTGTATGGAACCAGGGAAGATAGCAGAGGTACTTAATGAATACTTTGTTTCAGTATTCACTATGGAAAAGGATCTTGGTGATTGTAGGGATGACTTACAGCGGATTAGAAAGCTTGAGCATATGGACACTAAGAAAGAGGATGTGCTAGAGCTTTTGGAAGGCATCAAGTTGGATAGGTCTCCAGGACCCAACTGAACACCACTCCATTCCTTTGCAATTTTTGCTCATTTCTTTCTCAAATCCTGCTAAAACATTGTTTACATTTACATCATTTGTTATTATATTGTAATTTGCCCTTTACTGTGTCTATTGTCTTGTTTATTAATTATTGTACTGTTTTGTGCTCTTTATGCAGTCCCATGTAGCTTTGTGATGTTTCATGTAGCACCAGGGTCCTGGAGGAACGTTGTTTCATTTTTACTGTTTTTTCATTTTTACCAGCAGTTATGGTTGAAATAACAATAAAAGCGACTTGACTTGACTGGATGAGATATGCCCCAGGCTACCGTGGGAGGCGAGGGAGGAGATTGCTGAGCCTCTGGCAATGATCTTTGCATCATCAATGAGAGTTCATCAGTGAGAGGTTCCAGAGGATTGGAGGGTTGCAGATGTTGTTCCCTTATTCAAGAAAGGGAGTAGAGATAGTCCAGGAAATTATAAACCAGTGAGTCTTACTTCAGTAGTTGGTAAGTTAATGGAGAAGATCCTGAGAGGCAGGATTTATGAATATTTAGAGAGGTATAATATGATTAGGAATAGTCAGCATGGCTTTGTCAAAGGTAGGTCATGCCTTACGAGCCTGATTGAAATTTTTGAGGATGTGACTAATTGATGAAGGTAGAGCAGTAGATATAGTGCATATGGATTTCAGCAAGGGATTTGAAAAGGTACCTCCTACAAGGCTTATTGAGAAAGTAAGGAGGCATGGGATCCAATAGGACTTTACTTTGTGGATCCAGAAGTGGCTTGCTCACAGAAGGCAAAGAGTGATTGTACACAGTTCATATTCTGCATGGAGGACGGGGACCAGTGATGTGCCTCAGGGATCTGTTCTGGGAGTGTGTGTGTGTGTGTGTGTGTGTGTGTGTGTGTGTGTGTGTGTGTGTGTGTGTGTGTGTGTGTTGGAGGGGTGAGGGTTAGTTCGCTGCAGGGTTATGTTACATGCCTGCTTCACAAAGACTGCAACAGTTTCAGAGACATTCAATCTGCCAGTTGAAAATTCATTGATAGTGTTGTATCAATAGATCTCTAATTCCTCAGGAAAGCCAGTATATGCTGCCATGACACTGGAAATTGCTGGTTCCGGCCCTGCTTCCTCAGCTCCACTCTGAGGAAAAAGAAAAGATCCAGCAGGATAAATTGTCAGGCTTGGGTGGTTGTCAAAATAGTCAAGTTTAATAAATTAAATTGACTTGGAAACACAGATTCTATATAAACAATATGATTTTGAAAGAGAGACAAATGGTCACAAAAGGGTATTAATCAGAATTAAGATTCCAGAGGACTGGATAGATAGAAAGAGCATGGAAGTTTGGAAAGCAGGAATGCAGTAAAGACTCTGTTGCTGGTAGTTCCAGACTGAATTGTCAGTGTGTGGTCATTTAAATGGCATTTGGTTCGAAGCTTGAACACGTCATCAACCACTAAAGTTCTAGATTAATTGGATTTGACCATGTGAATCTATTAGTCCTCATGGACTCCAGCTACTAAGCCCAGTTATGCTGAAAATGCACATATTCATTTAGGCCAGTTATATTATCAGGGATGATTTCAGGGATTTGGATTAGGAGGCAAATGGGAAGATAAACTGAGGTGGCACCATAGCGTAATGGTTAGCACAACGCTTTACAGTACAGGTAACAGGGGTTCAATTCCTGCTTTTGCATGTAAGGAGTTTGCACATTCTCCCTGTGACCATGTTGCTTTCCTCCCACAGGCAATAGACGTAGCGGTTGGTAGGTTAATTGTTCATTGTAAATTGTCCTGAGATTAGGCTTGGATTAATAGACAATAGACAATAGGTGCAGAAGTAGACCATTCGGCCCCTCGAGTCTGCACCGCCATTCTGAGATCATGGCTGATCATTCACTATCAATACCCAGTCCCTGCCTTGTCCCCATATCCCTTGATTCCCCTATCCATCAGATATCTATCCAGCTCCTTCTTGAAAGCATCCAGAGAATTGGCCTCCACCGTCTTCCGAGGCAGTGCATTCCACACCTCCACAACTCTCTGGGAGAAGAAGCTCTTCCTCAACTCTGTTTTAAATAACCGACCTCTTATTCTCAATCCATGCCCTCTGGTACTGGACTCTCCCAACATCTGGAACATATTTCCTGCCTCAATCCTATCAAATCCTTTAATTCTCTTAAACGTTTCAATCAGATCCCCTCTCAATCTCCTCAATTCCAGCGTGTAGAAGCCCAATCTCTCCAATCTCTCTGCGTAAGACAGCCCTGCCATCCCAGGAATCAACCTAGTGAATCTACGCTGCACTTCCTCAATTGCCAGAATGTCCTTCCTTAAACCTGGAGACCAAAACTGTACACAATATTCCAGGTGTGGTCTCACCAGGGCCCTGTACAAATGCAAAAGGACATCCTTGCTCTTGTATTCAATTAACCTTGTAACAAAGGCCAACATTCCATTTGCCCTCTTTACTGCCTGTTGCACTTGCTCGTTCACCTTCATTGACTGGTGAACTAGGACTCCTAGGTCTCTTTGCATTTCTCCCTTACCTAACTCGACACCGTTCAGACAATACTCTGCCCTCTTGTTCCTGCTTCCAAAGTGGATAACTTCACATTTATTCACATTGAATGACATCTGCCAAGTATCTGCCCACTCACTCAGCCTATCCAAGTCTCCCTGTATTCTCCTAACGTCCTCTTCGCATGTCACAGTGCCACCCAGTTTAATATCGTCAGCAAACTTGCTGATATAGTTTTCAATGCCCTCATCTAAATCATTGACATAAATCGTAAAGAGCTGTGGTCCCAATACAGAGCCCTGTGGTACCCCACTAGTCACCTCCAGCCAGTCCGAGAAACACCCATTCACTGCTACCCTTTGCTTTCTATCTGCCAACCAGTTTTCTATCCATGTTGAAACCCTGCCCTCAATGCCATGAGCTCTGATTTTACTCACCAATCTCCTATGTGGCACCTTATTGAATGCCTTCTGAAAATCTAGGTACACAACATCCACTGGCTTACCCTCGTCTAACATCCTTGTTACACCCTCAAAAAACTCCAACAGATTAGTCAAGCATGATTTGCCCTTGGTAAATCCATGCTGGCTCGGCCTAATCCTATTTCTGCCATCTAGATGTGCCACTATTTCGTCCTTAATAATGGACTCAAGCATCTTCCCCACGACTGACGTTAGGCTAACAGGGCGATAGTTCTCCGTTTTCTCCTTCCCTCCCTTCTTGAAAAGTGGGACAACATTAGCCACTCTCCAATCTTCAGGAACTGATCCTGAATCTAAGGAACATTGGAAAATGATCACCAATGCATCCGCAATTTCCTGAGCCACCTCTTTTAGAACCCTCGGATGCAGACCATCTGGACCCGGGGATTTATTAGCCTTCAGTCCTACCAGTCTACTCATCACAGTTTCTTTCCTAATGTCAATCTGTCTCAATTCCTCTGATATCTTATGACCCTGGCCCATCAGAGGATGGCTGGGCAGCATGGCTTGAATGGCCAGAAATACCTATTCTCAATAAATAACTTACTTTAGTGTTTAACAGCTATTAAAAGTAAATAGTTTAAAGTTACTCTGAATATTGGGGGGGTGGCAGAAGAGTTTTGAATTGAATCGAATTGACTTTATTACTCTTTCACACACATGAGGAGTAAAAATCTTTACGTTACGTCTCCATCTAAATCTGCCATGTGCAATTTATAATGATTTATAATAAATAATATGTACAACAGGACAGTCAATATAGCATAGAAATACAATTGTATCAGCATGAATTAATCAGTCTGATGGCCTGGTGGAAAAAGCTGTCCCAGAGCCTGTTGGTCCTGGCTCTTCTGCTGTATTACCATTTCCTGGATAGTAGCAGCTGGAACAGTTTGTGCTTGAGGTGTCTTGGGTCTCTAATGATTCTTCGGGCCCTTTTTACACACCTGTCTTTGTAAATGTCCTGAATAGTGGGAAGTTCACGTCTACAGATGCTCTGGGCTGTCCGCACCACTCTCTGCAAAGTCCTGTGATTGAGGGAAGTACAGTTCCATACCAGGCCATGATGCAGCCAGTCAAGATGCTCTCAATTGTGCCCTTGTAGAAAGTTCTTGGGAACTGGGGGTCCATACCAATCTTCTTCAACCATCTGAGGTGAAAGAGTCACTGTTGCGCTTTTTTCACTACACAGCCGGTACGTACAGACCACGTGAGATCCTCAGTGATGTTTATGCTGAGGAACTTAAAGCCTCTCAACCCCAGATCCATTGATGTCAATAGGGGTTAGCCCATCTCCATTCCTCCTGTTGTCCACAAACAGCTGCTTTGTTTTTGTGACACTGAGGGAGAGGTGGTTTTCCCCATCAAATCTTTTAGGGGTATTTGTGGGTAGAGAAGGGGACCTCACTGTGCTACCAGAGAGGCCATTGGCATTCAGATTTTAAAATGGAGTCTTGGATGTGTCAAGATCGGCACTAATTTTATTTTTGCTATTCGCAGGCATTGATATTTAGAAGGATATCACTAAGAGTGGAAGAATACAGAGAAAATTTATAAGGACCTTGCTGGGATTTGAGGACCTGAGTTATAGGGGAAGGTTGAATAGGTCAGGACTTTGTTCCTTGAAGCGTAGAAGAGTGAGGGAAGATTTGATAGAAGGATACAAAATTATGAAAGATATAATGCAAGCAGCTTTTCTCCACTGAAGTTTGGTGAGACTAGACCTAGAGGTTATAGTTAAAGGTCAAAGGTAAAAGGTGAAATGTTTAAAGGAAATTTTTTCACTCAGAGTATGGTGCAAATGGGAAGTACCTGCCAGCGGAAGTGGTGGATGTAGGTTTGATGTTAACATTTCAGAGAAATTTGTGTAACTACATGGAAGGGAGGGGTATAGAGGGCTGTAGTCCTGGTGCAGGTTGGTGGGAATAACAGTTCAGCATGGACTAGATGGGCCGAGGGGGTTTTTTTTGTCTCTGACCCTATTGCCTTTAACCCAAAGTTGAACTTTCTGTTTGAAATTTCACATTTCACTTGGAATATCTCATTTTTCAGGGAACAAGCAGTGGAGAATTAGGAGATATGTGGGAAGGCAGAAGAAACAAAGTAGTATCTGCTCAGAATATTCAGGCATCAGTTCATCTGCTTAAAACTCAGTAAGGAATAATATTTAAGCCATCTTTAGCTTTAGTGTAAAGATCCTGTGTAAGAATGTAAAATTCAGCAGTGTGTGCACTGAGACAGAATGTGGTGACCCACTTCCCAGCGCATTCGAACCGGCTCACAAAGTGGTGAACGCCGGCATTGAGGTCAGTCCCAAAAAGGGCGCCAGGCCTTCTTCTCCAGCAAGGGGAAAAGCCCACACGTGGGACGGGACTGTGAATATGCATATGTGAATATCCCGGGGTGGGCGGGAACAGGAAAACTTTAAAGTGAGGCCACGAAGTTTGAATAAATCTCTTTTGCAACTGCAACTCACCGACTGTGTGTTGTTATTTCAGCGCTGTGTGTAGCACACCGCTACAATTGGTGACCCCGATGGCCCAAACGATATTTGGACCGGAGATGAACGACGCCGCATCTGTTCATGCAGTTTCGTTAAAACTGCCAAGCTTCTGGACGCTGCGACCTCACCTATGGTTCCAGCAAGCAGAAGCCCAATTCCACATTCGGCAGATAACCTCGGATTCCACACGTTATTACTATGTGGTGAGCTCCCTCGATCAGGAGACAGCCGCCCAAGTTGAGGAGTTCATACAGTCACCCCCCCGGAGGACGGCAAATACACAGCCTTGCTGTTAAGGACTTTAGGACTCTCACTGCGCGAGTGAGCTGCTTGCTTATTGCACCTGGTTGGCTTGGGAGACAGACTGCCATTGGCTTTGATGAACGAGATGCTGACCCTGGCTGGAGAACACAAGCCCTGCCTCATGTTTGAGTAGGCGTTCCTAGGGCTGCTGCCTGAGGACAAACGGCTGCTGCTGTCCAACACGGATTTCAGCAACCCCCAGGAAGGTGGCAGCCTGGGCAGACGTGCTGTGGAAAGCCAAGAAGGAGAGTGGGGCGTCCGTCTCACAGATCACCAAGCCACGCTCCCAGCAGCAGACCAGACCAGGCCCTGCTGCAAGCCCACTAACCCCAGAGGCAGGAGTGAGGAGACCAACGAACAATAGTGCTTCTACCACTAGCGATGGGGTGCAGAAGCCCTGCAAGTTCCCGGGCAATCGGGATAGCCTCCTGAATGTGTGGGACAAGCAGTCAGGACGCCGCTTTTTGGTCAACACCGGAGCTGAGATCAGCGTCTTACGAGTTAAGACACCCGCAACAGAGAACCGGGTCCCACCCTGAGGACCACGAACGGCAGCACAGTAAGGACCTATGGCACTCGTACGGTGCGGCTATAGTTCGGCTCCAGCCGGTTCACGTGGGACTTCACACTGCCCGCAGTAGCCCAACCGCTCCTGGGGGCGGATTTTTTGCGGGCTCACAGCCTACTGGTCGACCTGCAAGGGAAGAGACTGGTCCACGCCCAGACTTTTCAAATGTTCTCCCTGGGTGAAGCCCAGTTGCCGGCCCCACACCTAGACTCCATCACACTGTCCAACAATGACTTCACCAGAGTTCTGGTGGACTTCCCATTGGTTCTGCCACCACAGTTCAGGGCAGCCATGCCCAGACATGGAGTAGAGCACCACATCCCAACCCTGGGACCACCCCTCCAACCCCGTGCTCAAAGGCTTCCCCCGGACAAGCTCCAACTGGCGAAGGAGGACTTCCTGGGCCACAGGATTACTAAAGACGGGGCAACCCCTCTGCCCGCCAAGGTAGACGCGGTCCACCATTTCCCCAGACCCAACACAATCAAAGGCCTGCAGGAATTCGTGGGTATGGTGAATTTCTACCACCGCTTCCTCCCCTCAGCAGCCCTGATGTTGGGTAAGGGCAAGGACATTACCTGGGTTGAAGAGTCCGCAGCTGCTTTCGTTAAAACCAAAGAAACCTTGGCAAATGCCGCGATGCTAGTGCACCCCAGAATGGACGTCCCTACCGCCCTCACAGTGGACGCATCCAACACAGCAGTCAGTGGAGTGCTGGAACAACTCATCGAGGGTCGCTGGCAACGCCTGGCATTCTTCAGCAAACACCTACGACTACCCGAGCTCAAATACAGTGCTTTTGACTGGGAACTGTTGGCGCTATACCTGACAATCCAGCATTTCAGGTACTTCTTAGAAGGCAGGCCCCTCACCATGTTCACAGACCACAAACCACTTACCTTTGCGTTCACGAAAGCGTCCGACTCGTGGTCATCCCGCCAGCAGTGACATCTGTCCTACATCTCTGAATACACGACGGATGTCTGGCATGTCTCGGGAAAGGACAATGTCGTGGCGGACGCTCTCTCCAGACCGAACATCCAAGCCCTGTCCCGGGGGGTAGACTATGAAGCGCTGGCAGAGGCGCAGCAGGCAGACGAGGAGATCCCTAGTTACAGAACTGCAGTCTCCAGTTTGCAGCTCCAGGACCTCTTCATAGGCCCAGGTGCATTCACAACTTAGCGCACCCCTCCATCAGGACAACCGTCCGGATGGTCTCCAGCAGGTTCATTTGGCATGGACTCCGCAAACAGGTCAGTGAATGGGCCAAAAAGTGCATGCACTGCCAAACAGTCAAGGTGCAGCGGCACACCAAAGCCCTGCCACAGCAGTTCCACCCCACCCACCGGCATTTTGACCGCATTCATGTGGATATTGTGGGCCCCCTGCCAGTGTCCCGAGGAGCGCAGCACCTCCTGACTATCATAGACCGGTTTACAAGATGGCCAGAGGCAGTCCCACACACTGACACCACTTCCAAATCCTGCGCCTGAGCACAGATTGCAACCTGGGTATCTCACTTTGGTGTACCGGCCCACATTACCTCCGACAGAGGTGCCCAGTTCACCTCCAGCCTGTGGTCAACTATGGCCAGCCTTCTGGGGACACAGCTGCACCACACAACTGCCTACCACCCACAGTCGAATGGGCTAGTGGAGCATTTCCACTGTCACCTGAAGTTAGCTCTCCTGGCCCGCCTCAAAGGGCCTAACTGGGTGGACAAGCTTCCCTGGGTCCTGCTCGGAATCCGTACGGCACCCAGAGGATCTGCACACCTCTTCGGCTGAGTTGGTGTATGGCGCACCCCTGGTTGTCTCAGGAGAGTTCATACCAGCCCCAAGGGGGCAAGAGGAAGAACCCACAGCAGTCCTGGACAGACTACTTGAGAGGCTCGGTAACCTGGCCCCCATTCCCACTTCACAGCATGGACAGAACCTGACCTGCGTACCCAAAGACCTGCAGAACTGTAAGTTTGTTTTTGTACGAAGGGGCGGACACCGGACATCACTACAACGGCCCTACAAGGGGCCATTTATGGTGATCAGAAACAATGGGTCCACATTTGTGCTAGACATTGGGGGGAGAGAAGAGGTTTTCACAGTGGACCAGGAAACTGGCCCATGTGGACTTGGCGCAGCCGGTCGAGATTCAGAGGCAGACCTCCCAAACAGAGACCGACCCAGACTGAGGACATTGGGGGTGTATCGCCAGTTCTGGGTGGGGGGGGGGGGGTTATGTGGCGACCCATTTCCCAGTACACTTGAACCGGCTCACAAAGTGGCACACGCCGGCATTGAGGCCGGTCCCAAAAAGGGTGCCAGGCCTTCTCCACCAGCAAGGGGAAAAGCCCGCGCACGGGACGGGACTGTGAATATGCATTCCCGCCTGGGGAGGGCAGGATCAGGAAGGCTTTAAAGCGAGGCCACGAAGTTTGAATAAATCTCTTTTGCAACTGCAACTCACCGACTGCATGTTGTTATTTCAGCGCTGTGTGTAGCACACCTCTACAAGAACCTGAATTTTACCCAAAAAGCTAAAGTTAGCATAAGGTGGAAACATTTAAGGAGATAACCATCTTTCACAATGACTTAATCTGTTTATATGAAAGATTTTAACTCAGCAAAGATTACAGAAGAATCATCATGTTAGTGTTTAATCTTGTTCATCTTCCTCAGCTGTGGTTTAAAGCTAGTTAAAGTGGAATTTAAATAAGCGCAGCAAAGTTATTTCATGTATCATCTAACAAAATGCTGAAGGAATTCAGCAGGTGGTGCACGTTCTGTGCGGAGACAGGGTGGCACAGTAGCGTAATGATTAGCCCAACTCTTTACAGTATCAGCGATCTGGGTTCAATTCCCACCGCTGTCTGTAAGGAATGTGTACATACTTGCCGTGGCTGTGTGGGTTTCCTCTCACAGTATAAAGCTGCACTGGTTGATAGGTTAATTGGTCATTGTAAATTGTCCCATGATTAGGCTAGGGTTAAATCAGGGTTGCTGAGCTGTGTGAAGGACTGGAAAAACAATTCCACATTGTATCTCAATACATAAATCAATAATCAATGTTTTGCATCGAAACCCTGAGTCAGGACCGAGTGGAGAGGGAAGGTAGAAGAATAAAGATCAAAATCCTGCATCGGGCCTCAGTGGGCAGGGGAAGGAGCAAAATAAAGATGGCAGGGCAAGTGGAAAGCTGAGGGCCAGAGCTGACTGCTGGACGATAGGGACAGATCTAGTTGGACAAGGGAAAAGGTGCAAGTGGTCGAGTTAGATGATCGATGGAAGGACAGGAAAGGCTGAATTTGTCAGATGTGTTCAAGAAGGATTCCTGACACAATATGTGGACCAGTCGATGAGAGGAGAGGCCATACTGGATCTTGTTCTGGGTAATGAACTTGGTCAGGTGGCAGACCTCTTGGTGGGGGAGCATTTTGATGAGAGTGACCACAACTTCAGCATAGCTATGGAAAAGGATAAAAACAGACAAAATGGGAAAGTCCTTAACTGGGGAAGGGCTAACTATGAAGGAATGAGGCAGGAACTAGTGAGAGTAAATTGGAAACAGACGTTCAAGGATGAAAGCACAGAAGTAATGTGGAGGAAGTTTAGGGACCACTTGCTCTGGGTTCAAGATAGGTTTGTCCCACTGAGACAAGGAAAAAATGGTAGGAAAAGGGAACCGTGGCTGACGAAACATGTGAGGCAACTCATCAAGAGGAAGAAGGAACCATATGTTAGATATAAGAAGCAGGAAGCAGGAGGGGCTCAAAAGAAATATAGAGTAGCCAGGAAGCAGCTTAAGAAAGGATTTCGGAGAGCTTGAAGGGGGCATGAGAAGGCCTTGACAAGTAGGATTAAGGAGAACCCCAAGGCATTCTATGTGTGTGTGAAGTAAAGAAGGATGACAAGAATGAAGGTGGGGCCGCTAAAGGATAAAGAAGGCAACATGTGCCTGGAGGCAGAGGAGGTTGGGGAGGTCCTAACTGAATACTTTGCTTCAGCATTCACAAGTAAAAAGGACCTTGAACAGGGTGAGGTTGAAATAGAACAGGCCTTTGTGCTGGACAATGTAGAGATTAAGGAAGAAGTGTTGGATCTTCTTAAATACATCAAGATTGATAAATCCCCGGGGCAGGACACGATCTACCCCAGGTTGCTGTGGGAAGTGAGAAAAGAGATCGCTGGAGCAGTAGCTATGATCTTTGAATCTTCTTTGGCTTCAGGGGAGGTGCTGGAGGATTGGAGAATGGTAAATGTAGTTCCCTTATTTAAAAAAGGTAATAGGGAGAAACCTAGGAACTATAGACTGGTGAGTCTTTAATTGGTGGTCTGTAAACTATTGGAAAGGATTCTTAAGGATAGGATCTACGAGCATTTGGAGTACAGTCTACTCAAGGATAGTCAACATGGCTTTGTGAAGGGAAGATCATGGCTCATGAGCATAATTGAGTTTTTTGAAGAGGCAACAAAAGAAATTGATGAAGGTAGGGCAGTAGATGTGGTCTATATGGACTTTAACAAGGCATTTGACAAGGTCCCCCACGAGAGACTCATCCAGAAAGTCATGAGGCATGGGATCAGTGGAACCTTGGCTGTTTGAATAAAAAATTGGCTTACAGGAAGAAAGCAGAGGGTAGTAGTGGAAGGAAAGTATTCTGCCTGGGGATCGATGACTAGTGGAGTGTCGCAATGATCTGTCCTGGGACCCCTGCTCTTTGTTATTTTTATAAATGACCTAGATGAAGAGGCGGAAGGATGGGTGAGTAAGTTTGCAGATGACACAGAGATTGGAGTAGTTGTGGATGGAGTTGTAGGTTGTCGTAGATTACAAGAGGATATAGACAGGATGCAGAGTTGGGCAGAAAAGTGGTAATCTGGTTAAGTGTGAGATGATGTATTTTGGAAGGACAAACCAGAGGCTGAGAACAGGGTTAATGGTCGATTACTTAAGAGTGAGGATGAATGGAGGGACCTTGGGGTTCAAATCTCTCAAGGTCACTGCACAGGTTGATAGGATAGTTAAGAAGGCCAATGGGATGCTAGGCTTCACTAATAGGGGGATTGAGTTCAAGAGTAGAGAGGTCATGTTGCAACTCTACAAACCTCTGGTGAGACCATACTTAAGAGTATTGTATTCAGTTCTGGACACCTCATTATAGGAAGGATGTGGAAGCTATGGAGAGGGTGCAGAGGAGATTTACCAGGATGTTGCCTGGATTGGGAAACAAGTCTTATGAAGCAAGGTTAGCAGAGCTGGGACTTTTCTCTTTGGGCACAGAAGGATGAGAGGGGACTTGATAGAGGTCTACAAGATTATGAGAGGCATAGATAGGGTGGATAGTCAGTACCTGTTTCCCAGGGCATGAATAGCAAACACCAGAGGGCATATGTACAATGTTAAGGGAGGGAAGTTTAGGGGAGACTTCAGGGCTAAGTTTTTTTTTTTTTTTTACACAGAGGGTTGTGGGTGCCTGGAATAACTTGCCAGGGATGGTGGTGGAGGCTAAAACATTAAGGGTATTTAAGAGCCACTTGGACAGGCACATGGATGAAAGAAAATTAGAGGGTTATGGGGTAGTGTGGGTTTTGTGCTTTTTTAAGGAATATATGGGTCGGCACAACATCGAGGGCTGAAGGGCCTATACTGTGCTGTAGTATTCTAGTGTTCTCGTGGAGATGAAAGTGGAGACAGACCTTGGAGGGGGATCAACAGGAACACAAATACTACCAGTTCTAGAATCTAATAAGTGAAGTAGGTGATAATGGGAATCATTTAGAAAAATGAGAGGGGCAGATGAGGGGAGTCAGTGAATAAAATATGTTGTAATTGGTGGATGGGACACGGTGGACACAAAAACAAGTTGTATAGGAAAGAGGAGAAGAGGAAGACTGAAGGAGGATCAGAGTTGTGAGATGAAGAGAGGGAAAAGACATTTGAGGTGAGGATTACCTGAATTCGGTGTTCATAGCATTCATTGTCTCAGGTGGCATAGGAGGTGCTGTTCTTCTTGTGTAGAGAAAGTGGAGGATGGATAAGTCTGTGTAAAATAGGAAGAACTGAAGTGGCATGCAACTAGGAGTACAGGATGAACAGGTACTCCACAGATCCGAGACCCAATCTGTGCTCAGGCTTGACAGTGTAAAGGAAGCCAGAATGCAGTAGATAAGTTTGGAAGGACATGGTTCTTCACCTCACTTGGAAAGATGGCTTATATCCCCAGATGGTGAAGTGGGAGGAGGTTTTAGAACATTGTTTCAAGTACCATGTAGCTACAGATCAGTAGTTACTGAAATTCCAAATTCCGTATTATTTTTCTCTCTCCATGGGTACATTAGCTCCTTTGTCACAAATATTGAAAGGACAATGCATTGATTCTAATGCATTAGTTTAGAAAATTTCATTAGCGGAAGCTCAGTTTTATAATTGCTTGTACCCACAGATACGAAGCAAAATTCAGCCATAGAAGAAAAGGTGATTTTTGAAGTGACTTACTTGTACTCCGAACATAAAATTTGGGTTAATACTGTTTGTAGTTTCCTGATAGTTTAGGCTGGTAAGTGAATCCTGTTTAGCATCCATTCATTATGTCTGAGTGACAATATCAAAATAGAGAATTGGAGTGTAAGAATATTTGACAGGGGGCTGTTATGTTTTGTAACTTCAAAACATTAAAGTAATTCAAAGGAAAGTACAGGAGTCTGAGAATGCAGGTCCACTTTCAATTTACTTTAAGCACACGTATCACCTGATAGCTTCATATGCAATTGATGTATTTTTAATTATTACCCATAATTATTTAAACAAAACAGAATACTTAATCTAACTATATACATAGAAGATTACGTAAATATTAGTAAAACAATATATACACAGCATCGACCTTGGTGTGTATTTGTTTCTGTAGGCAGTAGTGGGGCAGGAAATATTGCAGTCAAGGTTCATATTAAACAGCATGTCACTGACACTCACAATATCCTAAGGGTTCAAATACATGATCATTATCTCATAACTCCTACTTCAGGTTCAAAAAGTAATAGGTCATGGTATCTTCAGGCAAATTGCTTGCAAAATTTAACAGTAGAGTTTCATTCACAAAAATAATTAACAAAGTGAAACATTTTTGCCGGTGTTCATTTATTGATTATTTTTAGTGTTGACTTTTTTGTGGATGTGGTAACATTTCAGCTTCTGCTGGCTACTTCATTGAAATCCAGTATGAAAGGAGATTGAGTTGAGTAGTTTCATTATCAAAGTAACTGTTTGAATTAAAAGTGATGCTGGTATGTGCGCAAACTCATTACATCATTGTATTGTTTGTTATCATTCATCATAGTAAGTAACTGTCAAGTGATTTTAGGTATTAATGCTATGGTTTTCATTCTTATCCAACCTCATCATGTAGAATTCAGTATTTAAACATCTATAGTCAATGAGCCAGTAACTGTGTGCATTCATACAATATTTAAATTAACTTTGACAAAAGAAGAAGTGAACCTGTACACAAATAGTTTAATCAAATACTCTGGCAGAATGTTGACTTTCATATCAATTCCTTGACTCTTATGTCAAAAGCTGAGAGTTCCAGGGTTTCCCCAACATCTGCTACAGGCTCCACATGTCAACAGAATGATGTGGGAGAGGGTATTTCCTGCCATTATTTTTAATAAGACTGCCGTAATAATTTAGTGGAAATTTGAAACATGGATAATTAATTTAAAAGACTTGTATCAATTTAAAAGACTGCAGCAAAAATTCATGGACAATTCTTAGTAGTGTTGAGGGACAGAAGGATATTTGGGAGTTGAGTTCAAGAGCAGTGAAGTAATGTTGAAACTTTATTAACCTCTAGTTGGACCACACTTGGACTATAGTGTTAACTTCTGGTTGCCTCATTAAAGGAAGGATATGGAAGCTTTAGAGAGGGAACAGAGGAGATTTACCAGGATGCTGCCTGCATCAAAGAGCATGTTCAATAAGGAAAGGCTGAGCAAACTAGGGCTTTTCTCTTCCAAGAGAAGGAAGACAAGAGATAACTTAATAAAATGGATAACGAGAGACATTTTCCCAGGGTAGAAATGGCTAATACAAGGGGTCATAATTTAAAGGTGATTGGAGAAGAGTATAGGGGAGATGCCAGAGGTAAGTTTTTTTACACAGTGTGGTAAGGCCGTGGAACAGAGGCAGTGGAAGAGGCAGATAAATTAGAAGTTTTTAAGAAACTCTTGGATAGGCACATGGAATGCAGAAAATGGAGGCTATGTCGAAGGGAAGGGTTAATTGATCTTGGAGTAGATTAAAAGGTCAGCACAACATCATGGGCTGAAGGGCCTGTGTTCAGAGTAAAAGTCACGTAATGTTTAAGTAGTATCAATCACAATAATTTTTTGTCTTATTGTACAATAATGGAATAACTTCAGGACCCCCTTACCTGTCCTGTTCACAAACAAAGGAAGACAAATCCAATCTGACATGCCAATCTATATTCAATTATTAGTAATGTGGTGGTATCAATGAAGATGCTATTAGTATCACTTATCAATAACCTGCTCACTGATACTCCGTTTGTCATTGCTAGGACCATTGAACTCTGGGCCTCAATACAGCTTGGCCCAAACATGACACATAGCTGAAATCCTTTGCGGTGATGGTAACGGCTCTGGCTGTAAAAACAGCATTTGACCAGATGTGGAGTCCTGGTAAAATTGAAGCTCATAGGTGTTATGTTTAATCTCTCCCTCTCCCAAAACATCCACCATTGTCCCTGTACCTAAAAAGACCAAAGTTACATGTCTGAACAACTGGTGCCTTGTTACACTTACCTCAATGATAAGCAAGTGCTTTGAGAGGCTGGTTAAGGACTACATCTGCAGCATGCTAATGCCCACACTTGACCCCCTATAATTCACCCACTGACACAGCCACTGCTCTACATACCATCCTTACACATCTGGAGAAGAAGGATGCTTATGTGAGAATGCTGTTCTTGGACTACAGTTCAGCATTCAACACCATAATTCCTTCCAGGCTTGAAGAGAAGCTCAGAGACCTTTGCCTTCACCCTGCCTTGTGAGGCTGGATCCTGGACTTCCTGTCAGATCGCTGGCAGGTGGTAAGAGTGGGCTCCCTCATCTCTACCCCTCTGACCCTCAACACAGGTGCCCCTCAGGGCTGAGTATTAAGCCCCTTCCTTTACTCTCTGTATATCCATGATTGTGTCACCACCCCCAACTCCAATCTGCTAATTAAATTTGCAGATGATACTACATTGATTGGCCTTATCTCAAATAATAATGAGGCAGCCCACAGAGAAGAAGTCATCACCCTGACAGAGTGACGTCAAGAAAACAACCTCTCCCTCATTGTCACAAAAACAAAGGAGCTGGTTGTGGATTAAGGAGGAATAGAGACAGGCTAACCCCTATTGACATCAATGAATCTGGGGTTGAGAGGGTGAACAGCTTTCAGTTCCTTGGCATACACATCACCGAGGATTTCATATGATCTATACATACCGGCTGTGTGGTGAAAAAAGCACAACAGTGCCTCTTTCACTCAGACAGTTGAAGAAGTTTGGCATGAGTCCCGAAATCCTTTCTACGAGGGCACAACTGAGAGCATTCTGACTGACTGCATCACTGTCTGGCATGGGAACTGTACTTTCCTCAATTGAAGGACTCTGAAGAGAGTGCCCAGCACATCTGTAGATGTAAATTTCCCACAATTCAAGATATTTACAAAGACAGGTGTGTAGGATCATTAGGGACCCAAGTCACCCCAACCACAAACTACTCCAGCTGCTACCATCCAGGAAGTAGTACCGCAACATAAAAGCCAGGACCAACAGGCTTCAGGACAGCTTCATCTACCAGGCCATCAGACTGATTAATTCATGCTGATATAATTGTATTTCTATGCTATATTGACTGTCCTGTTGTACATATTATTTATTACAAATTACTATAAATTGCACTTTGCACATTTAGATGGAGACGTAGTGAAGATTTTTACTCCTCATGTATATGAAGGATGTAAGTAATAAAGTCATTCAATTAAATTCAGGTGAAAAGCATTCCAATGGTTGAAAAAAAACTTCATACAATGCAGTTAGTGGAGGCTAATAATCATGCCCAGGACATTGAAAAAGAATTCCTCAGACTGGTGTCTGAAGCCCAGTGTCATGTAAAGTTCAGCTCTATTGTGAAGTAAGAAACTACATCAAGTTCAAAGTGGATCAAATTATTTGCGCATTTATTATTTTACTTGCAAGGGAAGTTCTATTTTCCAGCCAAGCATCATCTGGAAAAATAGCTTCGATCTTCCCACAATAAGTTACAGATCCTGGGCCTCAGTACCTCTAATAGGTCCTTGACTTCCTAACTGGAAGACCACAATCTGTGCGGATTGGTGATAATATATCCTCCTCGCTGATGATCAACACCGGTGCACCTCAGGGATCTGTGCTTAGCCCACTGCTCTACTCTCTCTATATCCCTGACTGTGTGGCTAGGTATACCATATATAAATTTGCTGATGATACATTGTTAACAGAATCTCAGAAGGTGACGAGAGGGCTTAAGGAGTGAAATATACCAGCTAGTTGAGTGGTGCTGCAGCAACAACCTTGCATTTGATGTCAGTATGACAAAAGAGCTGAGTGTAGTCTTTAGGAAGGGTAAGATGAAGAAACATGAACCAATTTTCATAGATGGATCGGAAGTGGAGAGTGTGGGCAGTTTCAAGTTCCTGAATGTCAAGATCTCTGAGGATGTGGACCCAACATCGATGCAGCAATAAAGAAGGCAAGACAATGGTTATATTTTATTAGTACTTTGAAGAGATTTGGCTTGTCAACTAAAATACTCAAAAATTTCTATGGATATACCATAGAGAGCATTCTGACAAGCTGGTTTACTGTCTGGTACAGGGGGAGGGGGGGCTACTGCACAGGACCGAAAGAAGCTACAGAACGTCATAAAATAAGTTATCTCCATCTTAGGTACTAGCCTCCATCTTCAAAGAGCGATGCTTCAGAAAGGCAACAGCCATTTTTAAGGACCCTCATAACCTAGGGCTTGTCTTTTTCTCATTGTTACGTTTGGAAGGAGATAGAGAAGCTTGAAGCAGTACACTCAGTGATTCAGGAACAGCTTCTTCCACTCCCATTAGATTTCTAAATGAACATTGAACTTTACTTTACAAGTTCACTTTTTTATATATATTAATAATATAATTAATATATATATGCACTATTTAAAATCTATTCAATAACCATGTATATATTAACTGTAATTGATTGATCTATTTATTTATGTATTTTTTCTTTCTATATTATTATGCAGCAATTCTATATTGAATTGCTGCTGCTAAGTTAACAAATTTCATAACACATGCTGGTGATAATAAACCTGATTCTGATTCTGATGTTTTAACCAAAGCACTTTTATATTTTTTACAGAGAACAGTAATTAGTTGTTTTATTTCATAACATTCTTCCGTTATCATGTTTTGACATTTGTTCTTTAGAAGCTGTATCTTGTTTATCTTTGTTGTCAAAACATCCTCCCAGCCATAAACCAAATTTCCTATCAGTAAAAAAAAAAATCAGCTTCTTATCATAAAACGTAGATGTAAGCATCGCATCCAAATCATCAAAGCAACTTGGGACTTCATGGGTTCCATTTTGTCACATTACATTTTACACAAATTACAAATTCATAAAGATTTCAGGTTTACAGATACACTTGCACACCTGCCAGTTACTTCATTAGTGAATATCCTTCAATCATAATCTGAAACAAGAATGCAGGAAATACTCTGCTTGACAGGCAGCATCTGTAATGAGAGAAAAAGAATCAACACTCCCTTCCTGAAGAAATTGACTTGGTTTCCTTTGTCCCTTATGCTGCCTGACTGGCTGAGTGTTTCTGGCCTTTAACACTTCTCTCTCAGTTTATGATGCAGTATGAACTTAGGCTCAAATGATGTGTGAAATGGAGGGTCTTGCAGGTGTTCATGATAGATGTATTTCTTTCTTTGTCTTTCTATGTGGCAGGAACTTCATTCCTGGGAAATGCTGAAGAAACCACAATTTCCTTAAGGCTTTATCTTCCTACCTTCTTTTAGGGAGAATATGATAGTGATTTATCATCATGACATAGAAGTGTTTCATTTTTCTGAATCAAGATTGGCATAGATTCCAGAGTTGAAGATCTTATTAAAATATATATATAATTTTTAAGAGAATTGACTGTAAGACCATAAGATATAGGAGCAGAAGTAGGCTATTTGGCCCATCGAGTCTGCTCCACCATTCAATCAAGGGCTGATCCCATTCTTCCAGTCATCCCCACTCCCCTGCCTTCTCCCCATACCCTTTGATGCCCTAGCTAATCAAGAACCTATCTATCCCTGCCTCTATATTAAATACACACAATGACTTGGCCTCCACAAATGCTCATGGCAACAAATTCCACAGATTTACCACCCTCTGACTGAAGTAATTTCTCCGCACCTCATTGGCATCCTTCAATCCTGAAGTTGTGCCCCCTTGTCCTAGAATCCCCTATTCATGGGAAGTTATTTCCATGGGAAATAACTTTGCCATATCTAATCTGTTCAGGCCTTTTAACATTCAGAATGTTTCTATGAGATCCCCCTTCATTCTCCTGAACTCTAGGGAATACAGCCCAAGAGCTGTCAGACGTTCCTCATATGGTAACCCTTTCATTCCGGCAATCCTCCTTATGAATCTTCTCTGAACTCTCTCCAATGTCAGTATATCCTTTCTAAAATAAGGAGCCCAAAACTGCACAAAATATGCCAAGAGTGGTCTCACGAGTGCCTTATAGAGCCTCAACATCACATCCCTGCTTTTGTCTTCTAGAGCTTACATTTGCCTTCTTCACAACCGACTCAACCTGGAGGTTAACCTTTAGAATATCTTGACAAGGACTTCCAAGTCCCTTTGCATCTCTGCATTTTGAATTCTCTCCCCATCTAAATAATAATCTGCCTTTTTATTTCTTCCACCAAAATGCATGACCATACACTTTCCAACATTGTCTTTCATTTGCCACTTCTTTGCCCATTCCCCTAAACTACCTAAGTCTCTCTGTAGAATCTCTTTTTCCTCAACACTGCCTGCTCCTCCACCTATCTTTGTATAATCAGCAAATTTAACCACAAATCCATTAATACCATAGTCCAAATCATTGACATACATCATAAAAGTGGCAGTCCCAACACCGACCCCTGTGGAACTCTACCGGTAACCAGCAGCCAGCCAGAATAGGATCCCTTTATTCCCATTCTCTGTTTTCTGCCGATCAGCCAATGCTCTACCCACACTAGTAACTTCCTTGTAATCCTATGGGCTAAGCAGCCTCATATGTGGCACCTTGTCAAAGGCCTTCTGAAAATCCAAGTACACCACATCTACTGCATCTCCTTTGTCAACCCTGTTTGTAATTTCCTCAAAGAATTGCAGTAGGTTTGTCAGGCAGGATTTTCCTTTCAGGAAACCATGCTGGCTTTAGACTATCTTGTCATATGCCTCCAGCTACTCTATAATTTCATCCATAACAGTCAATTCCAACAACTTCCCAACTACTGATGTCAGGCTAACAGATCGATAGTTTCCTTTCTGCTGCCTCCCACCTTTCTTAAATATAAGGAATAACATTTGCAATTATTCAGTCATTCGGTACAATGCCAGAATCTATCAATTCTTGAAAGATCATCGTTAATGCCTCCACAATCTACTTCCTTCAGAACCCGAAGGTGCATTCCATCAGGTCCAAGAGACTTATCCACACTCAGACCATTAAGCTTCTCAATCATAATTTTCACTACACAAACTTCACTCCCTTGACACTCTTGAATGTCCAGTATACTGCAGATATCTTCCACTGTGAAGACTGATGCAAAATATGCATTCAGTTCCTCTGCCATCTCTGCATTTCTCATTAAAATATCTCTAGAGTCATTTTGTATTGGTCCTGTATCTACTCGAGTCTCTTTTACCTTTTATATACTTAAAAAAGCTTTTAATATCTTCTTTGATATTAGTCACCAGCTTCCTTTAATAATTCAAATGTAGTTTTCTTGCACAGGTGTAAAAACTCCGAACTAAACACAAAGTATAAACCGGAGTCAATGAGGCGTGATCCCAGTAAGATTAACAGTTTACTGTTCACTCTTCCACATTAATGTATGGTGAAAACTGTTGATAAAACAATACAAAATATATACAGTATTTGTTTCCTTCTTGGCATCACATTTACATCATAAATACTTGCAAAATAAAACTACAACAAACTTTATTACATTAAAGTACAACATACAGTCAGAATCTACCTACGCCATCAACTGCTTTAAATACACTTCAACACAAACTCTTTAAATAACAAAGAACATAAACTTTATCAACCGTCATTACTTTTAACAGAATCATTTTTACTTCAACATATCGATTATCTTACGAACTTATGGCGTTGCTTCTATGATGTTTCTAGTGCGTAGAAAGAAAACTTTTCTTGCACTGATCCTGCACACACAAGTCCCCTCCTTCCCGTTTCTCCAAACCGGTATTTTCTCACAGGACGCAGCGAAACCGGGTGTGACATCATCGCATGCCACGATACATCACAGACAACAAATTTACTTTCAACAACCTTAACTTTAACTAGAAAATGATTACAAACTAAGTACTAAAGCGAAAATATAATAAGCTAAACAAATGCCTTTAAGGGCAACACATCTTTTCCTTCCTAATGATCTTCTTAGTTTCCTTCTGCAACTTTTTAAAAGCTTCCCAATCCTCTAACTTCCCACTAGCTCTGGCTTCCTTCTATGCCCTCTCTTTTGATTTTACTTTGGCTCTGACTTCACTTGTCAGCCTTCTTCTCTTTGAAAATTTCTTCTTATTTGGAATATATCTGTCTTGCAAAAAGAGTCTTGCAATAGAAATATTGAGAAAATAGATACTGGGATAATGTCTCCACAAACCGGGAATAGAATATGCACTACTGGTTCTAAGGAATGATTTTTACCTTTGGAATTGTCACCTGACTAGGATTGTGATGAAATGTGATGAAATATTTACTAGACAACATTAAAGAGTTCTTGAATAAACTATATATGTTTTGTCCGAACATTTCACTTCTCAGCTATATTGGTCTATTGACTCTGCAGTCAACTGCATTAAAGTTTAAGAACTCATTTAGCCCAAGTCAGATTGTCTCAGTCAATTTCACCAATCATTCTGCTAAGAAAAAGGGAAACTCCTTCATTAAATGGTTGAGGATCATTGGAATTCTCTATCTTAGAGATCTGTGCATGCTTCTTCACTGAGTAAATTTAATATGCGACTTTTGGATACAAGCCAATCAATGAGAGTGGCAACGATGGAAGTAGTAGAGCATAATTTTATTAAACAGAAGAGTAGGTTGGGAAGCTGGCTTATATCAATCGTTATTCAGGCTATTTATGTTGGTCCAATATAGGCTGATGTTGGCACATTGCTTCAGAGGGAAAAGAGTGTGAATTGGTCTTAATCTAAAGCTCACCAACAGCTACAGTAAAGTTTTATTCAGTCGGGTTTAGTGAAGAAGATCAAGGTTGTTTCCTTATTTGTTGAGACTTGGGGCATTGAGACAAAGATAACAGATTTAACCCACTGTCCTAGAGTCATAGAGAAGTACAGCATAGAAATAAACCTTTGGCTCATCTACTCCATGCTGAAAATATTTAATTTACCTACTCCTATCAACCTGCACCGGGCCAAAGGCTTCCATATCCCTACTATCCATGTACGTATCCAAACTTCTCTTAAATATTGAAATCAAGCTTGCATGGACCACTTGCACTGGCAGCTCATTCCCGACTCTCACAGCTCTCTGAATGAAGAAGTTCCCCCTCATGTTCCCCTTAAACTTTTCATCTTTCATTCTTAATCTATGACCACTGGTTGTAGTCCCACCCAACCTCAGTGAAAAAAGCCTGTTTGCGTTTACACTATCTATACCCGATACTTTGTATACTCCTATCAAATCTCCTCTCAATTTTTTATGTTCTGAAGAACCCAGTGCTAACCTATTCTAATCTTTCCTTATAATTTAGGTCCTCAAGTCCCGACAACATCCTTGTAAATTTTCTGTGCACTCCTTCAACCTTGTTTATACCTTTCCTGTAGGTAGGTGATTAAAACTGCTCGCAATTCTCCAAATTATACCTCACCAACACCTTATACGACTTCAACATAACATCCCATCTTCTGTACTCAATACATCGATTTATGAAGACCAATGTGCCTAAAGCTTTCTTTATGCTTCTCTACCTGTAAGCACACTCTTAATGAATTATGGACCTGTATTCCCAGATCCCTCTGTTCTACCGCACTCCTCAGTGCCCTACCTTTCACTGTGTAAGATCTACCCTGGTTAGTCCTACTGAAACAAAACTTTGCACTTGTCTACACTAAATTCCATCTGCTATTTTTTAACCCATTTTTCCAGCTGATGCAGATATCTCCACAAGCCGTGATAGTTTTCCTCACTGTCCAATACACCCACAGTCTTGGTGTCATCTGCAAATTTGCGGATCTGATTAACCATATTATTATCCAGATCATTGATATAGATGACAAACAACAATGGACCCAGCATGGATCACTGCAGCACACCACTAGTCACAGGCCTCCAGAGAGGCAATCCTCTACTACCACTCTCTGGCTTCTCCCACAAAACCAATTTACTATCTTATTATGAATGCCAGGTGAATGAATCTTTTTGACCAACTTGCCATGTAGGACCTTGTCAAATTCCTTCCTAAAGTCCATGTAGGCAGCATCCACTGCCTTGCCTTCATCCACTTTCCTGGTGACTTCCTTGAAAAACTCCGTAAGATTGGGTAGACATGATCTACCATGCACAAAGCCATACTGATTACCTTTGATCAGTCCACATCTAACCAAATATCTTCCAACAACTTTCCCACAACTGATATCGGACTCACTGGCTTATAATTTCCTGGTTTCTGTTTAGATCCTTTTTTAAAAGGCAGAACAACATTAACTATCCTCCAATCCTCTGGTACTTCTCTTGTCACTAAGGATGCTTTAAGTATCTCTGCTAGGACCCACTCAATTTCTGCACTTGCCTCCCACAGGGTCAAAGGGAACTCATTGTCAGGCCCTGGGTATCAATCCACCCTAATCTGCCTCATGGTAGCAAACACTCCTCCTCTGTAACCTATACAGGGTCCATGAAGTTGATGCACCTTTGTCTCACTTCCACAGACTCTGTATCCATCTCCTAAGTAAATACAGATGCAAAAAATGCATTTAAGATTTTCCCCATCTATTTTGCTCCATGCATGGATTACCATTCTGGTCTTCCAGAGGACCAATTTTGTCCCCAGCTATTCTATTGCTTTTAACATTAGTGTAGAATCCCTGAGGATTCTCCTTCACCTTGTTACCTAGAGCCTTCTTGTCAAACCTTCATTTAGACTTTCTGTGTCCTAGCTCGAGACATTTCTTGAACTCCATAACATCTCATTTGTCCTACTTGCCAATGCCAGCTATTAACTTCTTTTTTCTTAACCAGGCCCTCAATATCTCTTGAAAACCAAGGTTCCCTACAGTTGTTTTCTTTATCTTTTATTCTGTCAGGCACAAACAAGCTTTGTACTCCCAAAATTTCATTTTTGAAAGTCTCCCATTTTACAAATACACCTTTGCCAGAAAACAGACTGTCCCAATACACACTTGCAAGATAATTTCTGATGCCATCAAAACTGGCCTTTCTCCGATTTAGAATCTTGACTTGCGGAGAAAGTTAACTTCACATAGGCTGGTGACTGGGTCTGAAATGGATGGAGAGTTTATCTGTCTGCCAAAGCCACAAACAAACTAGGAATATGTGATTTAATCAGAACAGGGAAACGGAAGGAAAGCCCCGTGCTAGTGCAGTAAGATGTGTGGCCCTTCTCTTCCTAGCTGTTAGATTTTCCACTTTTTTCTTTTTTTTTAATACAGTGTCTATCTAAAGTATTCACCACCCTTGGAAATTTTCATGTTCTATTGTTTTACAACATTGAACCACAGTGGATTTAATTTGGCTGATCAAGAGAAAAAAGACTCTTTTGCATCAAAGTGAAAGTATCCACAAAGTATTCTAAATTAATTACAAATATATAACACAAAATAATTGATTGCATAAGTATTCACCTTCTTCAAGTCAGCATTTAATAGATGCACTTTTGTCAGCAATTTGTCATAAGGGGGTGTTGGGAATGGACCCAAAAACAGGATGCAGACACTGATGTACTAGGAACTGGATGGGACAAAACTAAAGGACGGATCAGGTCACAGACAGGGCTGGGGAAGCAGGACTGGGACGAGGAACTGGGAAGAAGGAGGCTGGGATGGACTCCAAGCTTGAGACTGGACACAGACCCAGATTCTGGCCCTTGACTCAGGCTCGGACCCCCAAACCAGGCAGAGACGAGACAAGGCCTGGGTTCTAGGAG
This sequence comes from Hypanus sabinus, assembly GCF_030144855.1. Taxonomy (NCBI): domain Eukaryota; kingdom Metazoa; phylum Chordata; class Chondrichthyes; order Myliobatiformes; family Dasyatidae; genus Hypanus; species Hypanus sabinus. The sequence goes on from NC_082706.1 coordinate 72,203,143, forward strand.
TCAGAGACTCAGAGACTTGGGTTCCTGGAGTTCTTGGAGACTTGGGTTTTTGGGTAGCTCGAGGCTAGAGTCTTGGGGCTAGCCTCCTGGGCAGGACACGGGACACAACCCAACAGAGGCAAAGGAAAGGGACAGAACCAACCACAGGATAACAACAACCCGGCTTGGCTTACCCGTCGGAAGCGAGGGACCCTGAGTTGGTGTGGATATATTTCTATCAGTTTTGCACATCGGGACACTGCAATTTTTCCCCATTCTTCTTTACAAAACTGCTCAAGCTCTGTCAGATTGCATGAGGATCATGAGTGAACATCCTTTTCAAGAACAGCCACAAATTCTCAATTGGATTGAGGTCTGGACTCTGACTTGGTCACTCAGGACATTAACTTTGTTGTTTTTAAGCCATTCCTGTGTAGCTTCGGCTTCATGCTTAGGAACTTTGTCTTGCTGGAAAACATATCTTCTCCCAAGTTGCAGTTCTCTTGAGGATCTCCAGGATTTCCCTGTATTTTGCTGCATTCACTTTAACCTATACCTTAGAAACAGTAACATAGAAAACCTACAGCACAATACAGGACTTTCGGCCCACAAAGCTGTGCTGAACATGTCCTTACCTGAGAAATTACCTAGCCTTCCAGGGCCTGCTGCAGTGAAGCATCCCACAGTATGGTGCAGCCACCACCATGCTTCATGGTGTGTTTTTGATAATGTGCAGTGTTTGGCTTATGCCAAACATAGTGTTCAGTACAATGGCCAAAAAGCTCAATTTTGGTTTCATCAGACCATAGAACTTTCTTCCATCTGAACTCAGGTTCTCTCACATGCCTTCTGGCAAACTCTAGCTGAGATTTCATGTGAGTTTTTTTCAACAGCGTCTTTTTCTTTGCCACTCTCTCATAAAGCTGCAACTGGTGAAGCACCCAGATAACAGTCTTTCCCATCTTAGCCACTGAAGCTTGTAACTCCTTCCAGTGTTGTCATTGGTCTCTTGGTGGCCTCCCTCGCTAGTCCCCTTCTTGCACGGTCACTCAGTTTTTGAGGACGGCCTGCTCTAGGCAGATTTACAGCTGTGTCAGATTCTTTTCATTTCTTTGATGACAACTGTATTCCAAGGGATATTCAGTGACTTGGATACGAGAAAATTTCCATCTCATGACTTATGCTTTTCAATAACCTTTCTGCAGAGTTGCTTGGAGTATTCTTTTGTCTTTATGGTGTAGTTTTTGCCAGGATAGTGACTCACCCACAGTTGGCCCTTCCACATACAGGTGTATTTTTACTACAATCAGTTGAAACACCTTGACTGCACACAGGTCTCCAAAAACAGATCTTCATTTAACTAATTATGTGATTTCTAAAACCAATTGGCTGGACCAGTGATGATTTGGTGTGTCATATTAAAGTGGGTGAATATTTTTGCAATCAATTGTTTTGTGGTTTATTTTTTTAATTAATTTAGATCGCTTTGTAGAGATCTGTTTTTACTTTGACATGGAAGTGTCTTTTTCTGTTGATCAGTGTCAAAAAAGCCAAATTAAATTCACTGTGATTCAATGTTGTAAAACAATAAAACATGAAAACTTCCAAGGGAGTGATTACTTTTGATAGGCACTGTATACAATGTATGGTTACAGTATGTGTTGGTTCTAATATTGAGTTTCATTTTTTTGAAAAAGTTTTATGCCTATTATCAGACTACAGCATGCAAGACATAATTAGACCATAAGACCATAAGATATTGGAGCAGAACTGGGTCTTTTGGCCCAACGTGTCTGCTTCGCCATTTCACCATGGCTGATCCAGTTTCCTTCTCAGCCCAAACCTCTGCCTTCTCCTCATATCCCTTCATGCCCTGACCAATCAAGAATCTATTAACCTCTGCCTTGAGTATACATATAGTCTTGACCTCCACAACCGTCTGTGAAAAAGAATTCCACAATTTCATCACTATCTGGCTAAAGAAATGCCTTCTTGTGTCAGTTCTAAAAGGACTGGATTCTGTTCTGAGACTCTCTTCTCTGGTCCTTAACTCTCCCAGCATAGGAAACATTCTCTATATCCATTCAAGGGCTTTCAAAATGCAATAGGTTTCAATTAGTCATTATCACATGAAGATAAATAATTATCTTTACAAAGATTGCTAAAATATTAAGGGAATATTTGGCCACATAATGAATTGCATTTAATTAAAGCGCAAGACATCAAATATTCAGTCAGCACTCCTTTGACTCCTTCCACACCAAGGGTTAATGCTTCCTCTCTGAATTAATTTGTATTTTGCTATCGTCAGAAGATAGTATAAAACACAAGACAAGATTTAAAACATAGAAGTGTTTTTTAGAAGTAATTTGAGCTGTAAACCTGATTAAATGTGCAATTTAGGCAAAAAGACATTAATCTCCAAGGGATTTACAGTAACAATGATTGCAGAAGAGTGTGTTTTCAGGATTAGATCCTATCTTCCTGAGGGTAGTTTAATGCAGTCTCTTTTAACCTTTAAATGAGATTTAGCTTCGCACTAATATTAAATGAAATTACAAGATAAAATTAACTTTGGCCACTGAGTAAAACTATTTAGTTGTACAAAATTCCTTTTATAGGAATGAATACCGTTGATATTTTGCAAATTTTCAAATTTTCTTTGAAAGTCTAATAGTTTAAATTGCATTAATGGACACAGTAAAATAGAACCTTTTACAACAAAATGACATTTTAATTAAAAAAATAATCTTTTTTATAGGACAAATCCTTAAAATAGTGGAAAAGAAGTTCCAGGACTCAGAAGTCTTTGGCATAGCAGAACATTTTCATACATTCAGAGGAAAAATGACCAGTAACAGTAAAAGGCGAGTGGTTGCTACAGGGACTGTGCAGGTTTTTCCTTCAGTGCTTCCTTTGAGTCCAGAATGCTTGAAGGAGGCAGAAATGTATGGCAGTATCCAACATACAATGCGTAACTGGACACAGCTTTAGTAACTTCTATTTTAGTGCTAGAACTGTTTGCAGTTTACCTACAGCCTTCTCATGGCAAATGAACTGGTTGCTCTCTCGCCTGACCACAGTCAGTGCCCGGTATCTATAGCAAAGGCAAAAACATGTGGAAGACAGTGTTGGCTTTCAGTGTAGAATTGTTACTTTCTTTGTAGCTTAACTCTCCTAAGCTTGTTTGTATATTTATGTAATCACCTGTCAACATGTGATTGTGATTATGGTAAACTTGCTTTTGTATTTCTCTAGAAAGTTTTCAGTAGTAGGTGTCATACTACCTGAATCTGGCTATGTTACAGGCGAACTGTTATCACAGGGATTTTTGTTATCTCTAGTCTGAGTAGGAGATACGGTAACTGCCTCTGTTTTTCCTTTCGTCTTCTTTTCTTTGTTCTCTCAACTCTCTTGTTCATTTTTCATTCTTAAAAAATTAAATAAAACAGCGAAAGGCAACAAGTTTTCTGCATCATTCTTGACTTCCAATAAACCTTTGGATCATCAAAGGATTAGGATCCAACAACAGGCACCAGGGTCATTATAGACAATAGACAATAGGTGCAGAAGTAGACCATTCGGCCCTTCAAGTCTGCACCACCATTTTGAGATCATGGCTGATCAACTACTATCAATACCCGGTTCCTGCCTTGTCCCCATATCCCTTGATTCTCCTATCCATAAGATACCTATCTAGCTCCTTCTTGAAAGCATCCAGAGAATTGGCCTCCACTACCTTCCGAGGCAGTGCATTCCACACCCCCATAGCTCTCTGGGAGAAGTTTTTCCTTAACTCTGTCCTAAATGACCTATCCTTTATTCTCAAACCATGCCCTCTGGTACTGGACTCTCCCAGCATCTAGAACATATTTCCTGCCTCTATCTTGTCCAATCCCTTAATAACCTTATATGTTTCAATCAGATCCCCTCTCAATCTCCTTAATTCCAGAGTGTACAAGCCCAGTCTCTCTAACCTCTCTGCGTAAGACAGTCCAGACATCCCAGGAATTAACCTCGTGAATCTTCGCTGCACTTCCTCTACAGCCAGGATGTCCTTCCTTAACCACTGGAGACCAAAACTGTACACAATACTCCAGGTGTAGCCTCACCAGGGCTCTGTGCAAATGCAAGAGGATTTCCTTGCTTTTGTACTCAATTCCCTTTGTAATAAAGGCCAACATTCCATTAGCCTTCTTCACTGCCTGCTGCACTTGCTCATTCACCTTCAGTGACTGATGAACAAGGACCCCTAGATCTCTTTGTATCTCTCCCTTACCTAACTCTACACCGTTCAGATAATAATCTGCCTTCCTGTTCTTACTCCAAAAGTGGATAACCTCACACTTATTCACATTAAACGTCATCTGCCAAGTATCTGCCCACTCACCCAGCCTATCCAAGTCACCCTGAATTCTCCTAACATCCTCATCACATGACACACTGCCACCCAGCTTAGTATCATCAGCAAATTTGCTGATGTTATTCTCAATACCTTCATCTAAATCGTTGATGTAAATTGTAAACAGCTGTGGTCCCAGTACCGAACCCTGTGGCACCCCACTAGTCACCACCTGCCATTCCGAGAAACACCCATTCACCGTTACCCTTTGCTTTCTATCTGCCAACCAGTTTTCTATCCATGTCAATGTCTTCCCCCCGATGCCCTGAGCTTTGATTTTACCCACCAATCTCCTATGTGGGACCTTATCAGATGCCTTCTGAAAAATCGAGGTTCACTACATCCACTGGATCTCCCCTGTCTAACTTCCTGGTTACATCCTCAAAAAACTCCAACAGATTAGTCAAGCATAATTTACCCTTGGTAAATTCATGCTGGCTCGGCCCAATCCTATCACTGCTATCTAGATATGCCACTAGTTCATCCTTATTAATGGACTCGAGCATCTTCCCCACCACCGATGTCAGGCTGACAGGTCGATAGTTCTATGTTTTCTCCCTTCCTCCTTTCTTAAAAAGTGGGATAACATTAGCCATTCTCCAATCCTCAGGAACTGATCCTGAATTTAAGGAATATTGGAAAGTGATTACCAATGCGTCCGCAATTTCCAGGGCCACCTCCTTTAGTACCTTAAGATGCAGACCATCTGGACCTGGGGATTTGTCAGCCTTCAGTCCCATCAGTCTACTCATCACCGTTTCCATCCTAATGTCAATCTGTTTCATTTCCTCTGTTACCCTATGTCCTTGGCCCATCCGTACATCTGGGAGATTGCTTGTGTCTTCTTTAGTGAAAACAGATCTAAAGAACTCATTAAATTCTTCTGCCATTTCTCTGTTTCCCATAACAATTTCACGCAATTCATTCTTCAAGGGCCCAACATTGTTCTTAACTATCTTCTTTCTCTTCACATACCTAAAAAAGCTTTTGCTATCCTTCTTTATATTCCTGGCTCGCTTGCGTTCGTACCTCATTTTTTCTCTCCCATATTGCCTTTTTGGTTAAGTTCTGTTGTTCCTTAAAATCTTCCCAATCATCTGTCCTCCCACTCACCTTAGCTCTGTCATACTTCCTTTTTTTTAATGCTATGCAATCTCTGACTTCCTTTGTCAACCACTGTGGCCCCTTTCCCCCCTTTGAATCCTTCCTTCTCCAGGGGATGAACTGATTTTGCACCTTGTGCATTATTCCCAAGAATACCTGCCATTGCTGTTCCACTGTCTTCTCTGCTAGGCTATCCGTCCAGTCAACTTTGGCCAGCTCCTCCCTCATGGCTCCATAGTTTCCCCTGTTCAACTGCAACACTGACACCTCCGAGCTGCCCTTATCCTTCTCAAATTGCAGATAAAAACTTAGCATATTATGATCACTACCTCTTAATGGCTCCTTTACTGCAAGATCGCTTATCAAATCCTGTTCATTACATAACACTAAATCCAGAATAGTCTTGTCCCTGGTCGGCTCTCGTACAATCTGTTCCAAGAATGCATCCCGTACGCGCTCTACAAACTCCCTATCCTGTGGTCCAGCACCAACCTGATTCTCCCAGTTCATCTGCATGTTGAAATCCCCCATAACTACTGCAACATTACCTTTGCCACATGCCAATGTTAACTCCCTATTCAATTTGCACCCAATATCCATGCTACTGTTTGGTGGCCTGTAGACAACACTCATTTGGGTCCTTTTGCCCTTACTGTTCCCCAGTTCTATCCACACAGACTCTACTTCTCCTGATCCTATGTCCCCCCTTGCAAAGGACTGAATCTCATTCCTCACCAACAGGGCCACTCCACCCCCTCTGCCCACATTTCTGTCCCTACGATAGCACATCTACCCTTGTACATTCATTTCCCAGGTCTGATCTCCCTGCAGCCATGTCTCCATTATCCCAACAACATCATAGTTACCCATTCGCACCTGAGCTTCAAGCTCATCCGCCTTATTTCTGACACTTCGTGCATTCAGATATAGAATTTTTAGCCCATTTCTCCTCTCTCTGTTTGAATTGCTGCCTATTGTGCTTAACCCAGCTCCCGAACTCCCATCGGGCTATATGCCCCTAGAAGTTTGTTGTCCTTCCTAAATTTACTTATTCTTTCAACACATTTAACTTCATGTTCCGTCAGACCATCCCTCTGTACATGTGTCCTCCTTATCACTTGTTCCGCCTCATCTTTCTCTACTACACACTGAATATTCCAGAACCGTGTAGTCCCCACCTGTCCTTTATTCTTCCTCTCGCTATCCTCTCTCACATTCTGGATCCCCACCCTCTGCAAATTTAGTTTAAACCCCCCCCCCCACCCCCAAGAAGCACTAGCAAACTTCCCTGCAAGAATGTTAGTACCGCTCCAGTTCAGGTGTAAACCGTCCCTTCGGAACATATCCCACCTTCCCTGGAACAAAGCCCAATTATCTAAAAACCTGAAGCCCTCCCTCCTGCACCATCCTCTCAGCCACGTATTAATCTGTATAATCTTTCTGTTCCTTGCCTCACTTGCACGTGGCACAGGTAGCAATCCTGAGATTGTTACCTTGGAGGTCCTGCACTTCAGCTTCGCACCTAACTCCCTGAACTCCCTACGCAGGACCCCCTCACTCATCCTACCCACGTCATTGGTTCCTACATGGACCACAGCATCTGGATTCTTGCCCTCCCTCTCGAGAATAACCTGCACCCAATCTGAGATGTCTCGGACCCCGGCACCAGGGAAGCAACATACCATCCGAGACTCCGGATCTTCCCCACAAAATGTCCTATCCACCCCCCTGACTATAGAATCCCCTATCAATACCGCTCTCTTCTCTTCCCTCCTCCCCTTCCTAGTCGAGGGTCCAACCTCAGTGCCAGTGACAGGACCACTGCAGCTTGTTCCTGGTAGGTCATCCCCACCAACAATATCCAAAACGGTATACTTAATTTTGATGGGAACGGCCACAGGGGTGCGCTTCTCTCTCTGTCTGCTCCCCCTGCCTCTCTTGACTGTCACCCATTTGCCTACCTCCTGTCTTTTCGGTGTGACTACCTCCCGATAATTCTTATCTATCTCCGCCTCTGCCTCCTGAACGATCCGTAGTTCATCCAGCTCCTGCTCCAATTCCCTAACTCGGTCTGATAGGAGCTGCAGCTGGACGCACCTATTGCAGGTATGGTCATCAGGGACAACTGTGTTGACCCTGACCTCCCACATACTGCATACGGAGCACACCACTGCTCTAACCGTCTCCCCCATTACCTGATCCCAGATTAGTCAGAATAAATGAAAAGCAGGCTTCTTGCCAAAGTCCTCTTGCACCGAAGCCCGCTGAGCCAAAGCCCAGCACTCTGCTCCTGCACACTCCGCTGCCCGCTCCTGAAAGTGGGCCGCTTTTTAAAGTCCGCGCTCACGCAGCTCCTCAGGTACTCTCCAGGTAGGTCCGAGGGTCTCGGCCTACCTACAATGGCTGATCCTCCGATCTCCAGTCGTCTTTCGATCACGAGCACTCCCTACTCGCACCGCTGCCCGCACCGACGCTGCCCGCGCCTGAAAGGTGGCCGCTTTTTAAAGCCCGCGCTCACTGCTGACGTCACCCGTGCTTGCGCAGCTTTACCTTCCTCCTCAGGTACTCTCCAGGTAAGTCCGAGGGTAGCTGGGACCCAAAGTGTTATCCATTGATTGGATGTATGAATATTGTTTAGAATTCTGGGTTGGATGGTTCTTGTATTCACCATTTGTGACTGAGTGCTAAGATGATTAAGAACAGTTGGGATGGTGACCTAGTATGCTTTTTCTTATGTTTTACTTCACTCGTTGGGTTAGAGTTTAATAATTATCTCTAGGTTCCCTCGTGGAAGGAGTGACAAGCCATCTCCCTGCACCAAGTCAGCACTTGTGGCACAGGAACTCCCAAAGTGCTGTGGAAAGAAGAACTTTCCAGCTTCCAATATTGTATCAGTTCAGCATATAATTTACTTCCAACTAAGAGGTATGTGACATGGTGACTTTTCACTTGATGTTGTATTCCAACAGTTGCTATCCTTGTCTTATCTAACTGATAGAGGGTATGCATTTCCTAGGGGTTACAGAGCACTTTGCAGCCAGTGGGTTTTCAGCATGACTAATGGGCATGCTGTTATTACTCTGAATTCTTTAGTTTAGCTTGAATTATCCTCATAGTGATGAGGAGGCCTACAGGAGTGAAATAGATCAGCTGATTGAGTGGTGTCACAACAACCACCTTGCAATCAATGTCAGTAAGACTAAGAAATTGATTGTGGACTTCAGGAAGTGGGAAGTTGAGGGGACACACGCCAATCTTCTTCATGGGATCAGCAATTGGGTGAGCAGTTTCAAGTTCCTTGGTGTCAACATCTCCGAATATCTATCCTGGGTGCACCAATGCTTATATAAGACCTTAGACAAAGGAGCAGAATTAGGCTCCTCAGTCCATTGAATCTGCTCTGCCTTTCCAACATGGCAGAGGATTTATTATTCCTCTCAACCCCATTCTCCTGCCTTCTTTGATGCCCTAAATAATCAAGAACCTATCAAACTCTACTTTCAGAGTATTCAATGATTTGGCCTCACACCTGCCCGTGGCAATGAATTCCACAGCTTCACCACTCTCTGGCAAAAGAGATTCCTTCTCAACTCTGTCCTAAATAGAGGTCCCTGTATTCTGAGGTGGTGCCATCTGGTGCTATAGTCACTCACTATAAGAAACATTCTCTCCACATTCACTCTCTCTTGGTCTTTCAATATTCAATAAGTTTGAATGAGATTCCCCTCATTCTTCCAAATTCCCACAAGTACAGGCCCAGAACCATCAAACATATCTCATTCATTAACCCTGTCATTCTTGGAATCATTCTCATGCCAGCATACTTTTCTTTAGGAGTTTGAGGAGATTTGGTATGGGTCACCAAAGAATCCAGCAAATTTCTGCAGATGCACCATGGAGAGAATTCTAGCTAGTTGAAGCACTGTCTAATGTTGCAGAGGATTGGAAAAAAAGCTGCAAAGTATTGTAAACTTAGACAGCACCATCATGGGCACTGGCCTCCCCACCATCGAGGACATCTTCAAAAGGTGATGCCTCTAAAAGCGGAAATCCATTGTTAACAGCCCCCACTACCTAGGACATGCCCTCTTCTTATTGCTCCCATCATAGAGGAGGTACATGAACTTGAATCAGAATCAGAATCACTAGCATATCATGAAATCTGTTGTTTTGCAGCAGCATTACATTGCAATACATGATGCTTTGCGATGATTCACCCCCTTGAAAGATGTTCTGGAGTTGCCCTCCAAGTCAGAGATCACAGGGTCACCAGATGCTGTATAAGTGCAGTTTTATTCTTCCTTTCAAAGCCTGCACAAAAGGCATTGAGCTCATCTGGGAGTGAAGACACACAGACCTCTGCCCACTCTGGCCATCGTCCCACTTTCAGCCATTCCCTCACCTAGGGCAACACAGGATCGCTCACCTGTTTAATGCCCAGCTGCTGGCCCATGGTGGGGAAGTCATCGCTGGCCGTTACCGTCACTTGCTCCTGGTTCAGCTGTGTTGCGTTGGGTCGCTGCTGGGTGTGCTACACTGCCATGGACCGCTGTGAAACCAGTGTGTTTGTTGTTCCCGCTTCCTGGAGCTGCACTGCTGGAGAGCCACGGCTTCAGCACCGAGGTAGAGTGTTGGCCTCGACACATCCACGCAGGCCTCCAGCGTGACAGTAGGTCCAGGCCAATGATTCAGGACTCTCGGATGTTGGCGAGCCACACCTCGTGCTCCACTGTGATACACGACCTCCTCTTCCCTCTCATCACTGCACAGTCACCGGTGAGCGTAGCCAACTGGACCGCTGTCGTTGTCCACCCAGGTGGGGATGGCTGGTCCCTGCTGGAAAGAACACTGGGATGGATGGTAGTGACCCCGTGTCCACCAACGCACGGCATCTGGTGCCCTCCACCACGCAGTCCACTTGTAAGCCTTGCTCTCCACCCAAACGGCCCGTCCGGAGAACCAACAACAGAGTGATTTTGCTGGTGGATTCGGACGGTGCTGTCCACTCAGCGTTTCCCAATGGCTGCTCTGAGCTGTGGCATGGTGCCAGTGTGTTGGCTGCTCTAGTTCTATAGAGACTTCTTCAAGCTGGCCTGATTGAAATCTCCCACAATGACAGAGTGTGTTGTTTCATGCCTGTTGATTACAGAGCTTGGCTCCTTCAGTGGCTGCCTGACGTTGGTTTGAGATGGAATATACACTGCTACCAGGATGATAGCAGAAAACTCCCTGGACTGATAAAAAGATTATTTGACTGCTAGATGTTCCAAATGGGTGAGCAGAACTGAGACAGAATCACCACATCTGTGCACCTTGGTGAGTTAATTATAAATCATACTCATAGAACATAGAACATAGAAATCTACAGCACAATACAGGCCTTTTGGCCCATAATGTAACCTACTCTAGAAGTTGCCTAGAATTTCCCTACTAGAATTGCCCTCTATTTTTCTAAGCTTCATCTACTTATCTAAGAATTTCTTAAAAGACCCTATTGTATCCACCTTCACCACTGTCACCAGCAGCCCATTCCATGCACCCACCAATCTGTGTGTGAAAAACTTACCCCTGACATCTCCTCTGTACCTATTTCCAACCACCTTAAAACTATGTGCCCTTGTGTTAGCCATTTCAGCCCTGGGAAGAAGCACCATGGCCCCAGTTTTGGTGTCATCCAAGAAATTTGCTGATCCAGTTTAGCACATTATCATCCAGGTTGTTAATATGGATGAAAAACAACAATAGACCGAACACCAATCACTGTGGCACACCTCCTGTCGCTGGTCTCCAGTTGGTGAGGCACCCATCTACCACAAAGTCAGTGTCAAATACATTCAACCAGACCTGGCCTAATAAACTAGCAAAGGTCAGGGAGCTAGTCTTCTTAAGGATTTTGAATACAGTCCCAATGAATTGTCTTGGCCCAAAATGTCGGCTCTTTATTCCTCTCCAAAGATGCTACCTGACCTGCTAAGTTGCTGCAGATAATGTGTGTTATATTTTTAATTAAATTAAATGTGTTTTTGTATTTAATATATTCGCCATGTCAATTTATTTTCATTCATTTTAATTTGTATAATTTATTTCTGACAGAGGTGTGGCTCTGTTGGTAAAAATTGAAGTCAAATCATTAGAAAGAGGTGACATAGTGTCAAAATCTTGAATCAAAGACTTGAATCATTGTGGATAGAACTAAGGAGTTGCAAGGGTAAAAAGTCATTGATGGGACTTGTATACAAACTCCCAAAAAGTAGCAAGGGTGTGGTCTACAAATTACAACCGGAGGTAGAAAATGCATGTCGGAAGGGCAATATTACAATAGTCATGTGAGATTTTAATATGCAGGTAGATTGCAAAAAACAGGTTGGTGCTGGATTTTAAGAGAGGGAATTTCTAGAATGCCAATGAGACAGATTTTTTAGAAAAGTTCATGGTTGAACCCTATAAGAGATCAGCTATTCTGGATTAGGTGTTGTGCAATGAACCAGAATTGATTAGAGAGCTTAAAGTAAAATAAATATAGTGGAATTCACCCTGAATTTTGAGAAGGAGAAGCTAAAGGTGAGCTTTGAGGCATTGACTCGAGAGGCGGAGGATGAGCTTGTTCCCATTTAGTCTTTACAATGCCTCCTGAGATGGTGATGTGCCTCTCCTGTGAGATGTGGCAGTCTGCAGAGTCACATCTGCCAGAAGCGCATGTGGCTGGGCAATCTGGAAGACCGTGTGAGGAATCTGGAGCAGCAGCTGGATGACCTTCGACTCATAAGGGAGAATGTGGCAGTCATAGATGAGAGCTACAGAGAGGTAGTCACACCTAGGCTGCCGGAAGCAGGTCGTTGGGTGACAGTCAGAGGGGAAAAGGCGAAGGAGAGTAGACAGGTAGTGCAGAGCACCCCTGTAGCCATTCCCCTGAAAAATAAGTTTACCGTCTTGGATACTGTTTGTATCTGAGGTCCTGAAGTTTGAGTTTTAGGAACAAGGCAGAAGGCTGAAGAACAGGACCTCAAGGGTGGCATTCTCAGGATTGCTGCCAGTGCTACGTGATGGTGATGGTAAGAATTGGAGGAGATGGCAGTTGAATGTGTGGCTGAGGAGTTGTGCAGGGTGCAGGGTTTTAGATTTTTGGATCACTGGGATCTCTTCTGGGGAAGGTGGGACCTGTACAAATTGGATAGGTTGCACCTGAACTCGAGGGGGAGCAATATTCTTGCAGGTAGGTTTGCTAGCATGGTTCGTGAGGGTTTAAACTAATTTGTAAGGGGAATGGGACCCGGAGTGATAGAGCAGTAAAAGAAGTGCATGGAATAAAGCCAGATCTGACATATAGAGAGGCTTTTGGGAAAGAGAAGCAGAATAAAGGATGTAAAGGTAGTAAGGTAGAAGGGCTAAAGTGTGTGTACTTCAATGCAAGAAGCATCAGGAACAAAGGTGATGAACTGAGAGCTTGGATACATACATGGAATTATGATGTAGTGGCCATTACATAGACTTGGCTGGCACCAGGGCAGGAATGGATTCTCAATATTCCTGGATTTCAGTGCTTTAAAGGGGGGGGGGGGGGGGGGGGAGGGGAGGAGGAGTGACATTACTGGTCAGGGATATTACAGCTACCAAAATGGTGGGTAGAGTCTGTTAAGTGTGTTCAGGACAGATTCCTGTCACAGTATGTTGACAGGCCGACTAGGGGGAATGCCATACTAGATCTAGTATTAGGTAATGAACCAGGTCAGGTCACGGATCTCTCAGTGGGTGTGCATCTGGGGGACAGTGACCACTGCTCCCTGGCCTTTTGCATTATCATGGAAAAGGATAGAATCAGAGAGGGCAGGACAAATTTTAATTGAGGAAGGGCAAATTATGAGGCTATAAAGCTAGAACTTGCGGGTGTGAATTGGGATGATGTTTTTGCAGGAAGTGTACTATGGAGATGTTTAAGGATCTCTTGCAGGATGTTAGGGATAAATTTGTCCTGGTGAGGAAGATAAAGAATAGTAGGGTGAAGGAACCATGGGTGACAAGTGAGATGGAAAATCTAGTCAGGTGAAAGAAGGCAGTTTAGGAAGCAAGGATCAGATTCGTCTATTGAGGAATATAGGTTAGCAAGAAAGGAGCTTAAGAAGGGGCTGAGAAGAGCAAGAAGGGTGCATGAGAAGGCCTTGGCAAGTAGGGTAAAGGAAAACACCAAGGCATTTCTCAATTATGTGAAGAACAAAAGGATGACAGGAGTGAAGGTAGGACTGATTAGAGATAATGGTGGGAAGATGTGCCTGGAGTTTATGGAAGTGAGCGAGGTCCTCAATGAATACTTCTCTTTTGTATTCACCACTGAGAGGGAACTTGATGACGGTGAGGACAATATGAGTAAGGTTGATGTTCTGGAGCATGTTGATATTAAGGGAGAGGAGGTGTTGGAGTTGTTAAAATATGTTAGGACTGATAAGTCCTCGGGGCCTGACGGAATATTTAAATCGCTGCAAGAGGCGGAGAGGGAAGAGGTAAAAGAAGCTCGGAGAGAAGTTGTTTTATTTTTAACTGATCACGGCAAAGAGGCTAGACTGCGCAGGCGCATGAAAGTTGGCCCGTGAGGCAGTGGGTGAATTTAAAAAGCGAGCAGAGGCTGAGTACGTGCTTCACTCCAGGTGAGGTAAGGCCGGGTAAGCTCCTTTAATTAATCTAATTAGATTAGGAGTAGGTAATGGAGACAGCAGTTAGGGCAGTTGAGTGCTCTGTTTGCAGTATGTGGGAAGTCAGGGAGAGCACTGTTGTCCCTGATGACTACACCTGCAAAAGGTGCATCCAGCTGCAGCTCCTGACAAACCATGTTAGGGAACTGGAGCTGGATGAACTTTGGATCATTCGGGAGGCAGAGGCAGAAATAGACAGGAGTTGCAGGGAGACAGTCACCCCTAGGAGTCAGGAGACAGGTAGTTGGGTGACTGTCAGGAGAGGGAAAGGGAGTAAACAGGAAGAGCAGAGCACCGCTGTGGCCATTCCCATCAACAATAAGTATACCATTTTTGATACTGTTGGTGGGGATGACCTACCAGGGACAAGTTGCAATGGTTGCCTCTCTGGCACCGACTGGACTCTCAGCTCAGAAGGGAAGGAGTGAAAAGAGGAGAGCAGTAGTCATAGGGGATTTGATAGTTAGGGGGACAGATAGGAGGTTCTGTGGAAGAGATTGAGAATCCTGGGTGGTCTGTTGCCTCCCTGGTGCTAGGGTCTGCGATATCTCGGATTGAGTTCTCAGTATCCTCAAGAGGGAGGGTGAGCAACCAGATGTTATGGTCCATGGAGGGACCAATGATGTCGGTAGGAAGAGTGAAGAGGTCCTGAAAGGTGAGTTTAGGGAGCTAGGTGCCAAGTTAAAGGACAAGACCTCCAGGATAGCAATCTCAGGATTGCTACCAGAGCCACGTGCAGGTGGGTTTAGAAATAGTAAGATAGCGCACGTGGCTGAAGACATGGTGCAGGATGGTGGGCTTCAGATTTATAGATAATTCGGCAGTTTTCCAGGAAAGGTGGGACCTGTTCTGACAGGACGGCTTACATCTGAACTGGAGGGGACAAATATTCTTGCAGGTAGGTTTGCTAGAGAGGCTACAGTGGATTTAAACTAGATACGGGGGGGGGGGGGGGGGGGCGGAGGTGAACCAGAGTGTAGGAACAGACGTATGGGACAAGGAAGAAAAAGGAGACAGTAAAGTTTTTTGTACTGTTAGAGATAAACAGGGAGGAAGAGGTGGAGAATTTCTTAATGCTAGGAGCATTGTAAAAAAGGTGAATGAGCTTAGAGCATGGACTGATACCTGGAAATATGATGTTGTAGCTATTAGTGAAACATGGTTGCAGGAGGGGTGTGACTGGCAACTAAATATTCCTGGATTTTGTTGCTTCAGGTGTGATAAAATCGGAGGGACAAGAGGGTTGCTGCGTTGCTCGTCAGAGAAGATATTACAGCGGTGCTCTGGCAGGATAGATTAGAGGGCTTGTCTAGGGAGTCTATTTGGGTGGGATTGAAGAATGGGAAAGGTGTAGTAACATTTATAGGGGTGTATTATAGACCACCTAATGGGGAGAGAGAATTGGTGGAGCATATTTGCAAGGAGATAGCAGATATTTGTAGTAAGCACAGGGTTGTGAATGTGGGAGATTTTAATTTTCCAGACATAGACTGGGAAGTCCATACTGTAAAAGGGATGAATGGTTTGGAGTTTGTAAAATGTGTGCAGGATAGTTTTTTTGCAGCAATACATAGAGGTACCGACTAGAGAAGGGGCAGTGTTGGATCTGCTGTTAGGGAATGAGATAGGTCAGGTAACGAAGGTATGTGTTGGGGAGCACTTTGGGTCCAGTGATCACAATGCTATTAGTTTCAATATAATTATGGAGAAGGATAGGACTGGACCCAGGGTTGAGATTTTTGATTGGAGAAAGGCTAACTTTGAAGAGATGAGAAAGGATTTAGAAGGAGGGGATTGGGACAATTTGTTTTAAGGGAAGGATCTAATAGAGAAATGGAGGTCATTTATAGGTGAAATTTTGAGGGTGCAGAATCTTTATGCTCCTATTAGGTTGAAAGGAAAAGTTAAAAGTCTGAGAGAGCCATGGTTTTCAAGGGATATTGGAAACTTGGTTAGAAAACAGAGAAATACCTACAATAAATATAGGCAGCATGGAGTAAATGAGGTGCTCGAGGAATATAAATAATGTAAGAAGAATCTTAAGAAAGAAATTAGAAAAGCTAAAAGAAGATACGAGGTTGCTTTGGCAAGTAAGGTGAAAATAAATCCGAAGGGTTTCTAACAGTTATATTAATAGCAAAAGGATAGTGATGGATAAAATTGGTCCCTTAGAGAATCAGAGTGGACAGCTATGTGTGGAGCCGAAAGAGATGGGGGAGATTTTGAACAATTTCTTTTCTTCGGTATTCACTAAGGAGAAGGATATTGAATTGTGTAAGGTAAGGGAAACAAGTAGAGAAGTTATGGAAACTATGACAATTAAAGAGGAGGAAGTACTGGCATTTTTAAGGAATATAAAAGTGGATAAATCTCTGGATCCTGACAGGATGTTCCCTAGGACCTTGAGGGAGATTAGTGTAGAAATTGGGGCTCTGACAGAAATATTTCAAATGTCATTAGAAACAGGGAGGGTGCCGGAGAATTGGTGTATTGCTCATGTGGTTCCATTGTTTAAAAAGGGTTCTAAGAGTAAACCTAGCAATTATAGGCCTGTCAGTTTGACGTCAGTAGTGGGTAAATTAATGGAAAGTATTCTTAGAGATGGATTATCTGGATAGACAGGGTCTGATTAGGAACAGTCAACATGGATTTGTGCGTGGAAGATCATGTTTGACAAATCTTACTGAATTTTTTGAAGAGGTTACTAGGAAAGTTGATGAGGGTAAAGCAGTGGATGTTGTATATATGGACTTCAGTAAGGCCTTTGACAAGGTTCTGCACGGAAGGTTAGTTAGGAAGGTTCAATCGTTAGGTATTAATATTGAAGTAGTAAAATGGATTCAACAGTGGCTGGATGGGAGATGCCAGAGAGTAGTGGTGGATAACTGTTTATCAGGTTGGAGGCCAGTGACTAGTGCTGTGCCTCGGGGATCTGTACTGGGTCCAATGTTGTTTGGCATATACATTAATGATCTGGATGATGGGGTGGTAAATTGGATTAGTAAGGAGGCAGATGATACTAAGGTAGGTGGCGTTGTGGATAATGAAGTAGGTTTTCAAAGTCTGCAGAGAGATTTAGGCCAGTTAGAAGAGTGGGCTGAATGATGGCAGATGGAGTTTAATGCTGATAAATGTGAGGTGATACAGTTTGGTAGGAATAATCCAAATAGGACATACATTGAAGAATGCAGTAGAACAGAGTGATTTAGGAATAATGGTGCATAGTTCCCTGAAGGTGGAATCTCATGTGGATAGGGTGGTGAAGAAAGCTTTTGTTATGTTGGCCTTTATAAATCAGAGTATTGAGTATAGGAGTTGGGATGTAATGTTTAAATTGTACAAGGCATTGGTAAGGCCAAATTTGGAGTATTGTGTACTGTTCTGCTCACCAAGTTATAGGAAAAATGTCAACAAAATAGAGAGAGTACAGAGAAAATTTACTAGAATGTTACCTGGGTTTCAGCACCTAAGTTATAGGGAAGGGTTGAACAAGTTAGGTCTTTATTCCTTAGAGCGTAGAAGGTTGAGGGGGGACTTGATAGAGGTAATTGAAATTATGAGGGGTTTAGATAGAGTTGACGTGGATAGCCTTTTTCCATTGAGTGTAGGGGAGATTCAAACAAGAGGACATGAGTTGAGTTAGGGCGCAAAAGTTTAAGAGTAACACGAGGGGGAATTTCTTTACTCAAAGAGTGGTAGATGTGTGGAACGAGCTTCCAGTGGAAGTGGTAGAGGTAGGTTCAGTATCGTCATTTAAAGTAAAATTGGATAGGTATATGAACAGGAAAGGAATGGAGGGTTATGGGCTGAGTGCGGGTCAGTGGGTCTAGATGAGAGTGTAAGCGTTCGGCACGGACTAGAAGGGCCGAGATGGCCTGTTTCCGTGCTGTAATTGTTATATGGTTATGTGGTTAAAATATTACCCAGGCTGCTCCACGAGGTGAGGGAAGAGATTGCTGAGCCTCTGGCTAGGATCTTTATGTCCTCGTCGTTCACGGGAATAGTACCGGAGGATTGGAGGGAGGCGAATATTGTCCCCTCGTTCAAAAAAGGTAGTAGGGATAGTCCGGGTAATTATGGACCAGTGAGCCTTACATCTGTGGTGGGAAAGCTGTTGGAAAAGATTCTTAGAGGTAGGGTCTATGGGCATTTGGAGAATCATGGTCTAATCAGGGACAGTGACGGGCTTTGTGAAGGGCAGATTGTGTCTACCAAGCCTGATAAAGTTCTTTGAGGAGGTGACCAGGCATATAGATGAGGGTAGTGTAGTAGATGTGATCTACATGGATTTTAGTAAGGCATTTGACAAAGTTCCACAAGGTAGGCTTATTCAGAAAGTCAGAAGGCATGGGATCCAGGGAAGTTTGGCCAGATGGATTCAGAATTGGCTTGCCTGCAGAAGGCAAAGGGTCATGGTGGAGGGAGTACATTCAGATTGGAGGGTTGTGACTAGTGGTGTCCGACAAGGATCTGTTCTGGGACCTCTACTTTTCGTGATTTTTATTAATGACCTGGATGTGGCGGTAGAAGGGTGGGTTGGCAAGTTTTCAGACGACACAAAGGTTGGTGGTGTTGTAAATAGTGTAGAGGGTTGTCAAAGGTTACAGAGAGACATTAACAGGATGCAGAAGTGGGCTGAGAAGTGGCAAATGGATTTCAACCCAGAGAAGTGTGAGGTGGTACACTTTGGAAGGACAAACTCCAAGGCAGAGTACAAAGTAAATGGCAGTGTGGAGAAGCAGAGGGATATGGGGGTACATGTCCACAGATCCCTGAAAGTTGCCTCACAGGTAGACAGGGTAGTTAAGAAAGCTTATGGGGTGTTAGCTTTCATAAGTCACGATGTTATGATGCAGCTCTATAGAACTCTGGTTAGGCCACACTTGGAGTACTGTGTCCAGTTCTGGTTGCCTCACTATAGGAAGGATGTGGAAGCATTGGAAAGGGTACAGAGGAGATTTACCAGGATGCTGCCTGGTTTAGAGAGTATGGATCATGATCAGAGATTAAGGGAGCTAGGGCTTTACTCTTTGGAGAGAAGGAGGATGAGAGGAGACATGATAGAGGTGTACAAGATATTAAGAGGAATAGATAGAGTGGACAGCCAGCGCCTCTTCCCCAGGGCACCACTGCTCAGTACAAGAGGACATGGCTTTAAGGTAAGGGGAGGGAAGTTCAAGGGGGATATTAGAGGAAGGTCTTTTACTCAGAGAGTGGTTGGTGCGTGGAATGCACTGCCTGAGTCAGTGGTGGAGGCAGCTACACTAGTGAAGTTTAAGAGACTACTAGACAGGTATATGGAGGAATTTAAAGTGGGGGGTTATATGGGAGGCAGGGTTTGAGGGTTTGCACAACATTGTGGGCTGAAGGGCATGTAATGTGCTGTACTATTCTATGTTCTATATTAAAGACAGATGTATCAGTATTTCAGTGAAGTAAAGGGAATTACAGAAGCATGAGAGAGGAGCTGGCCTGAATTGATTGGGAAAGAACACTGGCAGGGATGTTGGCAGAGCAGCAATGGCTGGGATATCTGGAAGCAATTTGGAAGGCACAGGATGTATACATCCCAAGGAGGAAGAAGTATTCTAAAGGCAAGATGACACAACTGTGGCTAACAAGAGAGGTCAAAGCCAAAGTAAAAGCCAAAGAGAGGGTATATAATAGAACAAAAAATAGTGGGAAGTTAGAGGATTGGGAAGCTTTTAAAAACCAACAGAAGGCAACTAAAACATCATTAAGAAGGTAACGATGGAATATGAAAGTAAGCTGGCCAATATTAAAGAGGATACCAAAAGTGTCTTCAGATACATAAAGTGTAAAAGAGAGGAGAGAATGAAGATTAGACAGCTGGAAAACTATGCTGGAGAGGTAATAAGGGGAGACAAAGTAACAGCAAGCAAAATGAATAAGTTTTTTGCATCAGTCTTCACTGTGGCAGACACTAGCAGTATGGTAGAAGTTCTAGGTGTCAGGGGTCATGAAGTTTGTGAAATTACCATAACTAGAGAGAAGGTTCTTGGGAAACTGAAAGGTCTGAAGGTAGGTAAGTCACCTGAACCAGATGGTATACACACCTGAGTTCTGAAAGAGATGGCTGAGAGATCATCGAGGCATTAGTAATCATCTTTCAGGGATCACTAGATTGTAGAATGGTTAAAGAAGACTGGAAAATTTCAAATGTCACTCCACTCTTCAAAAAAGGAAGAAAGGAAATTTTAGGCCAGTTAGTCTGACCTCAGTGGTGGGGAAGTTGATGGAGTTGATTGTTAAGAATGATGTCTCAGGGTGCTTGGAGGCGCTTGTTAAAATAGGCCGTGGTCAGCATGGTTTTCTCCAGCGAAAATCTTGCTTGACAGATCTGTTGGAGTTCTTTAAAGGTATAACAAGCAGGATGGACAAAGGAGAATTGGCTGATGTTGCGTATTTGAATTTTTAGAAGTCCTTTGAAAAGGCGCTACATGTGAGGCTGCTTACAGGGAAGATTCTAGCATGAATAAATCCCTGGTTGAATAGTTGGAGGCAAAGAGTGGGAATAAAGGGAGCTTTTTCTGGTTGGCTGCTGGTGACCAGCGGTGTTCCACTGGGGTCTGTGTTGAAACTGATTCTTTTTACATTATATGTCAATGATTTGGATGATGGAATTGATGGCTTTTTGCAAAGTTTGCAGAGGATATGAAGATAGGTGGAGAGACAGGTACTTTTGAGCAAGTAGAGAGGCTACAGAAGGATTTAGACAGATTAGGAGAAGGGTAAGGAAATGACAGTGTCGGGAAGTGTATGATCATGCACTTTGGTAGAAGAAATGAAAGGTTTGACAATTTTCTAAATGGAGAGAAAATACAAAAAAAAAACTAAGGTGCTAAGGGACTTGGAAGTGCTTGTTTAAGATTCCCTAAAGGTTAATTTGCAGGTTGAGTCTGTGGTGAGGAAGACAAATGCAATGCTAGCATTGATTTCAAGAGGACTAGAATATAAAAGCAAGGATTTAATGTTGAGACCTTATAAAGCACTGGTGAGGCCTCACTTGGAGTATTGTGAACAGTATTGGGATGCTTAGAAAGGATGTGCTGAAACTGAAGAAGTTTCAGTAGGTTCACGAAAATGATTCCAGGTTTGAATGGCTTGACATATGAAGAGCATTTGATGCCTCTATTAATTGGAATTCAAAGAATGAGGGGTGAGCTTATTAAAACCTATTGAATCGTGATACACCTTGATAGTAGATGTGGAGTGGATGTTTCCTATGGTGGGAGAATTGAAGACCAGGCGACACAGTCTCAGAATAGAGGAATGTCCTTTTAGACCAGAGATGAGAAATTATTTCTTTAGCCAGAGAGTGGTGAATCTATGGAATTTGTTGCTTTAGGGAGCTGTGAATGCCAAGTCTGTCCATATATTTAAGGCAGAGGTTGTTGATTCTTGATCAGCCAGGGCATAAATGGATATGGGGAGAAGGCTGAGAGGCTGATTGGAGCTGAGAGGAAAATTGGATCAGCCATGATGAAATGGTGATGCAAGCTCAATGGGCCATGTTGGCTAATTCTGCTCCTATATCTTATGGTCTTATGGTCTAATTCTACAGTGATAAATCATGCAAAGACTCATCTTTCAATAATACCGATTTGAGGTATTTTGCTTTAAATGCTAAGGCAACTTTTTAGTCCCAATTTGTCACTGGCCTCAACTTTTGCAAAGACAATGGTCTTAGAAAATACTTGTGCCTGTACTGCTTGCTTCTTTGCACCCAAGGAGAATTAAATGAATTTTCCCCTTTTGAAAAGAGACGTGAAATTTTATTTGGAGATGTGGACTGACACAGCATATGGAGCAGATAAACTTTGGTGAAGCTTGAAATGATTTGAGGTTAAAAGGTTAAGAAAGATTGTGAGCATCATCCCTACTGCCAGAGCAATTAGCAATTAGGTCTTGATATCTGTCTGTAGCAGATATGCTTTTTGGTTAATATATATTTGGGGGATTTTAACCATTGCTGTTCCATGCTGTGGAAGAGAAAATCCTATGGAGTGTGATGAATGTTCACTGTCCAGGGTCAGGAAGTGTTTTTCTAAAGCTCAGTTTTCTAAACATAGCAACTGACACTTCTTGAGATCAAAGAGTTGTTTTTGAGTAAGTTAAACTTACAACCAATTCTTTGTTCAGTTTCCTGTCCTAAATGGGAGCTGGTCTTCAATTCTTAATGCAAATGACAAGCAAAAATCAGTCTGAAGTGAAAAGAACAGCTTTGCAAACAAACAGCACTGTCTATAGAGCACAGGCTGCTCAGCAGCATCCCTACACAAAGAGATGAAGTATAAGAAAATGTATGTTAATTGAGTTTGTATCAAACCAGACAATACTGGTCACATTATTTAACTTTTAAAAAGTTTGCAGAACAGATTGATCTTATCACATAGTACAAAGTACATCAAATTGCTGATCTATTAATAGATGGAAGATTCGTGTACTCACACAGTCGCCTCTCACAGTACAAATCATGGATATCTGGGACTTCTGTCCCAGAAGCTGTTAGGCCATGAAAAGGTATGAAAAGGTAACTGGAAGAATATTAGGTGTGTGAAGTCGTTGATTGGACTACTACACAGACAGAGGGGAGGCATTCCTGCATAAGTCCAGTGAAGAATCCTAAAAACCCGGTCTTCATAAAAGAATCTAGTGACGGGACGGGATACACAGCCGGCAAAAGGGATACAGCTGGATCATGGGACAGGAGGCCGAGGGAGAAAGAAAGGGGAAGGGGAGCACCAGAGGGAGATGAAGAGCAGGCAAGGAGTGATTGTGAGAAAGAGAAAAGAGAGAGAAAGAAAAAAAAGGAAAAAATAATAATTAAGTATATATATATAAATAGATAGGTAGATAGATAGATAAATAAATAAGAGATGGGGTAAGAAGGGGAGGAGGGGCATTAACTGAAGTTAATTTGGCAGTCCATCAGAGAAACAGGATCTCCCAGTGGCCACACATTTTAATTCCATGTCCCATTCCTATTCTAATATTTCTATCAATGGCCTCTTCTATTGTCAAGAGTCATTGTGAGAGTGGCCTGAGTCAGAGTGGTAAGGCTTTGACTCAACAGGCTTCAGCGAGAATAGGAAGAGAGGCAAGTTTCACATTTATTATTTCTTTTTTCTTGTTTAACTCTTGAAAGAATAGTGGGTATGTCTAAGGGTCAGTGTTCTGTTCTGGATGTCAAATGTGGGATTTCTGGGAGACTACCAGCCACATCTGCATCAGGTGCATCGAAATACAACTCCTTAGCGACTGTGTTAGGGAACTGGAGCTGCAGCTTGATGACCTTCGGCTTGTTAGGGAAAGTGAAGCAGTGATAGACAGGAGCAACAGGGAGGTAGTCACCCCAAGGCTACAGGAAACAGATAAATGGGTGACTGTCAGGAGAGGGAATGGGGAACTTCCGATACTGGCCGTCCCCCTGAACAATAAATACTCCATCTTGAGTACTGTTGGGAAGGGGTGACCTACCTGGGGGAAGGAACAGCGGCCATGCCTGTGGCACTGAGTCTGGCCCTGTGGCTCAGGAGGGCAGGGAACTGAAGAGGATGGCAGCAGTAATAGAGGACTCTATAGTTAGGACAGATAGGCAAGGGCCGAATGGTCTACTTCTGCACCTATTGTCTATTGTCCCTATTGTCTAAATCATCAACCCACCCTTGCCCCCTTCTTCCCCGCCCCACTTATTCCAGCAGGATTTATCAGCATCCAATACCCACTAAACAAGCAATAATAAAGCCCCCAGAGAGCTCATGATCTGCAGTCCAAAAAACTACAGTCCATAACCCAACACTTTGACATGGCCCAGGATCACTTGCTGTCCCTCACTAACCCATATCCCTTGATTCCCCTATCCATAAGAGACCTATCTAGCCTCTTCTTGAAAGCATCCAGAGAATTGCCTTCCGAGGCAGTGCATTCCACACCCCCACAACTCTCTGGGAGAAGAGGTTTTTCCTTAACTCTGTCCTAAATGACCTACCTCTTATTCTCAAACCATGCCCTCTGGTACTGGACTCTCCCAGTATCTGGAACATATTTCCTGCCTCTATCTTGTCCAATCCCTTAATAATCTTATATGTTGCAATCAAATCCCCTCTCAATCTCCTCAATTCCATTGTGTACAAGCCCAGTCTCTCTAACCTCTCACGTGAAAGGACAATGGTAAGAGGACTGCGTAAGACAGTCCGGACATCCCAGGAATTAACCTCGTGAATCTACGCTGCACTTCCTCTATAACCAGGATGTCCTTCCTTAACCCTGGAGACCAAAACTGTACACAAATTCTCCAGGTGTGGTCTCACCAGGGCCCTGTACAAATGCAAAAGGATTTCCTTGCTCATGTACTCAATTCCCTTTGTAATAAAGGCCAACATTCCATTAGCCTTCATCACTGCCTGCTGCACTTGCTCATTCACCTTCAGTGACTGATGAACAAGGACTCCTAGATCTCTTTGTATCTCTCCCTTACCTAACTCTACATTGTTCAGATAATAATCTGTCTTCCTGTTCTTACTCCCAAAGTGGATAACCTCACACTTATTCACATTAAATGTCATCTGCCAAGTATCTGCCCACTCACTCAGCCTATCCAAGTCACCCTGAATTCTCCTAACATCCTCATCACATGTCACACTGCCACCCAGCTTAGTATCATCAGCAAATTTGCTGATGTTATTCTCAATACCTTCATCTAAATCGTTGATGTAAATCGTAAACAGCTGTGGTCCCAATACCGAGCCCTGTGACACCTCACTAGTCACCACCTGCCATTCCGAGAAACACCCATTCACCGTTACCCTTTGCTTTCTATCTGCCAACCAATTTTCTATCCATATGAGCTCTGATTTTACCCATCAATCTCCTATGTGGGACCTTATCAAATGTTTTCTGAAAGTTGAGGTACACTACATCCACTGGATCTCCCTTGTCTAACTTCTTGGTTACATCCTCGAAAAACTCCCAATAGATTAGTCAAGCATGATTTACCCTTGGTAAATTCATGCTGGCTTGGCCCAATCCTATCACTGCTATCTAGATATGCCACTATTTCATCCTTAATAATGGACTCTAGCATCTTCCCCACTACTGATGTTAGGCTGACAGGACGATAGTTCTCTGTTTAATCCCTCCCTCCTTTCTTAAAAAGTGGGATAACATTAGCCATTCTCCAATCCTCAGGAACTGATCCTGAATTTAAGGAATATTGGAAAGTGATTACCAATGCATCCGCAATTTCCAGGGCCACCTCCTTTAGTACCCTAGGATGCAGACCATCTGGACCTGTGGATTTGTCAGCCTTCAGTCCCATCAGTCTACACATCACCATTTCCTTCCTAATGTCAATCTGTTTCATTTCCTCTGTTACCCTATGTCCTTGGCCCATCCATACATCCGGGAGATTGCTTGTCTTCCCTAGTGAAGACAGATCTAAAGTACTTACTAAATTCTTCTGCCATTTCTTTGTTTCCCATAACAATTTCACCCAATTCATTCTTCAAGGGCTCAACATTGTTCTTAACTATCTTCTTTCTCTTCACATACCTAAAAAAGCTTTTGCTATCCTCCTTTATGTTCCTGGCTAACTTGCGTTTGTACCTCATTTTTTCTCCCCTATTGCCTTTTTAGTTAAGTTCTGTTGTTCCTTAAAAATTTCCCAATCATCTGTCCTCCCACTCACCTTAGCTCTGTCATATTTCCTTTTTTTTAATGCTATGCAATCTCTGACTTCCTTTGTCAACCACTGTGGCCCCTTTCCCCCCTTTGAATCCTTCCTTCTCTGGGGGATGAACTGATTTTGCACCTTGTGCATTATTCCCAAGAATACCTGCCATTGCTGTTCCTCTGTCTTTTCTGCTAGGATATCCGTCCAGTTAACTTTGGCCAGCTCCTCCCTCATGGCTCCATAGTTTCCTCTGTTCAACTGCAACACTGACACCTCTGATCTGCCCTTATCCTTCTCAAATTGCAGATAAAAACTTATCATATTATGGTCACTACCTCCTAATGGCTCCTTTACTGCAAGATCGCTTATCAAATCCTGTTCATTAAACAAGACTAAATCCAGAATAGCCTTGTCCTTGGTCGGCTCTCGTACAAGCTGTTCCAAGAATGCATCTTGTAGGCACTCTACAAACTCCCTATCGTGGGATCCAGCACCAACCTGATTCTCCCAGTTCACCTGCATGTTGAAATCCCCCATAACTACTGCGACATTACCTTTGCCACATGCCAATGTTAACTCCTTATTCAACTTGCACCCAATATCCATGCTACTGTTTGGAGGCCTGTAAACAACACCCATTAGGGTCTCTTTGCCCTTTCTGTTCCTCAGTTCTATCCACACAGACTCTACTTCTCCTGATCCTATGTCCCCCCCCTTGCAAAGGACTGAATCTCATTCCTCACCACCCCACCCCCTCTGCCCACATTTCTGTCCCTATGATAGCACGTATACCCTTGAACATTCATTTCCCAGGTCTGATCTCCATGCAGCCATGTCTCCGTTATCCCAACAACATCATAGTTACCCATTCACACCTGAGCTTCAAGCGCATCCGCCTTATTTCTGACACTTTGTGCATTCAGATATAGAATTGTTAGCCCATTTCTCCTCTCTCTGTTTAAATTTGCTGCTGTTTATACATGAGAAGGGCTGGGGAGGGCTTTGGAATTTCAGTGTTTTCCTGTTATTCATTATTTGGGGTTTTCTTCAGTTTCACAGATGTATGTGAAGAGTAAGGTTTTCAGGTTGCATACATTCTCTGATATTAAATAAAATGATTGAACTCCTGGGTGATCATTTCTTCACATTCAGTCCTAAGTAGTCTACCCAGCATTTTGAGACTGATTTCAAGTTAGTGCTCAGTCAGGTGAAACATATTCCCCATATTTATCTTTTCAAGTCTATAAATAATTTTGTATATTTCAATGAGGCCACTTCTCAGTCTTCCAAACTCCAGAGAATAAACATAACCTACCCACTCCCCTCATGACAAACCCATTAGTCTGACAAATCTCCCTGCACTTTCTCTAATAGAGGATTAAGATTACAGTATACACAATACCACTTATGTAGTTTTGCTAAGATACTTCTACAATTACAGCAAGACTATCTGACTCTAACATCACATCTACATGTAATTAAGGCCAAATTCCCATTTGCCCGAATTATCTGCTGCACCTGCACATTAATTTTCAGCAACAATTATACAAGCACTGCCAGCTCCCATTGATGGCCATCACTTCTCAGTCTCTCATTTTTCTAAATATTTAAAATTTGTTGTTTTCTACATTAGAGATAACTTCACATTTTCTCCCACGTTGCTCACATCTTCGAATCTCCTTGAAGGTTACACTGGACAACAAACTTTTTTCAAAACTGTTGCTTCCTCGGAATGTTTTTTCATTTATGTTAAACCTTTTGAAGCAGAAAACTTAATAATTTCAGACTAGTTGTATAACATAAGAATTTGGAAAACAAGAAATTAACTTTTATTGAATATAATACTTTGATACTTTGCAATAGTTCAACTAAGCTACAAATGTTTGGTTGTTGATTTTCATTTATATTCAAGTGTCTGAGGCTTCTCACTTAAGAGTCCGAAAATAATCAGTCAGCATTGATAGATTCCAGTTGCCCTGATATGATTTCTCCATGACAACAATGTCCTGGTGAAATCTTTCATCATGCTCATTACTGACAGTGCCAAGATTTGCAAGGAGGAAGTCTAAATGGGGATGTAGAAAATGAATCTTTAGTGACATGGTTTTTTAGTGACAAACCATCTTCATGTTTTTGTATGCATTAAGCATGTTGTCAACCAGCTGTACATACTTTGCTGCTCTGTAGTTGCCAAGAAAATTTCAACACCATCCTTGAATGCTTGAAAGTCAAGTCATGTTTATTGTCATTTTGACCATAAACTGCTGGTACAGTACAGAGTAAAAACTGTGGTGAACTACATATACCTGTCTGGACACGCCCCTCTGCTGACTGCTCCTGTGGCTTCTCCCACAGACCCCGTATAAAGGCAGTTGGAGGCACTGCTCCTCCCTCAGTCTCCAGGATGTTGTGTGGTGGTCTGTTGCTACTAATCATGGTCTCTATCAGCTAATAAAAGCCTATCGTTTGCCTCCCGTCTCCGAGAGTTATTGATGGTGCACCAATTTTATTAGCTGCAATTTTAAAACATGGAGAGCATTTTACGACCAGATAAATTGGACATTGATCCTCAAGCTCCCGAAGCAGCCATTGCCTTTGAACTCTGGCTTGCATACTTCCAATTGTACCTGGAAGAGATTTCTGTGACTGAGCCTGCTATCATGCACAAAGTTCTACTCTCCAGGGTCAGTCCGCGGGTTTACTCCCTTATCAGAGACCTGCCGACATACCAAGGGGCAATGGACGCCCTCAAAAGACAGTACCTGCGGCTGGTGAACGCCGTCTATGCAAAACATCACTTAATGACGCGACGGCAGCGGGCCGGAGAGTCGAGTGCTGAGTTTGTCCAACCCCTACAGACACTCGTGCGGGCCTGTGACTGCTGGGGACTGACGGCTGAACAGCATGCGGAGCTCCTGGTATGAGATGCCTTCGTTATGGGGATCAGGTCATTGTACTTGCGCCAGCGGCTGCTGGAAAACACTGATCTTACCTTACAGTTGGCGATCGAGCTGGCCGACATACTGGAGGCTATTCTGCACAATGCTGATGCTGTCCAGCCGCACGATCTCCTGCCGGTCCCATGGATGCTGCAGACCCTGCAACCTGCCAGAGAATCGACCACGGCTTCTGCCAGTCGCAAGTCCGTGCAGTGTTACTTCTGCGGACTCGAAAAGCACCCCCGAAAATGCTGCCCGGCCCGAGAAGCTACCTGCTCCACTTCGCCAAGGCCTGTAAGTCTAAACCACGAGCGGGGTCGAGCAGTGCCGCGTGCGAGGCATGGGGGTCACCATCTTGGTCGCCCCCATCTTGCCTGCCCGTTGCGTGCGAGGCATGGTGGTCGCCATTTTGATCGCCGCCATCTTGCCTGCCCGCCTCATGTGAGGCAACTTTGTCGGCACCACCTCACCCCGCCTCCGACCCACGGGTGCTTACCAGACACCAAGATGGCAGTTCAACTCTGACCTCTGTAACCCTCGACCAAAGCACTCCACACCAGCTCACAAGGTCAATGATGGACATCCTGGTGGAGGGGCACAGGACTAGTTGCCTGTTTGACACAGGCAGCACTGAGAGTTTTATTCACCCGGACACGGTGCAACGCTGCAGACTCGTAACACAGCCGGTAAGCCAGAGGGTCACCATGGCTTCTGGATCGCATTCCACAGACATCCGGTGGGGTTGTGTAGTGACATTGGTGGTGCAGGGCACAGAATATCGGGACTTTGCGTTACTGGTCATGCCTCAAATGTGTCCCCCTCTGCTATTGGGGCTCGACTTCCAGAGCCACTTAAAAAGTGTGAAGATGGAGTATGACGGGCCCCTCCCACCACTCACTCTCAGTTCTGTGGGACTTCGTCATATACCCCGCTACTGACCACACACATACACACCGACCCCCACATCCGACCCAGCACCATGCCAACAGCCGTGCTACTGACACCACTTGCAGCCTCTCCACCCTCAAGATCCCTCCCCCACTGCTGTACGCCAACCTGACCCCCGACTGTAAACCTGTGGCAACTAAAAGCAGGAGGTACAGCGCGGGGGACAGGGCCTTCATTAAGTCGGAGGTGCAGCGGCTGCTCAGGGAGGGCATCACTGAGTCAAGTACAAGTCCTTGGAGGGCCCAGGTGGTCGTTGTTTGGACAGGACAGTAAAATAGGATGGTCATGGACTATAGCCAGACCATCAATAGGTTCACGCAGCTTGACGCATACCCCTTACCCCCCATCGCGGATATGGTCAATCAGATAGCTCAGTACAAGGTGTACTCGACCATAGACCTGAAATCCGCTTATCACCAGCTCCCCATCCACCCAGAGGACTGCCCCTACACCGCCTTCGAGGTGGGCGGCAGGCTCTATCACTTCCTGCACGTCCCCCTTGGTGTCACGAATGGTGTCTCTGTCTTCCAGAGGGAAATGGTCCGGATGGTGGACCAGTGCCAACTGAAGGCCACGTTCCCGTATCTGGATAACATCACCATCTGTGGTCAGGACTGGCAGGATGACGACACTAACCTCCAACAATTTTTCCAAGTGGCCAAGGCTCTTAACCTTACCTATAACAGGGACAAATGTGTGTTTGGAACCACCCGACTTGCTCTTCTTGGGTATGTCGTGGAGAAAGGGGTCATTGGCCCTGACCCTGACCGTATGCACCCCCTGTTGGAACTCCCTCTTCCCACCACTCTCAGAGCCCTCAAAAGGTGCCTGGGCTACTTTTCCTATTAGGCCCAATGGGTCCCTCACTACGCAGACAAGGCCCGCCCCCTGGTCAAGTCCAACATATTTCCCCTCTCAGCCGAGGTCCGCGCAGGCTTCAGCCATATTAAAGGGGACATTGCCAAAGCAACGATGCATGCGGTGGATGAGACCATTCCCTTTCAAGTAGAGAGTGACGCCTCCGACTTCACGCTGGCTGCTACCCTCAATCAGGCAGGAAGGCCGGTAGCATTCTTCTCTCGTACCCTTCAAGGCCCTGAAATTCGGCACTCCACGGTGGAGAAAGAAGCCCAGGCCATAGTGGAAGCTATTAGGCACTGGAGGCACTATCTCACTGGCAAAAAGCTCACCTTGCTGACCAACCAGTGCTCAGTTGCGTTCATGTTCAGCAACCAACAGCGGGGCAAAATCAAAAATGATAAAATTTTGCGGTGGAGAATAGAACTCTCCACCTACAACTATGATATTCTGTATCGGCCTGGAAGGCTCAATGAGCCCCCTGATGCCCTATCCTGTGCCAGCTCGCAGCTCGACCGGCTATACGCACTCCATGCAGATCTTTGCCACCTGGGGGTCACCTGATTTTACCATTTTGTGAAAGCCCGGAACCTGCCTTACTCCCTTGAAGACATCAGGATGATGACCAGGGACTGCTAAGTCTGCGCTGAATGTAAACTGCACTTCTACCGTCCTGAAAAGGCACAACTTATCAAGGCCACCCGCCCCTTTTAAGCGACTGAGTGTCGACTTTAAGGGCCCCCTTCCCTCCACTGACTGCAATGTCTACTTTCTCAACATAATTGACGAGTACTCGCGGTTCCCCTTTGCCATCCCCTGCCTCGATACCACTGCCACGTCCGTCATAAAAGCCTTGCGCCAGCTCTTCACTCTGTTCGGATATCCCTGCTATATCCACAGAGATAAAGGGTCCTCCTTTATGAGTGACGAGCTGCGCCAGTACCTGCTGGCTAGGGGTATTGCTACTAGTAGGACCATGAGCTATATATCCCCGGGGAAATGGACAGGTGGAGAGGGAGAATGCCACGATGTGGAAGGCCACACTCTTAGCACTTAAGTCAAAGGGATTGCCGGTCTCTCGCTGGCAGGAGGTCCTCCCCGAGGCACTCCACTCCATCCACTCCCAGATGTGGCTCCATGCACGTCCACCAATGCCACCCCTCATGAGCAACTCTTTTCTTTTCCCAGGAAGTCTGCCACTGGGTCCACCCTACCGGTTTGGCTGACGTCCCCAGGGCCAGTGCTGCTCCGGAAACATGCGAGGAGCAATAAATACTCCCCGATGGTCGAGAGGGTTCACCTCCTTCATGTGACCCCCCCAGTATGCCTACGTGGTCTTACCTGATGGGCGGGAGGACAAGGTCTCCGTCCGCGACCTGGCGCCCGCAGGAGCACCTACCCTGAATACTCCATGGTGACTATGAACCCTGTACCGACCGAGGTGTATACCCACGAGACACCGCACACACCAAGCCCTACACAGACTCCTCCCATACTGGGCGCCTCGCACACACATGAGAGATTACTGACGCCAAATGGGCTGACACCTCAAGTCAGGCCGGAGCCAGCATAACCACCGTCACCGGTGCTACGACGGATTCGACTGCCTGATAGACTTAACCTGTAAACATACTTGTAAGAAACTTCACCCCATGGGGACTCTCTTTTAAAACGAAGGGGGGGCGGGTGAATGTGGTAAACTATGTATACCTGTCTGGACACACCTCTCTGCTGACTGCTCCTGTGGCTCCTCCCACAGACCCCTGTATAAAGGCGATTGGAGGCACTGCTCCTCCCTCAGTCTCCAGGATGTTGTGTGGTGGTCTGTTGCTACTAATCGTAGTCTCTATCAGCTAATAAAAGCCTATCATTTGCCTCCCGTCTCCAAGAGTTATTGATGGGGCATCAAAAATGAAACAACATTCCTCCAGGACCCTGGTGCTATATGAAACAACACAAAACTACACTAGACTATGTGAGACAGCACAACGCTACACTAGGCTACGTAAAACTACATTAAAAACTGCTCTAGACTACAGACCTGCACAGGACAACATAAAGTTCACAAAAATATGCAGGGCAGTACAATAATTAATAAACAAGACAATAGACACAGTAGAGGACAAATTACAATATAATAATAAATTATGTAGATGTCAGTCTAGACTCTGGGTATTGAGGAGTTTGATGGCTTGGGGGAAGAAACTGATGCACAGTCTGGTCATGAGAGCCCGAATGCTTTGGTACCTTTTTGCCAGGTGGCAGGAGGGAGAAGAGTTTGTGTGAGGGGTACTTGGGATACCTCCAATACTGTTAGCTTTGTGGGTGCAGTGTCTGTAATAGTGGGAAGAGAGACCCTGATGATATTCTCAGCTGACCTCACTTTCCGCTGCAGGGTCTTGCGATCTGAGACAGTGCAATTCCCGAACCAGGCAGTGATGCAGCTGCTCAGGATGCCTTCGATACATCCTCCATAGAATGTGGTGAGGATGGGGAGTGGGAGATGGACTTCTCTCAGCCTTCACAGAAAGTAGAGATGCTGCTGGGCTTTATTGGCTATGGAGTTGGTGTTGAGGGACCAGGTGAGATTCTCCGCCAGGTGAACAACAAAGTGGTCCTCTTAACGATCTCAACGGAGGAGCCGTCGATGTTCAGCAGGGAGTGGTCGCTCCGTGCTCTCCTGAAGTCAACAACCATCTCTTTTATTTTGTTTACATTCAGAGACAGGTTGTTGGCTCTGCACCAGTCTGTTAGACACTGCACCTCCTCTCTGTATGCTGACTCGTCATTCTTGCTTATGAGACCCGCCACGGTCGTGTCATCGGTGACCTTAATTATGTGATTCGAGCTGTGTATTGCTGCAGTCGTGGGTCAGCAGAGTGAACAGCAGTGGACTGAGCACACAGCCCTGGGGAGCCCTCATACTCAGTGTGATGGTGTTGGAGATGCTGCTCCTGATCCGGACTGACTGAGGACTTCCAGTCAGGAAGTAATCAGTTTCTGAGGAATGATTGTGTTGAATGCTGAACTGAAACCTATGTGTCTTTTTCTTCGGTCCCACCAGCAGTTCTTCGAAATCCCAGTCATTGATGACCTGCTTGATTTGTGGACCAACAAAAGCTCCCTTTCTTAACTTTGGCGCCAGTTATTCTGACTTGAATTATGAATTGGTATAACAAATAGAGGTGATTTCAAAAAATGGTGTGATGGAGAAATTTCATGGTGATTTTCATGATCGGCGGCTCAAAATCCATAAGATACAGCCAGAAATATTCAGGAAGCAAAATCTTTGTCATCCAGTGTTAATAATCATTGTAGAAACATAGAGCACAATACAGGCCCTTCAGCCCACAACCTTAGAAATTATTTACGGTGACCTATAGCCCTCTTTTTTTCTCAGCTCCATGTATCTATCCAGGAGTCTCTTAAAAGACGCTGTTGTATCCACCTCCACCACCATTGCCGGCAGCCCATTCCATGCACTCACCAATCTTTGTGTATAAAACTTACTCCTGACATCTCCTCTGTACCTACTTCCAAGCACCTTAAATTCTGCCCTCTTGTGCTAGCCATTTCAGCCCTGGGAAAAAGCCTCTGTCTATCCACATGGTTAATACCTCTCATCATCTTACACACCTCGATCAGGTCACCTCTCATCCTCCATTGCTCCAAGGAGAAAAGGCTGAATTCACTCAACCTATTCTCATAAGATATGCTCCCCAAACCAGGCAACATCCTTGTAAATCCTTTCTACACTCTTTCCATGGTTTCCACATCCTTCTTGTAGAGAGGCACCCAGAACTGACAAAGTACTCCAAGTGGGGTCTGACCAGGGTCCTATATAGCTGCAACATTATCTTTCAGCTCCTCAACTCATTCCCACGATTGATGAAGGCCAATGCACCATTGCCTTCTTAACCACAGAGTCAACCTGCAGAGCAGCTTTGAGTGTCCTATGGACTCAGACCCAAAGATCCTTCTGATCCAAGAGTCAATAGACAATAGACAGTAGGTACAGGAGTAGGCCATTCGGCCCTTGTAGCCAGCACCACCATTCACTTTGATCATGACTGATCATACACAATCAGTACCCCATTCCTGCCCTCTCCCCATATCCCTTGACCCCGCTATCTATAAGAGCTCTATCTAACTCTCTCTTGAATGCATCCAGAGACTTGGCTTCCACTGCCTTCTGGGGCAGAGCATTCCACATATCCACCACTCTCTGGGTGAAAAAGTTTTTCTGCATCTCTGTTCTAAATGGCCTACCCCTTATTCTTAAACTGTGGCCTCTAGTTCTGGACTCACCCATCAGCAGGAACATGCTTCCTGTCTCCAGTGTGTCCAATCCCTTAATAATCTTATATGTTTCAATCAGATCCCCTCTCATCCTTCTAAATTCCAGTGTATACAAGCCCAGTCACTCCAATCTTTCAACCTATGACAGTCCCGACATTACGGGAATTAACCTTGTGAACCTACGCTGCACTCCCTCAATAGCAAGAATGTCCTTCCTCAAATTTGTAGGCCAAAACTACACACAATACTCCAGGTGGGGTCTCACCAGGGCCCTGTACAGCTGCAGAAGGACCTCTTTTCTCCTATACTCAATTCCTCGTTACAAAAGCCAGCATGCCATTAGCTTTCTTCACTGTCTGCTGTACCTGCATGCTTGCTTTCATTGACTGATGTACAAGAACACCTAGATCTCGTTGTACTTCCCCTTTTCCTAACTTGACTCCATTTAGATAGTAACACACACAAAATGCTGGTGGAACACAGCAGGCCAGGCAGCATCTATAAGGAGAAGCGCTGTCGACATTTCGGGCCAAGACCCTTCGTACTATTTAGATAGTAATCTGCCTTCCTGTTCTTGCCACCAAAGTGGATAACCTCACATTTATCCACATTAATCTGCATCTGCCATACATTTGCCTACTCACCCAAACTGTCCAAGTCACCCTGCATTTTCATAATATCCTCCTGACATTTCACACTACCACTCAGCTTTGTGTCATCAGCAAATTTGCTAAAGTTACTTTATACCCTTCATCTAAATCATTAATGTATATTGTAAACAGCTGCGGACCCAGCACCGAACCTTGCGGTACCCCATTGGTCACAGCCTGCCTTTCCGAAAGGGACCCATTAATTACTACTCTTTGTTTCCTGTTAGCCAGCCAATTTTCAATCCATGTCATCCATGCCCCCAATACCATGTGCCCTAATTTTGCCCACTAATCTCCTATGTGGGACTTTATCAAAAGCTTTCTGGAAGTCCAGGTACACTACATCCACTGGCTCTCCCTTGTCCATTTTCATAGTCTTACCATTAATACTATATTCTGTCATCATACTTGACCTACGAAAATGAACCACCTCACACTTATCTGGGTTGAACTCCATCTGCCACTTCTCAGCCCAGTTTTGCATCTGATCTATTTCCCGTTGAAACCTCTGACAGCCCTCCACGCTATCACAACACCCCCAACGATTGTGGCATCAGCAAATTTACTAACTCATCCCTCCACTTCCTCATCCAGATGATTTATAAAGATCACGAAGAGTAAGGGCCCTAGAACAGATCCCTGAGGCACACCACTGGTCACCGACCTCCGTGCAGAATATTACCCATCTACAACCACTCTTTGCCTTCTGTGGGCAAGCCAATTCAGGATCCACAAAGCAATGTCCCTTGGATCCCATGCCTCCTTACTTTCTCAATAAGCCTTGCATGGGGTACCTTATCAAATGCCTTGCTGAAATCCATATAAACTACATTCTACTGTGTTGAGTCAATCCTCAAAAAAATACATAAGGCACAACCAGCCTTTGAGAAAGCCATGCTGACTTTTCCTAATCATACTATGTCTCTCCAAATGTTCATAAATCCTGCCGCTGAGGCTCTTTTCCATCAACTTACCAAACACCGAAGTAAGACTCACCGGTCTATAATTTCCTGTGCTATCTCTACTCCCTTTCTTGGATAATGGAACAACATCTGCAACCCTCCAATCCTCTGGAAATTCTTCCATCCCCACTGATGATGCAAAGAACATTGCCAGAGGCTCCGCAATCTCTATCTTTGCCTTCCCCAGTGGCATGGGCTACATCTTGTCCAGTCCCAGTGACTTATCCAACCTAATGCGTTCCAAAAGCTCCAGTACATCCCCTTTCTTAATATCTACAGGCTAAAGCTTTTCAGTCACATTGTAAGTCATCCCGACAATTGCCAAGATCCTTTTCTGTAGTGAATACTGAAGCAAAGTTTTCATTTAGCACCTCTGCTATCTCCTTTGATTCCATACACACTTCTCCACTGTCACACTTGATGGGTCCTATTCCCTCATGTCTTATCCTCTTGCTCTTCACATACTTGTAGAATACCTTGGGGTTTTCCTTAATTCTGTCCACCAAGGCCTTCTCATGGCCACTTCTGGCTCTCCAAATTTCATTCTTAAGCTTTTTCCTGCTAGCTTTATAATCTTCTAGGTCTCTAACATTACCTAGTTTTTTGAACCTATCTTCTTGACTTGATTTACAACAGCATTTGTACACCACGGTTTTTGTACCCTGCTATTCTTTCTCTACCTCATTGGAACATACCCATGCAGAACTCCACACAAATATCCCCTGAACATTTGCCACATTTCTTCCATACATTTCCCTGAGAACATCTGTCCCCAATTTATGCTTCCAAGTTCCTGCCTGATTGCCTATTTCCCCTTACTCCAATTAAGCATTTCCAAACTTGTCTATTCCTATCCCTCTCCAATGCTATGGTAAAGGAAATAGAATTGTGATCGCTATATCCAAAATGTTCTCCCACTGAGAGCTCTGATACCTGACCAGGTTCATTTCCCAATACCAGATTCAATACAGCCTCTACTCTTGTAGGCTTATCTACATATTGTGTCAAGAAACTTCCTGAACACACCTAACCATCTCCACCCCATCTAAACCCCTCACTCTAGGGAGATGCCAATCAATATTTGGGATGTATTTGAGATCAATATTTGAGAATAAGAGTTCGGCACGGACTAGGAGGGCCGAGATGGCCTGTTTCCGTGCTGTGATTGTTATATGTTATCTTTGAAGTCCACCAGTGGAGCATTGATCTTTCTTAAAGTGGATGTAAATTGGCGAGACAAGGGTTAGGATCTGGATAGCATGACCTATTCATTGGACCTATCATTGTTTTATTGTGGTAGATTTGCTGTTCGTGTTGGCTTCCTGCAGTATGCTAGTGTTAGTGTGCTTGTCCTTCCAGCTGATCCAGTCTTTATTAACACACAGGACAGCTGCATTCCTTCACACCCCAGCAGCTCACACAGGTTGTAGAGGTCAACTCGGGATCCACATAATGTGTGGCAGTGTGGGCAAGTGGTTGCTGGCTGTGGTTGGGTCTTTTGGTTGTTCGGTCTCTCTTTTCACAGCTGCTATTTGTTCTAAAACTTATTTAACACAGCTCCATCTTGGACAGATTTCCTCCTGATGTATTTATTGAGTGCAATGTCTTCCCAGTAATGTTGAATGTTTCCAAGTTGATTTTGATATTGTCTTTGAAGTATTTCCTTTGCCCACTAGTGGTTCACTGACCTTCCTTCAACTGAGATTAAAGGATCTGTTTGGGGAGATGTGAGTTAAGCATCCAGATTCTACGATCTATCCATTGAAGTTGGTATTACTTTATCATGGTGGAGATGCTGTTTTGAGTTGGCCTCATCCATTGTTAGTGTGTTTGTCATTCCAGATGATCACCAAAATCTTTTGTAAGGTGGTATTGTTCTAGGGCTTTCAGATGTAGGGTGGTCAGATGTACGGTGTATCAGAATATGTAAACTGTTCAGAACATGTGTAAACCAATATACATTTTTAAATTCAATATTTATCTATCTCTTGTAAAATAGACAAGGTACGTATAGCTTAGTTCAAGAACATGAAACACAAAAAGGAAGGGAAAAACAAGCATGATACCTTTGAGATAATTGTGGCCAAGTTTAAGCAGCAGACACCTTGTGGGATTTAACCGTAGCACAGTGTGGCTTAATTTCCTGTAGACAAAATAAGTAAACAAAACAAATAAATCACAAATTGTGAATATTTTATGATTTTTGGAAGTTTGGAACCAATTGTCAAAGGTTATTTTTTTAAGAACTGTAGCTGGAACTCAGTTATTTATAACTCAATGATGCTTCATCACACGAATCTGCAGTAGTCCATTTTTATGGCCAGTAAAGCTTAATAACAGTAAATTATGAGTTGTTTGCTGAATATCGATCTTTGTGTGGCACAAAAGGGAACACTGGAAACCTGTTTAAATAGATATAGAACCACATAGAAACGATACAGTTTGTTTAATCATTGGTTCCCAGAGCTTGCACTGACAGTTCATTGTTTTTTTTTGCAAATACAAGCCTTTTTAACATCACAATATATGCCATTATCTCTACTAGCAAGGTATATTTAAAAAGGCACAAAAATGTGTATTTCTTAGCTACGGAGAGATTAAATGAGGAGATACTAAGTCATGCAAATATGATAAGGTGAAATGCAGGAAAATTCATTTAATTATTTCATATCTCCACTTCTTTCTGGAAATACTTTTTTTGAAACAGACCATGATTACTGGACCTTGGGTATGCTTGTTTAGTAATTTGGTGGTTTTGATCTAATCTTGATATCAATATATTCATGAAACACAATGATATCTCCCCAGAACAGCCCAGCACCCATTAATTTTGAAATTCAGGTAATTTATTAACATTTATCAGGAGCTATAAAAGCATTACCTCAGCATGGGTAATGTGCGCAAAACTGAAAGCAGTTATTTTTACTGATTCCTGATGATTTATAATGATTTGGTGCATTTAGCAGTAGCGATTCCATTATAATATAAAGTTCAGTTTTGTTTCAACAGAGTTCAATTTCCTGAAGATTTTGGGGATAACTCTCAATAGCAGAAATTTTGCAAAATGCTGATTCTGTGAATCCCATTGTTTGCTGTTGTCATTTCAGATAACTTCATTAACCCTTATAGTGCTTACATTTTTTTAATCAGGGAAGTATAATTAATTCTATACCCATACAGATAAAATATTTACAGTGTGTATGCAGCATGATTATTAATTCTCCCGTTAGTCTTGGACAAGCCAGATGGGACAGGCTTCCTTTTCCAGTACAATTGGCCTCCTCGAACTGATTTTGTTCATCCTTGGATTATTTTGAGAGCCATCTGATGGTTTAGATCTGCCCTTATATTAAAAAAAAGCACAAAATGCCTCTTTTTATGTCAATCATGCAAATGCTGGAAATCCAAAGCAACACACAAACTGCTGGAGGAACTCAGCAGATCAGGCAGCATCTATGGAAAAGAGTAAACAGTCAATATTTCAGGCCGAGACCCTTCTTCAGAACAGAGGGAAGGGGCAAAATGCCTGAATTAGAAGGTGGGGGAGGGGAAAGAGACTTGCTGCAAGGTGATAGGTGAAGCCAGGTGGGTGGGAAAAGTAAAGTGTTGGAGAGAAAATAAGGGAGAGTGGACAATGGGACCCGGGGGGGGGGGGGGAGAGTAACACTCCTGTTCACAAATGTAGCAGATATCTTCAATATCTTCTGGGATTTGTTAGACTCATCCCATTCAATGACGAGTACATCAGGACAGATTGCCAGTTGTCCAAACCTCTCAGTCTGCACCCTCTGCAATGTCCTGTTTACTACAGAAAATGAACTGGAGGTGCTTGAACTTTGGGTTGTGGAGTAAAGAAACAACTGTCTTTATTGCAGTCCATCTCAAGTCCAAGTGGCTCTCTGATAACGCATTTCAGAAAGTAGTCAGATTGTATCATAAGTTGATGTAATTGGGCTGGGAACAGGTTTCTGGAAGACAGAAAGTAGAGATAGCTCAGCAAACAGGGTGGGAAGTTAACATAATCACTTTATAGTGCCAGTAATCACCAATTGTGCCTGTAAGAAGTTTGTACGTTCTCCCCATGACTGTGTGGGTTTCCTCCAGGTGCTCTGGTTTCCCCCCACACGCTTCTAGCAACCAGAACCATCACATCACTTGTGGGCTGCTCCTGGCACAATCCTCACTGATGTAATGCAAACGCCACAGTGCATTATGTTTCAAGGTACATATGACAAATAAAGCTAATCTTATTAATCCAGGGGCTTTTTGCTGTCTGAATATGAAGGTGACATCATTTCTAAATACTAAAGATATATTATTTCCCTGGAGGCCTAAAAATCATGGTCCAATAGTGGCTCAGCTGTTCAGACAAGGAAAAGAAAATTCAGGAGTTATAAAGGCCTCTACAGCTAATGGAGCAGTCGGGTGTTTCCACAGTAATGGAAAACAAGACTGCAGACCGTAGAATCT
This sequence comes from Hypanus sabinus, assembly GCF_030144855.1. Lineage (NCBI taxonomy): Eukaryota > Metazoa > Chordata > Chondrichthyes > Myliobatiformes > Dasyatidae > Hypanus > Hypanus sabinus. The sequence goes on from NC_082706.1 coordinate 72,244,133, forward strand.
GAAACAAAAATAGAAATGCTGGACGAATTCAGCCAGCCAAGCAGCATCTATGGAAGGAGAGACCAGTTAATGTTTCAGATCAGTGACCTGTCTTCAGATTTGATAGGGGGGGTGGGGAAGTAGATTAGAGGAGTTACAGTTTCAAGGCACAGATGGAAGGAAGAGTGGTGTAAAAGAGAAATCATTATATGGAAGGCAGGTGAAAGACCATCATAGAGGGTATGTGACATTACACAAGTGCTAATTGTCAGCAAGATATTTGTAAGAAACAGGGTGAGAAAGCACAATAATTGGAAACTACAAGAGTATTTATACCTGAATCTGGAAAATTAATGTTAATTACAAGGGATTGTAAAGTGTTGATATGGGCAAGTTTTTTTTAGATTCAGCAATGCAGCATAGCCTTCATCCCAACAAATCCAAGCCAACCATGTGCCCAATCAGCAAGTCCCAATTTCCTGTGTTTATCCCATATCCCCAAGCCATGCACCTACTTGTACCTATCAAGTGCTTCTTAACTGATACTATTGTACCTGCCTCACCCACTTCCTCTGGCAGCTTGTTCCATACAATCACCACCCTCCATGTCCCTTTTAAATCATTCTCCTCACCTTAAATCTGTGCATCTAGATTTCTTCTCCCCTAAATAAGGGGAAGTGTTACTGTCCAAAATATTTATGCTTAAATTCAAAACATTTCAGCAAGGTCACCCCTTACTCTCCTACTTTCCAAAGGAGAAGAAAGGCCAAGCCAGTCCAACCTCTCTCTATAACTCAGGTCCTCTAGCCTGGCCAACCTCTGCCTATAACTCAGGCATAACCTGGCCAGACTCTCTCTGTAACTCAGGCTCTCTAGTCCTGGCAGGTTCATTTTTTTCCCAGTACTCTTACAGTTTAACTACATCTTTCCTGTAATAGCACCCAAAACTGCACACAATACCAAGTGCAACCTCCCCAAGATTTATAAAACTACAACACAATGTTCCAACTCCTATACTCAGTGCCCTGACTGAAGGCCAGCATGCTTTTTGTCCCCCATTATCCTGTCTATCTGTGATGCCATGTTCAATGAATCATACATTAACTGCATTGAAATGTACTTGTCACTCCTTGGCTCACTTCCCCAAATGATCAGGATCCTTCTGAATTGATGATAATCTTGTTCACTCTCAATACCTAATTTTTGGACATAGAACATCGAATAGTACAGCACATTACAGGCCAATCGGTCCACAATGTTGTGCCAACCCTCAAACCCTGCCTCCCATATACCCCCCCCCCCACCTTAAATTCCTCCATATACCTGTCTAACAGTCTCTTAAACTTCACTAGTGTATCTGCCTCCACCACTGACTCAGGCAGTGCATTCCACGCACCAACCACTCTCTGAGTGAAAAACCTTCCTCTAATATCCCCCTTGAACTTCCCTCCCCTTACCTTAAAGCCATGTCCTCTCGTACTGAGCAGTGGTGCCCTGGGGAAGAGGCGCTGGCTGTCCACTCTGTTTATTCCTCTTAGTATCTTGTACACTTCTATCATGTTTCCTCTCATCCTCCTTCTCTCCAAAGAGTAAAGCCCTAGTTCCCTTAATCTCTGATCATAATCCATACACTCTAAACCAGGCAGCATCCTGGTAAATCTCCTCTGTACCCTTTCCAATGCTTCCACATCCTTCCTATAGTGAGGCAACCAGAACTGGACACAGTACTCCAAGTGTGGCCTAACCAGAGTTTTATAGAGCTGCATCATTACATCGCGTCTCTTAAACTCTATCCCTCGACTTATGAAAGCTAACAACCCAAAAGCTTTCTTAACTACCCTATCTACCTGTGAGGCAACTTTCAGGGATCTGTGGACATGTACCCCCAGATCCCTTGGCTCCTCCACACTACCAAGTATCCTGCCATTTACTTTGTACTCTGCCTTGGAGTTTGTCCTTCCAAAGTGTACCACCTCACACTTCTCCGGGTTGAACTCCATCTGCCACTTCTCAGCCCACTTCTGCATCCTATCAATGTCTCTCTGTAATCTTCGACAATCCTCTACACTATCTACACCACCACCAACCTTTGTGTCATCTGCAAACTTGCCAACCCACCCTTCTACCCCCACATCCAGGTCGTTAATAAAAATCACAAAAAGTAGAGGTCCCAGAACAGATCCTTGTGGGACACCACTAGTCACAACCCTCCAATCTGAATGTACTCCCTCCACCAGGACCCTCCGCCTTCTGCAGGCAAACCAATTCTGAATCCACCTGGACAAACCTCCCTGGATTCTATGCCTTCTGACTTCCTGAATAAGCCTACCGTGTGGAACCTTGTCAAATGCCTTACTACAATCCATGTAGATCACATCCACTGCACTACCCTCATCTATATGCCTGGTCACCTCCTCAAAGAACTCTATCAGGCTTGTTAGGCACAATCTGCCCTTCACAAAGCTATGCTGTCTCTAGAAAGGTTCATCATGTGATTTCCCACACAGAAAGCTATGCTAACTCCTAATCAGGCTGAATATCCAAATGCTAGTAGATCCGGTCCCTCTGAATTCCTCCAATTCAGTCCAGGTCCAAGTGCCAGGAACAATCTGCAATTTGGCCAATTTAAGCAGCAGGCCAGATTGAAAAGGTTAGGGTGTCAGGGCCAGAGGCAGGTGTTCAGCTGATTGATCCATGAGGTTTACTTGTCCACACACCAAGGCTCTGACCTGCAACTAACAGGCTCCTGGATCCACTGTGGCTTTGGACCCACTTTCATGAATGTCAGTTCTGAATGTTATTCGCTTACTTTTATTGTTTGCATGGATATTTTCCCTGCACACTGCATGTTTGACAGTAGTTTTTTAATGGGTTCTTTTTCATTGTATTTTTTTTAATTGAAGTTCATCAAACATTTCCATAAGATGTATTTCAGACATCGTACATGTATATCATATAATCATAGATGTCACAAATCTCCACAAAGTATATATCTGAGGTATACACTTATAGAAAAGAGTGGAAAGAAAAAACAAGCAAAAGGAAAGAACTGCATACAAGTAGGGAGTGATTTTTTTTTTAAACAACATATTCATTGATTTGTGAGAATAAAATTAGTTAAACCATTTTTCCCAGTATGAATCAAATTGTTCCAGTTTATGATTAACAGATGCTGTTATCTTCTCCATTTTGTAAATGTCCTTTGTAATTTCCATCCATGTATTTAAAGTTGGGCTCACCTCTGATAACTATTTCCTAGTAAGAGTCTTTTTACCCGCCACCAACAGTATATTCATTAAATATTTATCTCTTTTCAACCATTCTTGAGGTATATATCCAAAATATATGGTCTTACTCTAAGGGTATTCCACATTTAAAGATGTCTTGTAAAGCATTGTGTATCCCGCTCCAATAGCTTTTGATAACAGGGCAGTCCCAAAAAAATATGATAATGATTTGCATTTTGATTTCCACAATTTCTCCAGTAAACAGGGGGTTTACTACCAAAATGGGATTTCTGAGAGGGTGTAATAAAATATCTTAAAGTTTTTCCATCCAAACTCCCTCCATTTCTGTGAACTGGTACACTTCCACTGATACCTCTATATTATTGTCCATTCTTCCTCAGATATAATTATCCCTCCTTCCTTCTCCCATTTTGTTTTAATGTATCAAGTCAAATATGTTTTAAGATATGACAACCCCTTATACATTCTTGAAATGATTCTACTACCATTATCTGAATTATATGCTTTTCTAAATAGCTCTATCAAGCATATACTTGCCTTGGTTACATTTTTAAGTGTCTTGTTAACATATTATCGCATCTGAAAATACCGATTTTTTTTTTAAATGGGTTCTATCAGGTTTTTGTGGTTTATGGCTGCCTGTAAGGAGATGAATCTCAAGGTTGTGTAATATATACATACTTTGATAATAAATATTCTGAAATTTCCCATTACTGATATCAGGTTAGCTAGCCTGTAGCTCCCTGGCTTATTCTTGCTACTCTTTTAAAGAATGGAACGTTAGCCACCTTCCAGTCTTTAGAAACTTCAGTGGTTAACAAGCAGTTATCTCCAAATGAACCAACCACTGCAATTTCCTCTCTCACATCCCACAAAGTCCAAAGATTCACTTGGTCAGGCATTAGGGATTTATCCATCTGAATATGCTCCCTGGTAATATGAATTCCCTCAGTTTTTTCCTTAGTAACACAGAGGGGAAATAGTTAAAAATTCCACCAATAGGCACCTACACTGATCTTCAATAAGACATCCCCTCTTCTTAGTCACCCTTTTACTCTTAATATAGCTATCGATCCTCTTTGGATTTGGTTTTTTAACCTTACCAGTTAGATCACCTCAAACTCCTTGCCTTTCTATCTTAAGATTAAGAATAATTTTTGTTCATGGTCACCTAGTGATTCACTGGATTCTGGCCTCCTAAATTCAATATGTATTTTTTTTTCTTGACCAAAACCTCAACATGTCACAAGGGGACAGGAGGCTGGATCCAAGTGCAGGACACAGGCACTGAAGTACTAGGGGCAGGACAGGAATAGAATCAGATGGGGAGACCAGGGCATGCGAAAGAGACTAGGTAATAGTGCTAGGTATTCCTGGGGTTCAGAGAGAGTCCGTGGCAAGGCAGGAGAGCACCCTGGGCAGCTCCCAAGCAGGAACAGAGGCCCAGGCAAGATGCAGAACACCTGGGCAGGTGCAGGCACAACCCTTAGGGAGCAAGGGGTAGTAAGGGGCAAAGACCTCAGGGTGAGCTGCATACTCCTGGGCAGAGCTGCCTCCCAGGCAGGAACACAGAGGCCCGGGCAAGACACAGGACACCTAGGCAGGTAGTGGCACAATCCATCAGAGGTGAGGGGTAGAAAGGGGACAGAATTCCCCCACCAGACAACAGCAGTCCAGCCTGCTAACCAAAAGGGGCAAGGGATCAAAAGAGACCCTGGTCCAGGGCAACTCCAAGGCTGTCTCACAGAACTTGAGGATGAAGCCGTAGGTCCTCGAAGCCGGGACAACCGGAACGAACAGAGTTGATCAGACAAAAAGACCTCAGAACATGGCAAAGCAGCTCATTAAAGATGACCAACAAACAGGTTCACAGCAGGACAATTTCACTCACTCTCACAGCAGTTGGCACCCAGCCTAATGGTGCATTACCGCCACCTTCTGCTCCGGAGTATGCGATAGACTCACATTCTAAATCCCTTCACCCAATCGCACACATACACATACCCTAACCTACACTTCATCCTCCCCATCCTAGTACCCTATTTCTGTTTATCTATCATATCCTATAAAAAACCCCTGTACCCCTTAAGAAAGCTAAAAATACCCTGATCTGTGTTCTCTCACCCATGCCCAGCAACCCTTTTAATGTGAATTCCTGCACCCCCAATTCCCTTAGATTAATTCTCATCTCTCTCTGTATCCCAAACTTCCTGCAACTCAGAACTACATGCTCTACTGACTCCTCTTCCTGACATTCCTCACAGTCCTGGCTGGTGTTTCGCTATCAATTTCAATGTTTGGTTTAGTGCACAGTGCCCCAGCCTTAACCTAGTCCACACAATTTCCTCTCTTCTGTATCTACTTTCTACCCTAGTACCTGCAACGCTTTTTTGTATTTGATATAAATGCCTCCCTTTCCCCTCCTTGTCCCATCTTTCTTGCTACATTTGGTTAATTTTTTCCCAGATTACACACTTAACCTCTGCTTTACTGATACTAATGAGCATTTCCATATCTTCTTTCTTCATTGCCAACTCATCCACCCTTTCATTGCCCTTCACCCCTACATGAGCTGGAATCCATAGAAATTTAACCTGACCTCCCTGATTTGCAACTCTTGTGACTGACTGAAGGACTTCATGAAGTACATCTTGCTGGCTGTTTGAGTGAGAAGACCTTAAACTTGCTAGTACTGAAGATGAATCTGAGCATATCAATGAATGAATAGTTTTCTCCACCCAACACACTGCCATCATCTCCACTGCCATCATCTCCACTGTCTACACCGTTAACATCAGATGTTCTTCTGCTGATTGCAATTGCTTTTGCTGGTATAGCCATCCCAAACCCCGTCACTCCTGTCTCAGGTTCCTTAGCACCATCTGTATAGACCTGAGTATAATCACTATATTTTTCCATCATATGACAGTTAAATGCACTTAACAAATCAGTTTTATACTTTCCTTTTCTTTTTACCTTAACAAATGCCAGTCTACAACAGGCCATACCAGCTTCCATGGAGCTACAACTGGATAAACTACTGAAGGACTTATCCTTAGATCAAACACTCCACATGATCTAGCAATATCATTCCCTACCTGACTAAAGTTTTCCCTCTGAAACCTCCCATTTTCCCAGGACTCCTACAACACTCCTTTAGCAGGGTGAGAATCATTGTGTCCCCACAAATTAACCCAGTTGTTTGCCATCAATTGTATCCTTCTTAATTCCAAAGGCATTATTCCCATTTCTCCCTGCAGGACTGATACTGGTGATGTTTTAAAAGCCCCACTGCACACTCTCAAAACCTGAGCCTGAATCACATCCAGTTTCCTTATAAGAGACCTAACTGCTGATCCATATGCTACATTTCCATAATCCAACACAGATCTTACAAAAGCCACATACATTCTCTTTAATGCTGAACAACTTGCTCCCCATTCCCTACCAGGGAAACATCTCATCATGTTTATTACTTTACATTTCTCCTCAACTTTCCTGATATGGTCTGCCCATGTTAATCATGAATCAAATACAACTCCCAGAAATGTAAATGATCCAACCCTTTCTAATTCAATCCCATACATCCTTAACTTCTTCCCTACCTCAATTCTTTTCCTAGTGAAAAATACAGTTTGAGTCTTTTCCACTGAAAATCTACATCCCCAATCATAACCCTACTCTACCACTTCATCAATTGCTCCTTGTAATTTCCTGATTATATGCTCCATGTTCCTGCCTCTTTTCCACAAGGCCCCATCATCCACAAACAGTGACCTACCTATATCCACTGGTACCTTTGTGAAGACATCATTGATCATAATGATGAAAAGTAACGGGCTAATCACACTGCCCTGAGGTGTGCCATTTCCCACTATGTACTGTTTTGATAATTCTGATCCAATCCGAACTTGAATTTTTCTACCAAACAAAAAATCTTTAATCCAATTAAAAACTCTTCCCAACCCCCATCTTGTGCAGTTTAATTAATAATCCTTCCTTCCACATCGTATCATAGGCTTTTTCCAATGTCAAAAAACACTGCAAGTACTGATTCTTTATTTGCCTAGGCCTTTCTTATTTCAGTCTCTAACCTCATCACTGAGTCCATGGAATTCCTTCCCTTCCTAAAACCACTCTGATAACTTGCCAGCATTCCTCTCTTCTCAAGATCATACGATAACCTTTCTGTTATCATCCTTTCCATTACCTTACATATATTTGATGTTAGTGCTATTGGCCTATAGCTAGTGGGTTTTGCCAGGTTTCCTTATTGGAATTACTACTGCTTCTTTCCATGCACTTGGTAATCTTCCCTCCTCCCACACTGTTATAAAAATGCAGTAACTTCAAGAGCGCTCCTTCTCCTAGATTTTTTAGCATATTACATCTTTCCCTGGGGAGGTTGGTCTTGATCTCTATTGCTCTCACCATTTCTGCCAAAGTAAATGGATCATCAATTGTATCATCTGTTTCTTTCCTCCTGTTTAACACACCTGAGTATTGACTCATTGTTCTTTCCCTTCTCCATTCTTCAGACAAATTTTCTGAACTATGTATCTTTACAAATTACTTGGCCATGATCTCAGCCTTACCTCTGCTGAAGACTGCTGTTTCCTCCTCAGATTTCATTACTGGATACTCCCAATCCCTTCTATCTCCCCCCCCCACCACCCCAATCCTCTTAATCATTCCCCATACCTCTCACACAGGCATTGTTCTTCCTATTTTGTTGCAGAAACTCCTCCAACTTGCCCTTTTAGCTTGACGTATAGTTCTTTTCACCACTGCCTGTGCCTTCTTGTATTGAATCAAACGCTGCATATTATGGGTTCTTTTAACTAGCCTGAATGCTCCATTTCAGGTTTGTTTGCGTTTTTTTTAAAAAAACAGCCTGACAACATTCCTCTGTCCACTATGACACTATTTCTCTATTCATCCTATTTTTACTCCTGGATATAGATCCTTCTGCTGCCATAATAATTGCCGAAGTCACCTAACTGTTTAATTCATCTATATCTCCAGAAATGTCAATCTTTGTCAATGCTTCTTCACTTAACTTCTGGAACTTACCCCAATCTGCTTTTCCAAACACCCACTTTGGGACTCCCCCACCTGGAGTTATTTCAACTCTTTCACCCACTGAACATAAAACTGGGTAGTGATCACTGCCTACTGTTGAAGCAGTCCAAACTCCCCAGTTACTGATGCCAGCCAAGACAATAGACACTAACATAATATCTAATACCAACTCAGTTCCTGTTGTTTATCCTTGTTCCTCTACCATCATTCATAAATACCAAATCCCCTTCTTCCATCAAATCTTCAATTACCATTCAATTTGAATCTATAATCGGATCCCCCCCATATTGTGCTGTGAGCATTGAAATCTGCACACCATACTACTATGTCTATTTTGTCCTTGTATCCTTAGTAGGCCATCCAAATCCAACCTTTTACATGGATTTTAGTAGTTAATTATAACCACTCCCTCCCCTCTCCCATATTTCTACCACTATGTATTCCTGATAGTCTCCTTTTTCCAGTACTCTATACGGTATACCTTGCTTGATTAACATAGCACAACCTCCTCCTCCCCCTAGATTTCTATCTTTCCTTATCATTGTATACCCATGTACCACAAAGTCTACAGCTGGTTTCAACCAAGTTTCCTGAATACACACTACATCCGGTTTTACAACCATTTCCTTAATAAAGTCCTTAAATTCCTGGCCATTGGCCAGTAAATTCCTTGCATTCTATTGCAAAAGAATCACCATAATGAGTACTAACTAACCTATGACACTTCCTGGCTTGACTAATTAGTGAGGTTCTCCTTCACTTCTTCCCATGTCAGTCCCACTAACCCTAAATAGTTTACTGCTGCTTTGACCACCAGCTGAATTTTGTCACTTTTTGACTTTACCTCTGCCGTACTATTAATGACTCCTGCAATGAATGTTACTAGAGCTTTTTCTCCACATAAATCCTGTCATTTTCTCTTCGCTGCATCTCTTGCATCTCTATTGCTCTCTGGTCATTAGGAGCATTATTCTGTTCTCTTGACATTCTTACAGCTTCTGCATAAGTGATCTTTCTTCTCACTCTTATTTCTTGAATTTTATTCTCCCGTCTCATAACCTCACACCCACTATACGCCACATTATGAGCTCCTCCACTGTTACAGCATTTTGGTTGCACTCCTGTTCTGCACTTTCCATATTCATGATCACCCCCACATCTAGCACATCTCCTCTGCCTGTTACAGTTTTTAACTATGTGTCCAAACCTTTGACAATTAAAGCACCTCAATGGCTTTGGCACATATACCCTTAATGGGTAACTCATGAAACCCAGGAACACTTTCCTTGGCATTCTTTCTTCTTCAAATTCAATCAATACTGTTTCTGTAGTGTTCTCGCTTAGGTGTAAGAGAACGCTGAACTAAACACCGAGGTAAACCATGGTCAATGAAAACAGGATTGCAGTAAGATTAACCGTTTACTGTTCACTCTTCCTCATTAACGTATGGTGAAAACAGTTGATAAAATAATACAATATTTGTACAGTATTTGTTTCCTTCTTGATATCACATTTACATCGTAAATACTTGCAAAAGTAAAACTACAACTACATTACATTAAAGTGCAGCATACAGTCAGATCTACCTATGCCATTGACTGCTTTAAATACACTTCAACACAAACTATCCGCAACTCTTTAACTAACGAAAACATAAACCTTATCAACCTTATAATTAGGTTTAATGAGAAGGTGCAAGGACACATGAAGAAAATTAACCTGTTTGTGCTAACAACAACTCTGGCAAATAAGATAGGGGGAATAGTATTTGCAAAAGTACTTAATGATGGCAATCTATTGGTAAGATGTGTGAATGAGGAACAATTTGAGAAAGCACTCAAGCTAAAAGAGATAGGAAAATGCAAGGTGGAATATACAGGGAGGGTGGGAGCATGAAATGGTGGTTGTAAAGGAGTGATCAGGGGTGTACCAATGAGTATAAACATGGAGGAGCTGAAGAGGAATATCAAAGGGGGGAAATAATTAATGTTCTAAGACTGAAAACAACAAAGGAGGGAATGAAAAAGGAAAGTGAAACTGTGTTGCCTTTATGGCATTTATTTAGTTTATAATATTTTTGCTTTAGTAAGTTGTTAGCATTTTTTAGTTAAAGTTAGGATTGTTTAAAGTAAATTTGTTGTCTGTGATATATCGCAGCATGCGATGATGTCACATCCAGTTTCGCCGCGTCTTGTGGGAAAATACCGGTTTGGAGAAATGGGAAGGAGGGGGCTCACATGTGCAAGATCAGCGCAAGAAAAGTTGTCTTTCTGCGCACTAGAAACATAGTGAAGCAACGCCGTAAGTTCATGAGATAATCAATATGTTGAACTAAAATGTTAATGCTGTCCCTCAGCCCCTCCTCTCACCTTGTCTGCCATTACCAGACCCAGAAATTCCCACTCCTTCCCCTCAACAGGGGGGGGGGGGAAAGAGAGAGAGAGAGAGGGGGGGGAGCGGAGAGAGAGAGGGGGGGGAGCGGAGAGAGAGAGGGGGGGGAGCGGAGAGAGAGAGGGGGGGGAGCGGAGAGAGAGAGGGGGGGGAGCGGAGAGAGAGAGGGGGGGGAGCGGAGAGAGAGAGGGGGGGGAGCGGAGAGAGAGAGGGGGGGGAGCGGAGAGAGAGAGGGGGGGGAGCGGAGAGAGAGAGGGGGGGGAGCGGAGAGAGAGAGGGGGGGGAGCGGAGAGAGAGAGGGGGGGGAGCGGAGAGAGAGAGGGGGGGGAGCGGAGAGAGAGAGGGGGGGGAGCGGAGAGAGAGAGGGGGGGGAGCGGAGAGAGAGAGGGGGGGAGCGGAGAGAGAGAGGGGGGGAGCGGAGAGAGAGAGGGGGGGGAGCGGAGAGAGAGAGGGGGGGGAGCGGAGAGAGAGAGGGGGGGAGCGGAGAGAGGGGGGGAAGCGGAGAGAGAGACCCAATTCACCAGCCAACATCCACTCTGTTCACCCCTCCCCACACACAACTAGGCTCAGTCCCAGAGTCCCTTATATCCACCTGCCAGCTGATAGGCAACAGGTGCACCTTCTTAAGCCAAGATTATCCTATTTGGCTTAAGGGTGACAGGCGGGATTGCTGCAAGACCTGGAGTCCAGAGTCCATGGACCGGATCAAGACCCAGAATGCAGGCTCTGGACCAGTCCATAACACAACATCTCTTGTCAGCAAAGAACCTCTAAACTTTCTGGGTTTACCCTTCACTCCAACAGCAACATGCTGCTCCAGAACTCTTAATGTCACATTCTCTAAAGCTCTTCATTCATTGGTACTTGGAGATACCTGACAAAATAGACTAAAGTCAGCATGGTTTCCTTACAGGGAAATCTGAGGAAATAACAGGTAGGATAGATAAAGAAGAGAGTCAGCTGATATTATCTAGTTGGACTTTCAGAAGGCCTTTGAAAAGTTGCCACACACTAGGCTCCTTAACAAGTTAAGAGTCCATGGTATCACAGGAAAGAAACACACATAGGTAGAAAATTGGCTGACTAGCAGGAGGCAAAGAGTAGAAATAAAGAGGGTCTTTTTCTATCTCGAGGAAGTCTGTCATTTCCAGTACACAAGTGTGAAGGAGAATAAAATAATTGTTACTTCGGATCCAAAAGAGCACCAAAAACAAATGCAATTAAGATAAAAAGCAATAAAAAATAATACACGTTAGTTTATTTACATAGATTGATTGTATGCCCATAACGTGACACCAGGCGCTAGGCACAAAGTGATACCTAGCTAGTACACAAGCACAGGAGTGTCTGTACACAATGTGACTGACAGGAAATGATAAAGTAGTGGTGGGTGTGGTGTGGTGCAGCTACTCTTCTGCACACCACTGTCGTAGCACATGGTTATTTGAGTTACTGTCTCCTTCCTGTCAGCTTGAATAGTCTGATCATTCTCCTCTGAGCTCTCCCATTAACCAGGTGTTTTCATCCTTACAATTGCCGCTCACTGGATTTTCTTTTTGTTTTTTGCACCATTCTCTGTAAACTCTAGAAACTGTTGTATGTGAAAATCCCAGGAGATCAGCAGTTTCTGAGATAATCAATCCATCCTGTCGGTCACCAACAATCATTCCATGATCAAAGTCACTTAAATCACATTTCATCCCCCTTCTGATGTTTGGTCTGTGCAACAACTAAACTGCGACCATATCTGCATTTTTTCATGCATAGAGCTGCTGCCACTTCATTGAACTGATTTGCAGTAATAAGCAGGTGTACCTAATAAAGCAGCCACTGAGTATGTTTCTGTTATGGTTGCAACATTCCAGTTCTCATTCAATACCTTACCAATTAAACCTTGAGCACTGAAATAAGTGCAACTTAACTGCCTTGTCGTTCCCTGCCTTACCGTATCCCTCACTATCCTAATTACTAGACTTGTCACTAGTTACTGCCCCCTGCTTGGAATCCCACCATCCTGGCAATCTTGTTTAAACCCTTCTGAGCAGCAATTGCAAATTTACCTGCAAGGATATTGGTCCTGGACCCTCTCTGGTCCAAGCACAATCTATCCATTTTGTACAATGCACCTCTACCCTAGAAAGGATCCCAGTAGTCCAATAACCCAAATCCCTTTCTCCTGAAGAGTAATCCTGAGATCACTACCCTCAAGATCCTGATTTTAAATTTCTTACACAGCTCCCTATACTCATTCTGCAGGACTTCATCCCTTGTTCTACTAGTGTCATTCATGTAGAATGCCCTTTGTCTGTTCACCTGTCCCACTGAGAGACATCCTTGACCAAGAAGGTAATGCACCATCCTGGAATCTTTTCTTTAGCCACAGAATCTCCTGATTACCCCCCCACTATCAAGTCTATCACTATATGACTGCACCCTTTCCTGAGCCTCAGAGCCTGCCATGCTAGAGACTTCACTACTCCACTAGCCCCTGAATGATCATCCACTTTAACTACATCCTAGGTGGTTTGCCTGATAATGAGGGGATGGACACAGGAGAACCCTGCCTAATCTCTTTACTCTTCCTAGTGTCACCCATCTAACTAAAGCACATACTTTGGGTATGATCACCTGAGTAATAGTCTCATCTGAGATTCTCAGCCTCACAGACATCTCTGGATACATCTAAATCCAGGTCTAGTTCCTTGACCCAGTGTGATAGGAGCTGCGGTTCAGTCCATTTCCCACAGATATAATCATTAGGGACACCAAGGCATTCCTCAGCTTCTCACACTTCAAAAACTCTGATTGGCATCCTATCTGCATTGAATTCAGCACAAGGGTGAACATATGAAACCTTTTAAAGATTAGCTTTATTTGTCACATTCTCATCAAAACGCAGTTAAGTGCAGAATTAAAAGCATCATTTTGCATGGATCATGTGCTGGAGACAGCACACAGGTGTTGCAATCTTCCCTGTGTCCCTTCACCAAAGCCTCGTGAGTCAAAGCTTACAATACAAGTCCCCAGTTTTACAATATCTGCTCCTAAGTGCCACTGCACTCAACCTTACCTTCATTTTCCTGGACAAACGTTCATTCCCTATTACTACCTCTCCAGTGTCATTTTCCAGCAGACTCATATCCACTCCTGACGAAGGGTCTCGGCCCGAAACGTCGACAGTGCTTCTCCTTATAAATGCTGCCTGGACTGCTGTTTTCCACCAGCATTTTGTGTGTGTTGTTTCATATCCACTCTTGTCTCTCTTACTCATCAAAGGAGTGTCCCTTGTCCTTTAGATGTAGATATAAACCTAAGTCTTGACCTGAGGTTTGAGCACTCTGACATTGGGCAATCTGTTTGTGAAGTGGTTGTTTTGTCTCACTGATATACAGATCTGTGCAGTTCTCATTGCATTGGTTAGCATATACAATACAGCTCTGTTTATGTTTGGGTGTAGGGTCCTTGGGGTGGATGAGTTTGTGTCTGAGTGTGTTCATAGGTTTGGAAAACATGTGGATTTGGTGTTGTTGAAAATTCTTCTGAGTTTCTCTGACACTCCAGCTACACATGGGATGACTATGTTTTTCCATCTGCTTTGCTCCTTACCTCTGTCTATTGGGCTGAAGTCCCTGCAGGATTTTGCTGCTGTCTTGATGAAGGCCCAGTCAAGGTAGCTGCAAACTTTCAAGGCTTCTCTCAAATACTTGTGTTTCTTGTCTTTAGCTGTAATGTTGGTGGCACATTCTCGGCACGTTGATGTCTTGTTCTGATAATCCCCAACTTACGTTCTAATGGGTGATGAGAGTTAAACCATATGTACTTGTCTTTGTGAGGTGGATTCCTATAAACTTCAATATCTAGATGTCCATTTTCTATGATAAGTCCTGCACAGTCTAAAATGGCTAATTCATTGTTCTTGACGTCTTCTCATGTAAAGTCGATGTTATTATCCATCAAGTTGATTGATATTCTGTGAAGGGTTGCACCTCATGGATTTTGATCTTGACCCAGGTGTCTTCCACATACCTGAACCATGGGAAGTATTCAAAGCTGTCCTTTCTACTTCTTCCACGTACAAGCTGGCTAGAATAGGAGATACCAATGGTGCAACTGTGTAGAAGACATGTAGAAGACATCTTTGTATTTGAAATAGGTAGTGTTGAGACGAAAGTAGAGTAGAATACATACCTGATCCAAGTTGAGTGTTGTTCTACTGTTCAGGGTACTATCTTGATGTAGCCATTTTCTTACTGTCTTGAGAGCTTCTGAAGTGGGCACTGATGTAAATAAAGATGTAACATCATATGACACCATCCATTCAGCTTCAGATGCCAAACTTTCTCAACTTGTCCTTGGAACTTTGGATGTGGTGTGGAGTGCTGCTGACAAAGGGGTGAGAGTTGTGGTGATTTTGTACTCTAGTCCTCTTGAAATGAATGCTAACATTGAATTTGCCTTCCTTAAGCTGACTCAGCCTGCAAGTCAACTAATAGGGAATCCTGCATGAGAACTCCCAAGTCCCCCAGCACCTCCGATTTTTAATTTTCTCCCCTTTTGAAAATAGTTCACACCTTTATTCTTTGTCCCAAAGTGCATGACAATGCACTTCTCTAAATGATATTGCATCTACCACTTCTTTCCCCATTCCCCCAATCTGTTTAAGCCCTTCTGCATTCAGGCTGCTTTTTAACACTGCTTGCCGCTCCACCTATCTTTGTACGATCCACAAATGTGACCATAAAGCCATCAATTCCTTCATCCAAATCCTTGATATGCAACATGACCCCAACACTGACCACTGTGGTACTCTACTAGTCATCGGCAACCAACTAGTAAAAGGCCCCCATTATTCCCACTCTGTCTCCTGCCAGTCTGCCAATCTAATACCTTTCTTGTAATACTTTGGGCTATTTTGTTAAACAGTCTCACCTGTGGCACCTTGTCAAAGTCCTTCTGAAAATCCAAGTAAACAACATCCTTTATCTCCCTTTGTCTATCCTGCTTACTATTTCCTCAAAAAATTCCAACAGATTTGTAAGGTAAAATTTTCCCTGAAGAAAACTATGCTGACAATGGCCTATTTTATCATGTGTGTTCAAGTGCCTTGAAACCTCATCCTTAATAATAGACTCCAATATCTTTCCAACTGAAGTCAGGCTGTCTGCCCTATAATTTCCTTTTTTTCTGATTCCACAAACCATCCACTCTTAAAGAGTGGAGTAATATTTGCAATTTTCCAGCCCTCAGGAACCATTCCAATATCTAGTGATTGCTGAAAGATCATTACTACTGCCTCCATCATCTCTTCAGCCACCTCTTTCAGAACCCTGGGGTGTAGTCTGTCTGGTCCAGGTGACTTGTCTACCTTTAGACATTACAGCTTCCCAAGGGCCTCCTCCCTATCAATAGCAATGATGCTTACTTCTTCCCTCTGTCATTCACATTTTTGACTTCCGCTGGTGTCTTCCACATTGAAGACTGACACAAAATACTTATTACGTTCATCCCCCATCACTACCTCTCCAGTATAATTTTCCAGCAGTTTTATATCCACTTTTATCTCTTTCTTACTCTTTAGACACCTAAAAAGAACTTTTTGTATCCTCTCTTATATTATTGGCCCCCCTTTCTTCATTTCTCTCTTTATGGCTTTTTAGTTGCTTTTTGTTGGTTTTTAAAGTTTTCATCCTTTACCTTCCCACTAATAGTTGCCGTATTATATGCCCTGTCTTTTGCTTTTATGTTGTCTTTGAATTCCCTTGTCAACCAATGTTGCCCCATCTTCCCTTCTTCATCTTTGGGATTAAACTTTCCTGCACCTTCCGAATATCCCCTAGAAACACCAGCCACTGCTTTTCTGCCACCATCCCTTCTACTGTCCCCTTCCAATCAACTTTGGCCAGCTCCTCTCTCCTACCTCTATAACTCTGTTTACTCCACTGTAATACTAATACATCGGATTTTAGTTTCTCCTTCTCAGACTGCAGGGTAAATTCTATCATATTATAATCACTGCCTCCTAAGTGCTCCTTTACCTTATTTACACTACATGCTGCATCCGCAAAGGAAACAGCATTATGAAGGACCTCATGCACCCCTCATACAATCTCTTCTCCCTCCTGCTGTCTGGGAAAAGGCTCCAAAGCATTCGGGCTCTCACGACCAGTCAATGGTTTCTTCCCCCAAGCTATCAGACTCCTCAATACCTGAAGCCTGGACTGACACCTTGCCCTTTTGTCCTGTTTATTATTTATTGTAATGCCTGCACTGTTTTTGTGCACTTTATGCAGTCCTGTGTAGGTCTGTAGTCTAGTGTAGCTTTCTCTGTGTCATTTTTTTTTACATAGTTCAGTCTAGTTTTTGTACTGTGTCATGTAACACCATGGTCCTGAAAAACATTGTCTCATTTTTACTATGTACTGTACCAGCAGTTATGGTCGAAATGACAATAAAAGTGATTTGACTTGACTTGACTTAAGCACCTAAATCAAATCTGGGTCATTACGTAACACCCAATCCAGAATTACCATTTCCCTTGTGGACTCAACTACAAGCTGCTCTAAAAAGACATCTTGTAGGCATTCTTCAAATTCTGTCTATTGGGATCTAACACCAATCAGATGTTCCCAATCTACCTGTATATTGAAATCCCAAATGATATTCACAACATTGCCCTTTTCACAGGTCTTTTCTGCCTCCAGTTGTAATTTGTTCCCCACATCCTGGCTACTGTTTGGAAGCCTGTATATAACTTCCATCAGGGTCTTTTTACTCCCATAATTTTTTAACTTTACCAATTTTATGTCACCTCTTTCTAAGGTTTTGATTTCATTTTTTACCAACAGAGCCACCCCACCCTCTTTGCCAATCAGCCAGATCTTTCAATACAATGTGTATCCTTGGATGTGAATCTCCCAATCTTCTTTCAGCCACGACTCAGAGATGCCCACAACATGATTCCTACTGATCTCTAACTGAAACACAGGATCATTTACCTTATTCTATGTATTGTGTGCAGTCAAATATAACACCTTAAGACTTGTATTTATCACCCTTTTTGATGCTGGTCCCCTATTGACTAATTGGGGACCTATTGGTCATCCTACTGACTAATTTACCCTACCTCTGCCTGTCCTTCCTCACTACACATTGCATCTATTTGTATACCAGCTGCCCCATCCTCAGACCCTAACAAATCCCTACCAAATTTGTTGAAATCCTCCCCAACAGTTCTAGCAAACCTGCTTGCAATGATATTGGTCTCCCTTGGGTTCAGGTGTAAGCCATACTTTTTGTATAGGTCATACCTTCCCCAGAAGAGATCCCAATGATCCAGAAATATCTGCACCTGCACCAAATCCTCAGCCACTCATTCATCTGCAAAATCATCCTGTTCTTTTCCTCAAGGGCATGTGGCAGCAATCCAGCGATTACTACCCTGGAGGTCCTGCTTTTCGGCTTTATACCCAACCCCCTCAATTAGAAACATAGAAAACCTACAGCACAATACAGCCCTTCAGCCCACAAAGCTGTGCAACACATCCCTTCACTTCCTCATCCAGTTCATTTATAAAAATCACGAAGAGCAGGGGTCCCAGAACAGATCCCTGAGGCACACCACTGCACACCACTGGTCACTGACCTCCATGTAGAATATGACTATTCTACAGCCACTCTTTGCCTTCTGTAGGCAAGCCAGTTCTGGATCCACAAAGCAATATTCCCTTGGATCCCATGCCTCCTTACTCTCTAAATAAGCCTTGCATGGGTAACCTTGCCAAAAACCTTGCTGAAATCCATATACACTACATCTACTGCTCTATCTTCATCAATGTGTTTAGCCACATACTCAAAAACTTCAATCAGGCTCATAAGACACAACCTGCCTTTAGCAAAGCCATACTGACTATTCTTAATCATATTATGCCTCTTCAAATGTTCATAAATCCTGCCTCTCAGGATCTTTTCCATCAACTTACCAACCACTGAAGTAAAACTCACTGGTCTATGATTTCCTGGGCTATCTCTGCTCCCTTTCTTGAATAAGGGAACAACATCTGCAACCTTCCAATCCTCTGGAACCTCTCCCATTCCCATTGATGATGCAAAGATCATCACCAGGGGCTTAACAATCTCCTCCTTCGCCTCCCACGATTGCCTGGGGTATATCTTCTCTAGTCCTGGTGACTTATCCAACTTGATGCTTTCCAAAACCTCCAGCACAACATCTTTCTTAATATCTACATGCTCAAGCCTTTCAGTCTCCTGTAAGTCATCCCTACTATTGCCAAGATCCTTTTCCATAGTGAATACTGAAGCAAAATATTAACTAATTACCTCTGCTATCTCATCCGGTTCCATACACACTTTTCCACTGTCACACTTGATAGCTCCTATTCTCTCATGTCTTATCCTCTTGCTCTTCACATACTTGTAGAACACCTTGGGGTTTTCCTTAATCCTTTCCACCAAGGCCTTCTTATGGCCCCTTCTGGCTTTCCTAATTTCTTTCTTAAGTTCCTTCCTGCTAGCTTTATAATCTTTTAGATCTCTATCATGACCTAGTTTTTTTTGAACATTTCCTAAGCTCTTCTTTTCTTCTTTACAACAGCCTTTGTACACCACAGTTCCTGTACCCTACCATCTTTTCCCTGTCTCATTGGAATGTACCTATGCAGAACTCCATGCAAATATCCCCTGAACATTTACCACAATTCTTCCGTACATTTCCCTGAGAACATCTGTTCCCAATTTATGCTTCCACGTTCTTGCCTGATAGCTTCATATTTCCTCTTACTCCAATTAAACACTTTCCTAACTTGTCTGTTCCTATCCCTCTCCAATGAGGAGATAGAATTGTGATCACTATCTCTAAAATGCTCTCCCACTGAGACATCTGACACCTGACCAGGTTCATTTCCCAAATACAGCCTCTCCTCTTGTAGACTTACCTACATATTTTGTCAAGAAACCTTCCTGAACACACCTAACAAACTCCACCCCATCTAAATCTCTCGCTCTAGGGACAGAACAATTGATACTTGGGAACTTAAAATATCCCACCACGACAACCCTGTTTTTATTATGGTTGGTAAGTTGATGGCAAAAATCCTGAGAAGCAGGATTTATGAACATTTGGAGAGGCATAATATGATTAGGAATAGTCAGCATGGCTTTGTCAAAAGTAGGTCCTGCCTTACAAGCCTGATTGAATTTTTTGAGGATGTGACTAAACACACTGATGAAGGAAGAGCTGTAGATGTAGTATAAATGGGTTTCAGCAAGGCATTTAACAAGGCACCCCATGCAAGGCTTATTGAAAAAGTAAGAAGGCATGGGATCCAAGAGGACATTGCTTTGTGGATCCAGAACTGGCTTGCTCACAGAAGGCAAAGAGTGGTTGTAGATGGGTCATATTCTACATGGACGTCAGTGACCCGTGGTGTGCCTTAGGGATCTGTTCTGGGACCCCTTCTCTCCGAGAATGAGAGATGACCTGATAGAGGTGTACAAGGTGATGAGAGGCATTGATTGTGTAGTTTGTGTGGCTTTTTCTCAGGGCTAAAATGGCTAGCACGAGAGGGCACAGTTTTAAGGTGCTTGGAAGTAGGTACAGAGGAGATGTCAAAGTAATTTTTTTATACAGAGAGTGGTGAGTGTGTGGAATGGGCTGCCAGTGACGGTGGTGGAGGCGGAAATGATAGGGTCTTTTCAGAGGCTCTTGGATAGGTACCTGGAGCTTAGAAAATTGGAGGGCTGTTGGTAACCCTTGGTAATTTCTAAAGTAAGGACATGTTTGGCACAGCTTTGTGGGCCGAAGGGCCTGTATTGTGCTGTAGGTTTTCTATGTTTCTATTACTACACCTTTCCAGAATCTGTCTCCCTATCTGTTACTACTGGGTGATCTTTAAAAAACACTCAGTAGAGTTATCGACCCCTCCCTGTTCCTAACTTCCACCCACAGAGACTCCGTAAACAATCCCTCCAGGTCCTCCCCCTTTTCTGCAGCCGTGACACTATATCTGATCAACAGTGCCACGACCCCTCCTCTCTTGTCACCCTCCCTGTCCTTTCTGAAACATCTGAAGCCTGGCACTCAAAGTAACCATTCCTGCCCCTGAGCCATCCATGTCTCTGTAATGGCCACACCATCATAGCTCCAAGTACCGATCCACACTCAAAGCTCACCTGCTTTGTTGATAATACTCCTTAATAGACACATCTCAAACCATCGGTCTGATCATGTCCCTTCTCTCTATCACATGCACTGTTTCCAAGCTTACTCTATTTGTGCGCCAACTGCCTCTTCCCCTGTCTCTTCAGTTTGGTTCCCACCCCCCCCCCCCAGCAATCCTAGTTTAAACTCTCCCCAATAGCCTTAGCAAACCACCCTGCCAAGATATTGGCCCCCTGGGATTCAAGTGTAAGCCGTCCTTTTTGTACAGGTCACTCCTGCCCCAAAAGAGGTCCCAATGATCCAGAAATCTGAATTTCTGTCCCTTGCTCCAATCCCTCAGCCACACATTTATCCTCCACCTCACTCTATTCCTATACTCACTGTCACGTGGTGCAGGCAGTAATTCCCGAGATGACTACCTTTGTGGTCCTGCTTCTCAACTTTCTTCCTAACTCTCTGTACTCTGCTTTAAGGACCTCCACCCTTTTCCTGCCTACATCATTGGTACCCATATGTACCATGACCTCTGGTTGTTCTCCTTTCCACTTCAAGATATTGTGGGTGCAATCAGAAGCATCCCAGACCCTGGCACCTGGGAGGCAAACTACCATCCATGCTTCTTTCCTGTGTCCACAGAATCACCTGTCTGATCCCCCTAACTACAGAGTCCCTATCACTGCTGTCATCCTCTTCTTTTCCCAGCCCTTCTGAGCCATAGGGCCAGATTCTGTACCAGAGGCTTCCTCCAGGTAGGTTGTCCTCTTTTGCTTCCCCCAGCTAGGCCATTCCACCGCACCCCCCCCCCCCCCCAAACTGTACTGGAGCAGGAGTACTTATTCTCAAGGGCTACAGCCACAAGGGTACTCTCTGGTATCTGATTCCTGCCCCGTTTTTCTGAAGCCCCATTGAGCCAAAGCCTTCCTACTCTGTCTCCCTCTATTCTGTCTCCCACTCCTCTGATGCCTGCTCTATAAAGCTGTCTTCTTTTTAAATTCTTCTTGCTGTTCTCACTGGCTGACGTCCACGTGCTCACAACAGTCATGCCCCGATCAAACTACTTCTCTCAACTGATTCTCTCTTCAGGACTTTTTTTTCTACCTATGCCATTGGAACTAATATGCACCAGGATTTCAGCTGTTCACCCTCCCCCTTTAGAATGCCGTGGACCCAATCCGAGACATCCCTGATCCTGGGATCTGAGAAGGAACATACCATCCGGACATCTCTTGCAAGTCTGCTTTCTGCTCCTCTAATCACAGAATTCCCTATCACCACTACTCTCCTCCCTCCCCCCTTTTCTTCTGAGCCACAGAGCCAGATTCAGTTCCTGTGACCTATAAAACAAATGGCAGATGGAGAGAAAGCAGGAGGCTGAGCAATTCACAGAGAACAGTGATGCATGCAAGTTTCTTCACTGCTATCAAGGGCATCAATGATCCAAACACCTCTAGGCCCAAATCATGAGAACCAAGAAATGGAATAAATACATCAGGAACGAGGAGGTCCTATCCCAACTCAAAATAAGCAAGGCAGTTTTCCTGCTAAAGTTCGGGTGAAGAGCTTCAGTCATGGATCCTCATTGTCATTGCTTACAAATGGGAATAGAGCCCTTCAGAGATGCTGCTAATATGACCACCTTCAAGAAAGAAGATAAGTCTGACTATAGCAAGTACAGAGGAGCCTCTCTGCTGTTGTCACTGGGAAAATCATCACCAGAGTTCTTTACAAGCACTTCTGACTAGTAACGTAGAGTTTGGCTGTCTAGGAGCACCAGTGGGCATGATCTTCACCACATTACAATTTCAAGAGAAATATAGGGAGAAACACTAGCTGTGGTACTTGGGCTTTGGTTCCATGATTCAACTTGGACTGTGGAACACCCAACTCAGATTTGGCTATCCACAGAGATTTATCTCCATTTTAAGAAGTCTACAACAGAACCATTCTCAGTGAAAACACATGCCCATCAAGACTATATAATTGGCCCCCAATATTTTTCTCAATGTTTTTCAGCGTAGCATTGCACCTCCTGTCCAACAAACAATCTCAGTAGTGGAGATAATCATCAGAAGTTGTTCAGTCTATGATAACTATGCCCCAAATAAGGTACCAGAAATGTGGGTGCACCAAGCTTCCTTGAAATGTGTAATCTTGCCAATCATTCTTGGGATCTTCTTGCTCCTGACCATCTAAAGTGGAGAAGGAGCTTTTAGGGTGGAATTGTGAATCTCAATATCATAAGTAAGCAAATATATTGGTCTGACCAAACCTATGTGACACAAAAGCATTCTCAATGTCTAAGCTTCAAATAGTCAAGCTGAGTGCCAAGGCATTGTTGACTGGTTCATTGAAGCACAAAAGGCAATGTATCTTTCTCTCAAAATCTACAAGACCTGCTCAAGCTGCATAATGCTGCTTTCTGTTAATGTGTAAGTGGTGCAAGCTGAATCATCTGCAGCTCAACATCAGTAAGGCAAAGGAGATGGTGATAGACTTTAGGAAAACTAAGTGGCATCTCCCTGTTACTACTGATGGTGAGGATGTGGATATGGTGAGGACCTACAATACCTGGGGGTGCACCTGGATGACCAACTTGAGTGGAGCACCAAACTTGAGTGTGTAAGAAAACTAAGAGTCACCTCTACTTCCTGAGGAGACTGAGGTCCTTTGGAGTATGCAGGCCTCTCCTTCACATGTTCTATCAGCCTATTGTCGCCAATACAATCTTCAATGTGGTGGTGTGCTGGGGCAATGGCATCAATGTAGGTGATGCCAACAGTCTCAATAAACTGATTGGAAAGATAAGCTCTGTTACAGAGGCAAAACTGGACACACTGGAGGCTGTGTTAGAACAAAAGACCATAAAGAAAATCCTGGCAATTCTGGACAATGTTTCTCACACACAGCATGCCACCTTGGCTGAACAGAGCTCCACTTTTTAGTCATAAATTAAGACAACTGCGCTGCTCCAAAGAGTGCTATGTGAAGTCATTCTCGGGCATTAGGTCCACAATAAGTCAACCTATAGCCGGAAAAGTGATGACCCTCTTATGTTAGACCATTTGAGGTAAATTATTTTTTATTCTTTCTGCTTCTCTTCTAATATTTATATCTGTGCACTTGTAATGCTACTGTAAAACTGTAATTTCCTTTGGGATCAATAAAATATCTATCTATCTATCTAAAAGTTCATAGTGAGACTCTGTAAAATATGAAACGCTTCCTGCATCTATATCTGGTTAGTCACCTTTTCGTAAAAACACACATTGATGATGAAAGTTTCTGACACTGCCCAGCTCAGCTTTTGGTTGATAGAGGGAAAGGTTTTTTGAAGATCTGACACAAAACTCATGGTCTACTGGGTAGTTGATAACATGCATCTCAAGGCTCTACCAGAACTGTTTCTGTAAAATTAGATTTATGAACCAATATTATTGTTGTCCCCTACACCAATATCTCCAGAATTGAAACATTAGTTATGCAGAGTCACAAGGAAGTCTACAGATGCTGGAAATCTGGAGCAACAGACAAAGGAGAATCAGAATGAGGCTAAATATCATATTACGTATGTTGTGGTAGCAGTATAGTACATACATAATTACTATAGGTTACAAAAAGAAAAATATAAATAAATAAATAAATAAATAGATAGATAGATAGATAGATAAATAGATAGATAGATAGATAGATAAATAAATAGATCGTGCAAAAAGAGGACAAACCACTAAGGTGGTGGTTTTATGGGTTCATGAACTGTTCAGAAATCTGAAGGCAGAATGGAAGAAGCTGTTTGTAAAATATTGAGTGTACATCTTTAGGTCCCTGTATCCCTGTAGTAATGAGAAGAGAGAATATCCTAGATAATAAGCTTCTTTTAAGATTGATGCCACCTTCTAAAGGAACTGGAGTATCTATGGAAGAAAGTGGAACATTTGATGCCTTGTGATTCCCTTGAGCATTCATCCCCGCAACTATTCTCCCTCCCAGCACTTATCCCTGCAAGTGGCCTAAATGCTACACCTGCCCACACCTCCTCCCTTACCTCCATCCAGTGCTCCAGGCCTTCCTTCCAGGTGATGCAACACTTCATGTGTGAATCTGCTGGAGGCATCTATTGTGTCCGGTGCTCCCAATGTGGCCTCCTCCACTTTGGTGAGACCCATTGTAAATTGGGGGTCTGCTTCATTGAGCACTCTGCACCATCTAGCACAATCAGAAATTCCCGGTGGACAAACATTTTATTTCCAATTCCCATTCCCACTCTGTCATGTCAATTTGTGGCCTCCTCTTGTGCCAAGATAAGACAACCTCAGGGTGTAGGAGCAACACCTTATATTTCATCTGGATAGCCTTCAATCTGATCTTATGAATATCAATATTTCCCTCCAATGAACAAACTCTGGCCCTCCCCCCATATTCCCACTGACCCTTTACTACTTCTCACCTGCCTATTACTTCCCACTGAGTGCCCTCCTTCCCTTTAGACAATAGACAATAGGTGCAGAAGTAGACCATTTGGCCCTTCAAGCCTGCACCAACATTCTGAGATCATGGCTGATCATCTACTATCAATACCCGGTTCCTGCCTTGTCCCCATATCCCTTGATTCCCTTATCCATAAGATACCTATCTAGCTCCTTCTTGAAAGCATCCAGAGAATTGGCCTCCACTGCCTTCCGAGGCAGTGCATTCCAGACCCCCACAACTCTCTGGGAGAAGAAGTTTTTCCTTAACTCTGTCCGAAATGACCTACCCCTTATTCTCAAACCATGCCCTCTGGTACTGGACTCTCCCAGCATCTGGAACATATCTCTTGCCTCTATCTTGTCTAATCCCTTAATAATCTTATATGTTTCAATCAGATCCCCTCTCAATCTCCTTAATTCCAGCGTGTATAAGCCCAGTCTCTCTAACCTCTCTGCATAAGACAATCCAGACATCCCAGGAAATAACCTCGTGAATCTACGCTGCACTTCCTCTACAGCCAGGATGTCCTTCCTTAACCCTGGAGACCAAAACTGTACACAATACCCCAGGTGTGGTCTCACCAGGGCTCTGTACAAATGAAAGAGGATTTCCTTGCTCTTGTACTCAATTCCCTTCGTAATAAAGGCCAACATTCCATTAGCCTTCTTCACTGCCTGTTGCACTTGCTCATTCACCTTCAGAGACTGGTGAACAAGGACCCCTAGATCTCTTTGTATTTCTCCCTTACCTAACTCTACACCATTCAGATAATAATCTGCCTTGCTGTTCTTACTCCAAAAGTGGATAACCTCACACTTATTCACATTAAACGTCATCTGCCAAGTATCTGCCCACTCACTCAGCCTGTCCAAGTCACCCTGAATTTTCCTAACATCCTCATCACATGTCACACTGCCACCCAGCTTAGTATCATCAGCAAATTTGCTGATGTTATTCTCAATACCTTCATCTAAATCGTTGACATAAATCGTAAACAGCTGTGGTTCCAATACCGAGCCCTGTGGCACCCCACTAGTCACCACCTGCCATTCTGAGAAACACCCATTCACCGCTACCCTTTGCTTTCTATCTGCCTACCAGTTTTCTATCCATGTCAATGTCTTCCCCCCCAATGCCCTGTGCTTTGATTTTACCCACCAATCTCCTATGTGGGACCTTATCAAATGCCTTCTCCTATGGTCCACTCTCCTCTCCTATCAGATTCCTTCTTTCCCAGCCCTTAACCTTTTCCTACCACCTGACTTCACCTGTCACCTTCCAGCTGACCTCCTTCTGCTCCCTCTTTTTTTTTATTTTGGTACCTTCCTCCTTCTTTGTCAGTCCTGAAGAAGGGACCCATCCTGATATGTCAACCATCTATTTATTTCCATAAACACTGCCTTAATGTACTGAGTTCCTGTAGAATTTTGTGCATGTTACTTGAGACTTTTCATCAGGACTCACCAATTCAGCTCACATTGTTTTCAGGCCAGACATCCCAAAATAGACACTATTTTGAGCTCCAACATAGGAATATTGAAGCAGGTAGATAGAGGAAATGATTCAAGATTGAGTTTCAAGCCTTCTGAAAGTTTCCAACATTCCCATTAACTCTTCAGAGCCTCTGGCCCATGATTACAAAGCGGCAAAGGAACATTTCAAAGGCTCAAAGGTCGAATTTATACAGAGAAATGTATACAATATACATCCTGAAATGCTTTTTGGGATAGTATTAAGAAAGTCAAGCTCAATGGCCTCATACATCATGTCAAAACCCACCCACAGTGGGACATTGAAAGGATGCAAAACCGGGCTGAGAAATGGCAGATGGAGTTCAACCCAGATAAGTGTGAGGTGCTTCATTTTGGTAGGTGAAATATGATGGCAGACTATAGTATTAATGGTAAGATTCTAGGCAGTGTGGAGGATCAAAGGGATTTTGGGGTCCAAGTCCATAGGACGCTCAAAGCAGCTGCGCAGGTTGACACTGTGGTTAAGAAGGCGTACTGTGTATGGCCTTTATCAATCATGGAATTGAATTTAGGAGCCGAGAGGTAATGTTGCAGCTATATAGGACCCTAGTCAGACCCCACTTGGAGTACTGTGCCCAGTTCTGGTCACCTCACTACAGGAAGGATGTGGAAGCCATAGAAAGGGTGCAGAGGAGATTTACAAGGATGTAGCCTGGATTGGGGAGCATGCCTTATGAGAATAGGTTGAGTGAACTTGGCCTTTTCTCCTTGGTGGCGGAGGATGAGGAGGACATCTGATAGAGGTGTATAAGATGCTGAGAGGTATTGATCGTGTGGATAGTCAGAGAATTTTTTCCAGGGCTGAAATTGTTGCCACAAGAAGACACAGGTTTAAGGTGCTGGGGAGTAGGTACAGAGGAGATGTCTGGGGTAAGTTTTTTACTCAGAGAGTGGTGAGTGTGTGGAATGGGCTGCCAGCCACGGTGGTAGACGTGGATATGATAGGGTCTTTTAAGAGACTCATGGATAGGTACATGGAGCTTAGAAAAATAGAGGGTAAGCCTAGTAATTTCTAAGGTAGGGACATGTTTGGCGCCACTTCGTGGGCCAAAGGGCCTGTATTGTGCTGTAGGTTTTCTATGTTTCTAAACATGAGAGGAAGGAAGTCATTCTCAATGTCATGGGACTGCCTAAGAAGAAGAAGAAATGGTCATCAGCAGGAGGTTTCCTCACCCATCTTTGACAGGGTTCAGAGACAATAATATGGATTCCCAGTTTAACTCTTCTCAAGTGTCCAATGGCATAATTTACAAATCGAGCTTAAGAGCTCTACACCACATCTCAAGTGACAGAGAAAAATATCCTCAGTGTCTTTTTAATCACCTTTTTAGTTGCGCTATTCCAGTTTAAGATGGCGCTGCTGAGGGCAAGCTGAAGGCAGTTTTAAAAACAAGAAATACAACTAAGTACTTTATTAATAGCACTTTCTACAAA
Source organism: Hypanus sabinus (assembly GCF_030144855.1). Taxonomy (NCBI): domain Eukaryota; kingdom Metazoa; phylum Chordata; class Chondrichthyes; order Myliobatiformes; family Dasyatidae; genus Hypanus; species Hypanus sabinus. The sequence goes on from NC_082706.1 coordinate 72,272,443, forward strand.
AAAGATGGTAAATGATCACTGCAAACAACGGAGAGGCAAGCAAAGGCAAGCCTGACTCAAGGGTCGAAGCTTACAGGTGCAAGCAAAGTTGAGGCATGTTCAAGGAGAAGTAGTCGGAGTAGCCCGTCCACCCAAACCAAAGGTGAGGCTTGATTGATTTAACCACCAGGCTGATTTGGAAAATTTGCATACAAGTATGAGCCGAAATGTGGAGGCAGGGTCCATGCTCAAATCGTATCGATGAATCAGGGTCTTAGAGCGGGAAACGACCTAATGTTTGGATGATTTAAACGTTGGGCTGGATGGGTGCTGGGACTGGAGACAAGGGTCGGGCTGGGTGTGCTCGCTGCTCCGCGATACTTACTCTGCTCTTTGCTGAACTGAGACTGAGGCTGGGGGCCAGCTCCGGCTGCCCTGGGCTTCGTGTCTGCAACTATTTCCCAACTCTGATGAACAGTATACCATAACCCTTCATTTAGATACACACAGATTAATCAAGGGTAATCAGTATGAACTCGCTGAGGAAAGGTTATTATCTGACAAACTTGATTGAGTGTCTTGAGGAGGACATTTCATTTGATGAACTGCCTGTGATTTTCAGAAAGGTTTTTGACTAACTCCCAGAAGTAAAAGGCATTGGGACCAGAGAGAAAGCAGCAAATCAGTTCCAAAGTTAGCTTTGTGGGAAGAAGGTACTGTTAACTGAAAGTGAGGTAATACGTTTTGAGAGGCAGAACAAGAGAAGTTTACATATAATAAATGAGAGATGTTGGGAAGGATACTAAAACAGTTGAACCTTTGGGTGTGTGAGAAAAGCAGTGCAAATGTATTTTCAAATGTAACAAGAGAAGTAGATCAGGTAGCCAGAAAGCCACACAGGAATACTTCTCATTATTAGTTGAGACTTGGGGTATAAGAGCAAAGAGGTTAAACTGGAACTGTATACAAACTGTATACAAATAGGCCACAGTTTAAATATTGTATACAGTCAGGTCACCATATTATGGGAAATGTAATTATGTTAGAGTGAATGCAGAGAAGATTGACAAAGATGTTGACAGGAATGAAAACTTTTCAGTATGTTGAAAGATCAAATAAGCTACAATTGTTTACTTTGGAGAAGGAGTGACTTAACTAAGATAAGATTTTGTGCAGATATGAAAGAGTAAGGAACAAAGGTCCATTTCTCGCAGTCAAAGAGCTAAAAACTAGAAGATGTTGATTAATATTATCATTAGAAAGATTAGGGGGAGGGTTGAGGAAAGATTTTCATGCAGCTGGAACTCAATGCCTGAAAGGGTGATAAAGACAACTGACATTGGCATTGGTCTATTATTGTTACATGTACCAAGATACAGTGAAAAGTTTATCCTGCATATTGTTATACAGATCAAATCATCACACAGTGCATTGAGCTAGAATAAGGTTAAACAATAACAATAAAGTGTAAAAGCTAGTGGAAAGGTGCTGTGCAGAGAAATGATAAAGTGCAAGATCATAATGAGGTAAATGCGAGGCAAAGAATCCATCTTTTCATATAAGCGTTGTGTTCAAGAGTCTGATAACAGTAGGACAGAAGCTGTCCTTCAGCTTGGTGGTGTATGCTTTCAGATATTTGTAGTATCTACTGTCCAATGCAAAAAAGGAGAAGAGAGTGTCCGGAGTGGGTAGAGTCTTTGATTATGTTAAGGCAGCAAGAGTCCATAGAGCAAACACGAGGAAATCTGCAGATGCTGGAAATTCAAACAACACACACAAAATGCTGGTGGAACACAGCAGGCCAGGCAGCATCTATAAGGAGAAGCACTGTGACGTTTCGGGCCGAGACCCTTCGTCAGGACTAACTGAAAGGAAAGATAGTAAGAGATTTGAAAGTAGTGGGGTGAGGGGGAAATGCGAAATGAGGGGTGGTTGGTTCCTGTGATACACTGATCTCATGCAGAGCAGTTGCAGTACCAAGCTATTATGCACCCAGATAGAATGTTTTCTAGGGTGCATTGATAAAAAACATTAGTCAGAGTCGATGGGGACATCAGATTTCTTTAGCCTCTTGAGTTGTAGAGTCACCGGTGAGCACCCTTGACCATCCATGACATCAACATAGTTGATGACAGGAAAGGCTGTTGCTATGACACCATGTCACTAAGCTCTTTATTTCCTTACTGTACTCTGACTTACCATTATCTGAGATGCTACCCACTATGGTGGTATCATCTGCAAACTTTCAGATGGAGTTCGAGCAGAATCTGGCCACACAGAGTAGAGTTGGAGACTGAGGATGCAATCTTGTGGAGGATAATCATGGTGGAGATGTTACTGCCTGTCCTTACAGACTGCAGTCTGTTGGTCAGAAAGTCACCTTTAATACATTTTAAAAGTGGTTTGGCCTGTACTTGAACAGCTGTGACTAGCAGGGTTTGGACCTAGAGTTGAAAAGTGGGGTTGATTGCGTTGCTCTTTTAGGACTGGTACTGTCCTGTGTTATAAATTTACAATGATTTTGACAAAATTGTGGAAAAGTGATGAGTGATTTCCTCAAAGTCAAAGTAAATTTTTTTATCAAAATACAGATATAGTATGTTAACATATAGTACTTTGAGATGTGATTTTTTGCTGAAATTTACATAAAAATAAAGAAATACAATAGAATTTGTGAAAAAATGCACATATTAAGACTGATAAACAACCTATGTGCAAAAGATGACTGATGGTGCGAATAAAAATATAATACTCAGAAGGTAAGTTGCAGAGTCCTTAAAGAGTGAGTTTACAGATTCTAGAATTAGTTTAGAGTTTTCATGAGTGAAGTTCAGGGGCTATACCGGTTCAGGAGCCTGGTGGTTGTAGGTTAATAACTGTTCCTGAACCTGGTGGTGTGGACCCCAAGGCTACTGTCCCTCCTTCCTGATGGCAGCAGCGAGAAGAGATCATGGTTAGGATGGTGAAGGCCTTAATGGTTGTTAGTGCTGTTTTGTAGCAGCACTCCTTGTAAGTTTACTCATTGGCACAGTTTTCCTGTCAAGGAAGCTGTAGAATTCACAAGCTCTTGGCATTCACTCCTGCACCTCTGGTTCGAGTTGGGAAATTTTGATGTTACTGTGCATTCTAGTTACACCCCTCACTTGGGCATTCCACATTGGTGGAAAGTAAACCAAAACATTAGACTGCTCACTGAGATTGACAATGAGTCTCTTTCATGATTGGGCTTTGCGGAATCTGCCTTAAAAAAGATGAAAAGTGATCCAGTCTCTGACTGCAGGGATAGGCAGTGCTAAATTACACATAATTTATTGTATTGATCAAAAATGATGAGTGTAGAAAATAAAATGAAATAACGTTTTGTAATAGTTATTTTAAAAGGGACTGCACAATAAGTATATATGAATACCATTAAACATAATTCACTGTGAAATTAAAAATCTGCAGTTAATTTTACCGAAGGTAAAAGTACTATGTTGTCATGATGCCTCCGGGGAATGGGTAAACTCTACTTTAATAATTGGTGCTTGTGCTTTTGCAGTGAGCTACTTTTCAAATATTCATCATTAAAAGTTTATTCAAGGCTTTTCAAAATGTTTGATGAAATATATTCATACATTATTGAAATTGAAATGGCTGTTGCTGTGTTGTGGACTGAAGTTAGTGGGTCACCATCAGCCTACATGACCTTCTTGTACAAATTTCCTTTTGCAATAAATTTCACAACAATATCAAGATATACACTCAGTAGCCTCTTTATTAGGTACACCTGCTCGTTAATGCAAATAACGCAAATCAGCCAATCATGTGGCTGCAACTCAATGAATAAAAGCATGCAGACATGGTCAAGGGGTTCAGACCAAGCATTGGAATGGGGAAGAAATGTAATCTAAGTGACCTTGACCACGAAATGAGCTGTTGTCAGGCAGGATTGTTTGAGTTTCTCAGAAGCTGCAGAACTCCTGGGATTTTCATGCACAACAGTCGTTAGAGTTTACAGCAAATGGAGCAAAAAAGAAAAGTAAAATCCAGTGAGCAGCAATTCTGCGGGCGAAAAATTCCTTCATAATGAGGAAGGTCAATGGCCAGACTGGTTTAAGCTGACTGGAAGGTGGCAGTAACCATGTGTTAGAACAGTGATGTACAAAGGAATATCTTTGAACACACAACACATTGGATATTTAAGTGGATGGGTACAGCAACAGAAGAACACACTGATGAAGGTAGAGCAGTAGATGTAGTGTATATGGATTTCAGCAAGGCATTTGATAAGGTACCCCATGCAAGGCTTATTTAGAAAGTAAGGAGGCATGGGATCCAAGGGGACATTGCTTTGTGGATCAGAACTGGGTTGCCCACAGTGGTTGTAGACGGGTCATATTCTGCATGGTGGTCAGTCACCAGTGGTTTTCCTCAGAGATCAGTTCTGGGACCCCTACTCTTTGTGATTTTTATAAATGACCAGGATGTGGAAGTGGAAGGATGGGTTAGTAAATTTGCTGATGACAGAAAAGTTGGAGTGTTGTGGATAGTGTGGAGGGCTGTCAGAGCTTACAGCAGGACATTGACAGGATGCAAAACTGGGCTGAGAAGTGGCAAATGGAGTTCAACCCAGATAATGTGAGGTGGTTCATTTTGGTAGGTGAAATATGATGGCATTAATGGCAAGACTCTTGGCAGTGGTGAGGATCAGAGGGACTTTGGGGTCTGAGTCCACAGAACACTCAAAGCTGCTCCACAGATTGACTCTGTGGTTAAGAAAGCAGATGGTACATTGGCCTTCATCAATCGTGGGATTGAGTTTAAGAGCCGAAAGGTAATGTTGCAGCTATATAGGACCCTGGACAGACCCCACTTGGAGTACTGTTCTCAATTCTGGTTGACTCACTACTGGAAGGATGTGGAAATCATAGAAAGGGTCCGGGGAGATTTACAAGGATGTTGCCTGGATTGGGGAGCATGCCTTATGGGAATAGGTTGAATGAACTCAGCCTTTTCTCCTTGGAGCGATGGAGAATGAGAGGTGACCTGATAGAGGTGTACAAGGTAATGAGAGGAATTGATCATGTGGATAGTCAGAGGCTTTTTCTCAGGGCTAAAATGGCTAGCACGAGTGGGCACAGTTTTAAGGAGCTTGGAAGTAGGTACAAAGGAGATGTCAGGGGTAAGTTTTTACACAGAGATTGGTGAGTGTGTGGAATAGGCTGCCAATGGCGGTGGTGGAGGCGGAAACGATAGGGTCCTGGATGGATACATAGAGCTTAGAAAAATAGTGGGCTATGTGTAAGCCTAGGTAGTTCTAAGGTAAGGACATGTTCGGCACAGCTTTGTGGGCTGAAGGGCCTGTATTGTGCTGTAGGTTTTCTATTTTTCTATGTAACACACCAGGTTCCAATCCTGTATCTAATAAAGTGGCCAGTGAGTGTATTTTGAGAGTTTACTGACTATTATGTCAGTGTAATACACATATATACACACCCATTCTGTCTCTGTCTCTATCTATCTATTTAATTTAGATCTATACATTTCTACTGATTTATTTATTTTTCTCACCCCTAATGGGTGGTGTGCATGTGTATTTTTCCCTCAATCTCAGGTTTTCTATCAAAGATCTTAGAGCTTGAAGGGTCGGTGCAGTATCCTTACTGTTCCTAGAAGGGCATTCTTCTGGACCGAGTGCTCAGATGTTGTTCCCGAGATTTGTTGTAGCCACTCTCCCAGTCCAGGTGTCCCAGCCCCAAATGTTTCCATCACCACCGGGATTACTTTGGCTCTAATCTTCCACATCCTTTCCATCTGCTCTTTCAAGCTCTGGTATTTCTCCAGCTTCTCATATTCTTTCTTCCTGATGTTACTGTCATTTGGACTTGCCACATCTATTACTATTGCTTTCTTCTGTTCCTTGTTCAGTATTGCTATGTTCGGTTGATTGGCCAGTACCTAATCAGTCGGTCAGTCGGTCAGTATTTGGAAGTCCCATGGGATTTTAGCTCTGTCATTCTCTACTACCTTCTCAGGTGTTTCCCATTTGAACTTCGGAGTACAAGCAAGCTGGATGAACTCAGCAGGTCAGGCAGTATCCATTGAAACGAGCAGTCAATGTTTCGGGCCGAGACCCTTCGTCAAAACGTTGACTGCTCATTTCAACAGATGCTGCCCAACCTGCTGAGTTGATCCAGCTTGTTTGTATGTGTTGATCTGACCACAGCATCTGCAGTGTATTTTGTGTGAACTTGAGAGTGTCCAATCCACACTCTGCTTAGATGTTCCTGTACACAATTCCTGTAATTTGGTTGTGCTGTTCAGTGTATGCTGCCCCTGCTCCTATGTGCTGGATGCTTTCAGCAGATTCCCTGCACAGTCTGCATCATGTATCTTGTCTCGTGTGATAGACTCCTTCTTCTATTGCTCTTGTGCTCAGCATCTGTTCTTGTGCAGCCATGAGCAGTGCCTCTGTGCTGTCCCTCAGCCCTGCCATTTCCAGCCATTGGTAGGACTTCCTCATGGAAAAGGCAGTGGGAGGGCAGAGGTGGCAGCAGTCCCAGTCCCAGTGGAGCCCAGGGCTGCTGTTTGGGGCAGGAAGAACTGCAAGAAGCGATAGAGGAAAGGCCGGAAGAGTGGAGCCATTGGGCAGCATGGGCATTGGATGCCCAAGGCTGCTGGGAGTGGAAACTAACACCGGGAACTGTCCAGGAGCCGTGGCGCTGGGGTCTGGGGTTCAGGTCCTAATGGTGGCAGTCTGGTAGGGGTCTTGGGCTGAACACCATTACACCTGCTTACAAAGACCTCCAAATGAGAGTGACAAGAACAAGAAGAGACATATCAGCTCAGACTTCGCCCAGATTAACAAGGTCCCCGCCAGTGGTTGATGAACCGGGACCATCTGGCGATAATTTGGCTACAGGAACAAATATGCACAAATATTTATCAACTGAATTCCCATTATTTCTCCAAAGAAGAAACTGCAAATGCTAGAATGCTCGTGGATAAGGAAATGCTGGAAATACTCAGGAAGACGGTCAACTTTTATGATAAGACAAAAAAATTAATACCTTATCTTTTATCAGAATTGGAAAAAATTTCAGACACAACAAATTTAAAACTTGCACCAAAACAGGGAGAAAGAAGAGGAATAGGGAAGAAGTGTGACGTGATTGGTTAGAACACTGCATATGCATAGAAAAAGTGCAGAACACTGCATTTGCATAGAAAAAGTGTAGGCAGAAAGGGTCAATTATGTGAATTGTAGAGGTACAAGGAAGATAATTATGGAATGTGGATAGGTAATAATGACAAATCCATTAATACTGGCCCAGTCAGCTGGATATTGCCACACTACCTGCCTGTCCTTTGTTGAAAGATTCTTCTGCATCTACATTTTTGATCACAAGCCCATAAAACTGTGGGCAACACAGAGCGTACTGCAATCTGCAGAAGAAGGACTCCATGGACACAGTGGGGTGGTTCCCAGACCATCTGACAGAATGCCTTATCATCATGCTTCACTGACCTTGCCTGGCTGGTGGTGAGAAGGGCTCTCCCTGTCAGATCCTTCCTGCATGCCCACACTATTACCCCCACCACGCACTGCCTACAGGATGACTATAGTAAGGAAGAGATAGTAGCTCATTTCTTTGGGGACAGTGAGTTTGAGAAGAGGATGTGGAAAAAGGTGCAAGGAACACATAACAATCCTCATAGGGAGGATCAGAAGCGGAGAGAGTCAGCAGCTTCAAATTCCTGGGTGTCAAGGTCTCTGAGGATCTAATCTGGTCCCAACATATCATGCAGTTATAAAGAAGGCAGGACAGCGGTTGTACTTCATTAGGAGTTTGAAGAGATTTGGTATGTCAACAAATAAACTCAAAAATTCTAAAAGGCTGCATCACCGGAGGGGCTACTGCACAGAACCGAAAGAAGCTGCAGAGAGTTGTAAATCTAGTCAGCCCAATCTTGGTGTACAAAGTAGCCAGGACGGCTTCAGGGAACGGTATCTCAGAAAGAGAGTGTCCATTATTAAGGACCTCCAGCACCCAGGGCATGCCCTTTTCTCATTGTTGCCATCAGGTAGGAGGTACAGAAGCTTGAAGGCACACACTCAGCGATTCAGGAAGAGCTTCTTCCCCTCTTCCATCCGATTCTTAAATGGACATTGTATCTTTGGGCACTACCTTATTATTTAATATACTGTGGCAACCCACTTTCTGTGCAGGTGAACTGGCTCACAAATAGCCACAAAGAGAGACTTTGGTAATGCACCTCTGATGTCATTTCCACCCAGAGAGGGCGGGCGCTAGGGATTAAATGCCAGCGCCATGAAGTTTGAATAGTCTCAAAATGGTTTACTAACTGTGTGTTGTCTCTAGCTCTGTATGTAGTACATCGCTACATTGGTGACCCTGACGGTCCAAACGGGATTTGGACCAAAGATGACTGATTCTTCATCTGTTTACGCAGTTTCGCTAAAACTACCGACTTTCTGGATGCTGTGACCACGTGTGTGGTTTAGCCAAGCAGAAGCCCAGTTCCAGATTCGGCAGATATCCTCTGATTCCACGCGTTACTACCACGTGGTGAGCGCCCTTGACCAGGAAACGGCCGCCCAGGTTGATGGTTTCATACAGTTGCCCTCGGAAAAAGGCAAATATGAAGCATTCAAAGCGCTGCTCATTGGGACCTTTGGCCTCTCACGGCGTGAGCGAGGTGCCCGCCTGCATCACCTGAACGGTTTGGGAGACAGGCTGCCATTGACGAACAAGATGCTGGCCCTGGCTGACGGACACAAGCCCTGCCTCATGCTTGAGCAAGCGTTCCTAGAGCAACTGCCCGAGGACATACATTTGCTACTGGCCGATGCAGATTTCAGTGACCCCCGGAAGGTGGCGGCCTGGGCAGACGTGCTGTGGAAAGCCAAGAGGGAGAGCCAAGTCTGTCGGTCAGATTACCAGGCCACGCGCCCAACAGCAGACCAGACCAGACCCGGCAAGGGGGCACACACAACACAGAGGCAGGAGTGAGGAGGACAGTGAACAGTGGTGTTTCTACCACCAGCAGTGGGGCACAGAAGCCCGCCGTTGTCACCCGCCCTGCAAGGGCAAGGGCTAGGGCCAGCTGCCGCTAATGATATGGCGGCTGGCTGCCATGACAGCCTCTTGTACATCTGGGACAAACAGTTGGGACGCCACTTCTTGGTCGACACCGGAGCAGAAATCAGCGTCTTACCCCTGACGGGGTACGACACCCGCAACAGGAAGCCAGGACCCACCCTGAGGGCCGCAAACGGCAGCACAATACGGACCTACGGCACCCGCACAGTGCAGCTGCAGTTCGGCACCAGCTAGTTCGCGTGGGACTTCACACTGGCTGCAGTGGCCCAACCACTCCTGGGGAAGGACTTCTTGTCTGATAGCCTGCTGGTCGACTTGCAAGTGTTATGAATGTACCACAGCTCTGAGGGGCCGAAGGGTGCGGGGTAGCCCCCTCCTTTGTGAGAATCGCAAGATCACTATTGATTTGGGTCAGGAGACCCAGGAAATGTGAGAGAGAGACGTGCGGAATGTCTCGTTCCCCCGGCGATATAAAGCTACGGGACACGGCCATTCTCTCTTGAAGATGAACTTGTGTATTACAATACTGTGCTACGTGGAAGCACTCAGGCAAAGTGGGCTGGTTGAGGGAGGGATTGCATCACCCCCAACCTGATTGACATCTGAGACCCTGTGAGTCAGGATAAAAGAGGGTCTGTGGGAACAGCCCCTCAGATGCACCAGAAGAAATGCTAGCTATCCCGTAATAGCGGAAGCCGGTGGGGAGGCCACATACGTTCGGTTCCATTTGCCCCGGAACCGGTGTCCTTACGACGGAAAAACAGCTTTTAGCTAACAACCGGGAAACCAACTCCCAACGACTCGAAAGATTGACATCATAAAAGGCCTGGGCAAGTTTTAAACCCGTCTCTCTCTCAAACCAAAACGCTGCAGCTTGAACGAACTAACAGTGACTTTTATATTTCCATCAGACAATACCTTATCCCCTAGACAACAATAGAGCTATTTCTTATTGATTATGATTATACCCGCGCTTGTAGATTTAGTATTGATGACGTATATATCTGTATGTTTGCATTGATCTTATTTTTGTGTATCTTTATCAATAAATACTGTTAAAAATAGTACCATCAAACTTCAACGGACCTCTCTATCTTTGCTGGTAAATGACCCAGTTACGGGGTTCGTAACACAAGGGAAAAGACTGGTACATGCCGAGACTTTCCAGACGTTCTCCCTGGGTGAAGCCAAGTTGCCGGCCCCACACCTGGACTCCATCACGCTGTCGGACAACGAATTCACCAGAATCCTGGCGGACTTTCCATCGAATCTGGCACCGCAGTTCACAGCAGCCATGCTCAGGGCAACACCTCTGTCCGCCAAGGTAGATGCGATCCGCCACTTTGCCCAGCCCAACATGGTCAAAGGCCTGCATGAGTTCGTTGGTACGGTGAACTTCTACCACCGTTTCCTCCCCTCAGCAGCCCGTATCATGCACCCTTTGTACACCCTGATGTCAGGTAAAGGCAAGGACATTACTTGGGACGAGGAGGCAGCGGCTGCTTTTGTTAAAGCCAAGGAAGCCTTGGCAGATGCCATGATGCTGGTGCACCCCAGAATGGATGTTCTGACCGCCCTCACGGTGGGAGCTGTTGGCACTCTATCTGGCAATCCAGCATTTCAGGTACTTCTTAGAAGGCAGGCCGTTCACCGCCTACATGGACCACAAACTGCTGACCTTCGCATTTACGAAGGTGTCCGATCCCTGGTCAGCTCGCCAGCAGCGACATCTGCCCTACATCTCCGGGTACACGACAGACATCCATCATGTCTCGGGAAAGGACAACGTCATGGTGGATGCACTCTCCAGACCAGCTGTCCAGGCCCTGTCCCTGGGGGTGGACTATGCAGCACTGGCGGAGGAGCTGCAGGCAGACGACGAGATGCCCAGCTACAGGACCACAGTCTCAGGTTTGCAGCTGCAGGACTTTCTCGTAGGCCCAGGTGAGAGGACCCATTTGTGCGACGTGGCTACTGGCCAACCACGCCCCATACATGGTTTGTCGCACCCATCTATCAGGACAACCGTCCGGCTGGTCTCCAGCAAGCTCGCGTGGCATGGACTTCGCAAGCAGGTCAGTGAATGGGCCAGAACGTGCGCGTAGTGCCAAACAGCCAAGGTGCAGCAGCACACTAAAGCCCCGCCGCAGCGGTTCGAACCCACCCACCGGAGGTTCGACCACATTCATGTGGATATCGTGGGCCCCCTACCAGTGTCCCAAGGAGCGTGGTACCTCCTAACTATGGTAGACCGGTTCACAAGTTGGCCAGAGGCAGTCCCGCTCACCGACACATCTGCTGATTCCTGTGCCCGAGCGCTGATTGCAACCTGGGTGGTACACTTCGGAGTACTGGCCCACATTACCTCCGACAGAGGCGCCCAGTTCACCTCCAGCCTGTGGTCAGCTGTGGCCAGCCTGTTGGGAACGCAGCTACACCACACTACTGCCTACAACCCACAGTTGAACTGACTAGTGGAACGTTTCCACCATCACTTGAAGTCGGCTCTCATGGCCCGCCTGAGAGGAACAAACTGGGTGGACGAACTTCCCTGGGTCCTGCTTGGAATTCACACAGCACCCAAAGAGGATCTGCATGCCTCGTCGGCCGAGTTGGTGTACAGCGCACCCCTGGGCGTCCCAGAAGAATTCATACCAGCCCCAAAGGGGCAAGAGGAAGAACCCGCAGCAGTCCTGGACAGACTACGCAAGAGGCTCGGCAACCTGGCCCCCGTACCATCTTCACAGCACGGACAAACCCCAATGCATGTACCCAAAGACCTGCAGAACTGTAAGTTTGTGTTTGTACAAAGGGGCAGACACCGGGCACTGCTACAGCGGCCATACGAGGGGCCGTTTAAGGTGATCGACAGCAACGGGTCCATGTACGTTCTGGACATTGGGGGAAAGAGGAGGTTTTCACAGTGGACCGACTCAAACCAGCCCGTGTGGACTTGGCGCAGCCAGTCGAGGTTCAGGCACCGTGGCGCAGAGGCAGACCTCCCAATCAGAGGCTGATCCAGACTGTGGACATTGGGGGGTGTATTGCCGGTTTTGGGGGGGGGGGGTGTTATGTGGCGACCCACTTTCTGCTCGGGTGAACTGGCTCACAAATAGCCAGCGGACGGGGAGAGACTTCGGTAATGCACCTCTGATGTCATTTCCACCCGAAGAGGGCGGGTGCTAGGGATTAAATGGCAGTGCCATGAAGTTTGAATAAACTAGTCTCGAAATGGCTTACCAACTGCGTGTCGTCTCTAGCTCTGTATGTAATACATCGCTACAATACAGTAATTGTTTTTGCACATTTTTTCATCTATTCAATATACGTATACTGTAATTGATTTACTTATTTATTATTATTATTTTCTTTTTCTGCTAGATTATATATTGCATTGAACTGCTACTGCTAAGTTAACAAATTTCATGTCACATGCTGGTGATAATAAACCTGATTCTGTGTAATGCTTCATCCCAAGCAGTTGCAAGACAGAGGACTCGCTGATGTATGGGACATATGAGGTGCTGGTCCTTCAACCTGAGAACATCATATTCAGATATTACCCGGTCTAGATGAACCTGGCTGGACTTTGACTCTAACTAGTTATTCTTCAGAGTCTTCTCTGGAGCTACAGTACCTGATCCTTCAGTGAGGCACCTTATTTTATAATTTCTGAGATACTGCTGAGATATGGCAAATTGGATGGCTATAGATTAGTTATTTGTATGTGCTTGTTTCCTTAATTTCTTCAAACTGCCAATGACTCCTATAATCAGCTGAGCCACCTGGTTAGCAGTTATTGGAGTGTCTCTTTATGACTTAACAACATATCAGATTGTCACTGCTACACAGGATCTTAAAGTTCAAAGTATATTTATTATCAAAGTATGTGTACATTATACAACCTTGAGATTCATCTTCTCACAGACAGCCACAAAACAAAGAAACCCAAAAGAACCATTAAGAAGAGACTGCCCAGCACCCAGTGAGCAGAGAGGAAAAAACAAATTGTGCAAACAATAAAAGCAAGCACATTCAGAACTGGAGTCCACGAAAGAGAGTCTGTCCATGGACATGAAGCCACAGCCTCAGTTCAATGCAGAGCCAAGTAAACGTTACACAGCAGTGAGCTGAAACCAGCCCATTCACAGCTCCGGCCCGACAACCTGACCCTTTCAATCCAGCCCGGCAATTAAATCGTCCAAACCTCGGGGTTGTTCCTCACTCTCGGACCCAGGCTCTTTTGCTTTGATACGGTCTGGGGCCTGGGCCCTGTCTCTTCAACTTGGACTATACATGAAATTTCCAATTCAGCCCAGTGCTTGAATTGATTGAACTCCGATCTTTTCTCACCCTCTGGGATGGGCCTGGCCCCCACCTCAAATCTGCCCTGCTCCACTCACCTCAACTCTGCCCTGCCTCCACTCACCTCAACTCTACCTCGCCTCCACTCACTTCAACTCTGCCTCACCTTGCCTCAGTTCTGCTGCATCAAATTGACTCCCAGTCCAAAGGGAAGTTTGTGGTGATTGTTTACCAGAAAGTGTTATTAGTAAAGTACTTAGTTGTTTTCTTCATTTTGTTTGCGGCTGGTAAGTAGTTGCTGAGTTTCACCACCATTTTCGTAAATGAGAAACTCCAGGAGAGTGGGACATTCAGAGTGTTGTAAAGTTATCTCCACTGTGCTCCCATGCCGTCACTATCCAGATGTCCAAGTGCCAAGTTGACCCCACTTCACACCTCACTACTTTATGCTGACCAGGTCTATTATTTCCAATTCTACTTAAAACATTCTCTTTCCACTACCCCCGATATTTGTTTAACAACAAAATTTTTCCACTTTCAGCGAGAAGAGTTTAAAGGAGACAGCTTTATAGAACGGGTAAAAGTGTAGAGGGAGACAGAGTAGGAGGGCTTTGGCTCAACAGGGCTTCTGCGATAACGGGTCGAGGTAGAGTACATTACTTGTGTAGAATACAAACAGGAAGTATGTGTGTGAGGCTGGTTTTCTGTGCTCGGTGTCAGATGAGCGAAGTCCTGGAGACTCACAGCCTTCCGGATGGCCACATCTGCACCAGGTGCATTGAGCTGCAGCTCCTTAGGGACCAGGTTAGGGAACTGGAGATGCAGCTCGATGACCTTCATCTGGTCAGGGAGAGTGAGGAGGTGATAGAGAGGAGTTATAGGCACATCGGGGCCTCGGGAGACAGATGTGGGTAACAGTCAGGAGAGGGAAGGGCAAGAGGCAGATGTTAGAGAATACTCCTGTGGCTACCCCCCCTTAACAATAAGTACTCTTGTTTGAAGACTGTCGGAGGAGATGGCATAGCTGAGGGAAGCACAGAGGCTGACCCAGTTGCTCAGAAGGGTAGGGAAAGGGAGAGGATGGCAGCAGTGATAGGGGACTATCACTATCACTATCAGTTATGGGGTCAGACAAGTGATTCTATAGACACAGGAAAGAAACACGGATGGTAGTTTGCCTCCCAGCTGCCAGAGTCCAGGATGTTTCTGATCACGTCAACGATATCCAGAAGGAGAACAGCCAGAGGTCATGGTACATATTGGTACCAATGACATAGGTAGGAAAAGGGATGAGCTCTTGAAAACAGACTACAGGGAGTTAGGAAGGAAGATGAGAAGCAAGACCTCAAAGGTCGTAATCTCAGGATTACTGCCTGTGCCACTTGACAGTGAGTATAGGAATAGAATGAGGTGGAAGATAAATACGTGGCTGAGGGATTGAAGAAGGGGGCGGGGGCAGGAATTCAGATTTCTGGATCATTGGGACCTCTTTTGGGGCAGGTGTGACCTGTACAAAAAGGACGGGCTGCACTTGAATCTGAGGGGGATCAAAATCCTGGTGGGAAGATTTGTTAAGGCTATTGAGGAGAGTTTAAACTAGAATTGCCGGGGGGGGGGGGGGGGGTGGTGGAAACCAAACTGAAGAGACGAAGGAAGAGGTGGTTGGCTAACAAATAGAGAAAGCTTGTAGACAGTGCAAGAGGGAGGATAGGCAAGTGATAGAGAAGAGACACGCTCAGACCGATAGTTTGAGATGTCTCTATTTAATACAAGTAGTATTATGAACAAAGAGGATGAGCATAGAGTGTGGATCAGTACTTGGAACTTTGATGTTGTGGCCATCACAGAAATTATGATGGCTCAGGGGCAGGAATGATTACTTCAAGTGCCAGGCTTTAGATGTTTCAGATAGGACAGGGACGGAGGCAAAAGAGGTGGCACTGCTGATCAGAGGTAGTGTCACAGCAGCAGAAAAGGAGGAAGTCACAGAGGGATTGTCTATGGAGTCTCTGTCAGTGGAAGTTAGGAAGGGGTCAATGACTCTACAGTGTTTTTTATAGACCAGCCAATAGTAATAGGGACATTGAGGAGCAGATAGGGAGACAAATTCTGTAAAGGTGTAATAATAACAGGGTTGTCATGGTGGAAAATTTTAATTTCCCAAATATCGATTGAGATCACCCTTGAGTGAGGGATTTATTTGGGATGGAGTTTGTTATGTGTGTTCAGGAAGGTTTCTTGACACAATATGTAGATAAGTCTTCAAGAGGAGAGGCTGTACTTGATCTGGTACTGGAAAATGAACCTGGTCAAGTGTCAGGTCTCTCAGTGGGAGAGCATTTTGGAGATACTGATCACAATTCTATCTCCTTTACCATAGCATTGGAGAAGGATAGGAACATATAAGTTAGGAAAGTGTTTAATTGGAGTAAGGGGAAACATGAGGCTATCAGGCAGGAACTTGGAAGCATAAACTGGGAACAGATTTTCTCAGGGCAACGTACAGAAATGAGGCAAATGTTTAGGTGATATTTGCATAGAGTTCTGCATAAGTATGTTCCAATGAGACAGGGAAAGGATGGTAGGGTACAGAAACTATGGTGTACAAAGGCTGTTGTAAATCTAATCAAGAAGAAAAGAAGAGCTTACGAAAGGTTCAAAAAGCTAGGTAATGATAAAGAGCTAGAAGATTATAAGGTTAGCAGGAAGGAGCTCAAGAAAGAAATTAGGAGAGCTAGAAGGGGCCATGAGAAGGCCTTGGGGGACAGGATTAAGGAAAACCTTCTGGTACGTGAAGAGCAAGAGGATAAGATGTGAATGAACAGGGCCAATCAAGTGTGACTGTGGAAAAGTGTGTATGGAGCCGAAGGAGGTAGCAGAAGTACTTAATGAGTACTTTGCTTCAGTATTCACTACGGAAAAGGATCTTGGTGATTGCAGGGATGACTTTCAGTGGTCTGAAAAGCCACTGAATAGACATTAAGAAAGAGGATGTACTGGAGCTTTTGGAAAGCATCAAGTTGGATAAGTTACCAGGACTGGACGAAGAGTTCCCCAGGCTATCGTGGGAGACGAAGGAGGAAATTGCTGAGCTCCTGGTGATGATCTTTGCATCATCAATGGGAATGGGAGAGGTTCCAGAGGATTGGAAGGTTGTGAATGTTGTTTCCTTATTCAAGAAAGGGAGTAGAGATAGCCCAGGAAATTATAGACCGGTGAGTCTTACTTCGGTGTTTGGTAAGTTGATGGAAAAGAGCCTCAGAGGCAGGATTTATGAACATTTGGAGAGACATAATAGTGAGCATGGCTTTGTCAAAGGCAGGCCGTGCCTTTCAAGCCTGATTGATTTTTTTTGTGGATGTGACTAAACACATTGATGAAGGTAGAGCAGTAGATATAGTGTATATGGCTTTCAGCAAGGCATTTGATAAGGCACCCCATGCAAGGCTTATTGAGAAAGTAAAGAGGTATGGGATCCAAGGGGACATTGCTTTGTGGATCCAGAATTGACTTGCCCACAAAAGGCAAAGTGCGGTTGTTGACGGGTCATATTCTGCAGGGAGGTCAGTCACTAGTGGTGTGTCTCAGGGATCTGCTCTGGGACCCCTACTCTTCGTGATTTTTATAAATGATCTGGATGAGGAAGTGGAGGGATGGGTTAGTAAATTTGCCGATGATACAAAGGTTGGATGTGTTGTAGATAGTGTGGAGCTTACAGCGGGACATTGATAGGATGCAAAACTGGGCTGAGAAGTGGCAGATGGAATTCAACCCAGATAAGTGTGAGGTGGTACATTTTGGTAGGGCAAATATGATGACAGACTATTGTTTTTATGATAAGAATCTTGGCAGTGTGGAGGATCAGAGGGATCTTGGGGTCAGAGCCCATAAGACGTTCAAAGCTACTATTCAGGTTGACTCTGTGGTTAAGAAGGCATACAGTACATTGGCCTTCATCAATCATGGGATTGAGTTTAGGAACCAAGAGGTAACGTTGCAGTTATATAGAACACTGGTCAGACCCCACTTGGAGTATTGTGTTTGGTTTTAGTCACTTCACTACAGGAAGGATGTGGAAACCATAGAAAGGGTGCAGAGGAGATTTACAAGGCTGTTGCCTGGATTCAGGAGAATGCCTTATGAGAATAGGTTGAGTGATCTCGGCCTTTTCTCCTTGGAGCGACAGAGGATAAGTGGTGACATGATAGAGGTGTATAAGATGATGAGAGGCATTGATCACGTAGATAGTCAGAGGCTTTTTCCTAGGGTCTTTTAAGAGTCTCCTGGCTAGGAACATGAAGCTTAGAAAAATAGAGGGCTATGGGTAATTTCTAAAGTAAGTACATTTGACACAGCATTTTAGGCTGAAGGGTCTGTGTTGTGCTGTAGGTTTTCTATGCTTTTATGTTTCTAATAGCAGTGCTTCAAGAATATTAACTATAAACCAAGTGTTGAACCCTGCCCCAACCTATAATGTCCTCAGTCAAACAGATGCTACAAGATGTGAGGAAATGGCAATACATTTTTTATGTAAGGAGAATATTAAAAACATAGAAAATCTACAGCACAATACTGATTGATACTGATTCTGGTAACCTCCATAGCCAACCTCTTAATCAGATGGTAACCATGTCAAAATTTACAAGTATTTCCAATTCAGAACTCAATAAGATTATAAGAAAGAGTCAACATCTACATGATGGCTTGAACCTGTCCCTACCACACTTTTTAAACACTGTTTTAATAAAGTTTTCAATTCTGTTTGGAAAATTATTAACACATCCCTTGAAACTGGAGTTTTTCTGGATGCCTTCAAAATTGCAACCGTCAAACCCTTACTTAAAAAGACAAATATTGATAGTGAGGTACTCACTAACTACAGACTTATAGCAAATCTTCCTTTCCTTGACAAGATTCTTGAGAAATTCATTTTTCAGCCAAATTTAACTTTCTGAATGAAAACAATATTCTTGAACAGTTTCAGTCAGGTTTTAAAGAAAACCGTAGCACGGAGCCGTCTATTATCAAAGTAGTCTGCACTGATGCCAACAGATTCTCAGTTCTAATTCTTCTAGATCTTAGTGCTGACTTCAATACAATTGATCACAACATTCTTGCATCACCTTGAGAACTGGGTTGGCCTCTCTGGTAGTTCCATTAATTAGTTTCACTCAAATACCTTAGAGAGAATAATTTTTGTTTATCTTGGAGACAAATTTTCTAAGAGATATGATGCTCTTAGATTTGGTGTTGCTCAGAGAAGTTGTCTGGATCCCCTACTCCTCTCCTAGTACTGTATTTGCCTCCCTTAATAGTCATCTTTAGAGAGCACAGTTATGTAGGTGACACACAATCGTATATCTCGCTTGAGTCTGATGATGATAACACCCTATCTTCTCTGACATCTGACATGGTGACAATAAACAACTGGATGAACAATAATTTTTTAAAACTAAAAGAAGGCAAAACTGAAATACTTTTAGTTGGTCTCACAGCTAAAAGTAATAAGCTTCTTATTAAATTTGGGAACATGCTTCCCCCTGTAAAAACAGAAGTAACAAACCTAGGTGTTATCCTTGATTCAGATTTGAATTTTAAATCCCACATAAAGAAAGTGACCAGATCAACTTTTTGACATTTAAGAAATATTACAAAGATAATTTGTTTCTGTATGTAATGATGCTGAAAAACTACTTCACATGTTTATATCAAATAGACTAGATTACTGCAGAGCACTTTTTACTGGTCTTCCAAACTGTCGAACTTCAACTCATTATGAATATCATTGCTAGACTTTTAGCTAAAACCAGTATGAGGGAGCATATCACTCCACAGAATCACTTTTGTTTTATAGTCCTGCTCAGCTCGAGGTTATCAGCCCAGATTATCTTCCACCGGTCTCTTAATTTAAACAATCTCCCTCAAAAGATAGTTGGCAGGTCAACTTATTTGGACTATCAGAATCAGAAACAGGTTTATTATCACCGAAATGTGATGTAAAATTTGTTAACTATGCTCCTAAACTGTGGAATTCAATACTTAAAACAATAAGGGATACAGACCCAGTTAATGTCAGCTCAAAACCTATGCATTTAGCTTTGCTTTTAATAAACCTCTCTTTGTCTTTTATTTTCATGTTTATTTTTATTTTTGTTTTTTATTTTATCTTCATGTTTGCACTTTTTCCCATTGTAAATAACTTAGAACTATATTGCCTGTATAAAGAGTGCTCTATAAATAAGTTAATTAATTGTTAATTATTTCACATTTTGAAAGAAATTTTCAAAGTTCAAGTTCAAGTCATATGCTGTCATATGCATACATAACCAAGGCATAAATGCCATGACAATTAGCTTTCTGCAGTAGTTGCCACAGTGCATTACCAGATGAGGACAAAACGTAAGTTAACATAGACTTAAACTGACATAGATTATAAGACCATAAGACATAGGAGCAGTATTAGGTCATTTGGCCTATCGAATCTGCTCCGTCATTTCACCATGGCTGATCCAATTTTCCTCTCAGCCCCAATCTCCTTCCTACCTTCTCCCTGTATCCCTTCATGTCCTGACCAATCAAAAGAATGATGGGTGTGTGGAACACACGACTAGGGGTGGTGGCACAAGCAGACACATTAGAGGCATTTAAGAAACTCGTAGATAGGCACATGGATGTTAGAAAAAAGGAAGAAGGCTATGTAGGAAGGAAGGCTTAGAATGATATTAGAGTAAGTTAAATGGTCGGCACAACATTGTAGGCCGAAGGGCCTGTACTGTGCTGTAATGTTCTACATTCTATAACTTAGACATGTGCAAAATAAACATAACAGTACAAGAGAAAAAGGTAGTCCAAGGTAGTGTTAGCTCAATTCAAGAACCTGATAGCTATTGTTGAATCTTGGGGAATCTAATTACTTAAATAAATATTCAAACAAAGGAAAGAGAAAAAACGCAACCTTGGTCATCTTGTACTCAGAACAGAGATAACAAAAAAATCCAGAGATAACAATTACTAGATAAATTCAAGTAGAGTGACTCTTGTTACAGAAAACTAAAAAATTTCTTCGGGAAACTGTATTGTAACTGCTGGAAAATTGGATGAACAATTACATGAAATACATAAAAATACAAGCAAGCAAAGGAAAGTTGAACTAAAAGAAAATAATAATTCTACACCCCAATTCAACAGTACTCATTAGCTTGATGTTGTGGTGCCACAAACATGGCTATATAGATTTGTGGCTGGATGAGATTTCCTGGTATTCAGGTTTCCTGCCACATCCCAAGGAAATGTAATAGGGTATGTGGCCACTATAAATGTGAACCAGGCAGGGAATCAGAATCATAAACACAAGAGATTCTGTAGATGTTGGAAATACAAAGCAACAGCCATAAAATGTTGGAGGAACTCAGCAGGCCAGGCAGAATCTATGGAGGGAAATGAACAGTGGATGTTTCAGGCTGACACCCTTCACCAGAATTGGATAGGAAGGGGAAAGAAGCCGCCAGCATAAGAAGGTAGGGGGAGAGGAAGGAGTACAAATTAGCAGGTGAGAGGTGAAGCCAAGTCAGAGGAAGGGGGAATGACGTGAGTTACAGTGGGGTGGAGTGGATAGACATGTGAAAGAGAATAGGTTACAGGGAAATGAGATGGGGGAGTGATCTGATGAAATGGGATTGAGGGAAATTACCTGTAAACTGACAATGATTTGATGGACCAAATAACCTCCTTCCATGATAAGAGAAAATACGGTAAGAGACCTAGTGCTAACCACAATGTGTCTATATTGATGTGTAATAATTACTAAGGAATTACCTTCCTTGAAGCAATTCCCAGTTCCAGATCTCTAGAATAATATCAAATATCTGACACATGCCATCAGCCCTTCTACCTGTGGAAGTGAGAACACTCCTGAACCATTCGCACCTTCCAACACTAGGGTGGGAGCCCAGTCATAACTTCTTCAGAACACATTCAAATATTTAAATGTGATCAATTTCCCAGATGTGATCTTCCCTAACAAATTCATGTCGATTGTTCTTGATTAATTTATCCTTCCACATGAAGTCTTGTGCTATGACTCAGATTTGATCTCAGTAATTTGCCTACCTCGCAAGTTGGACTACTGGCTGACAATTATATAGAACATAGAATGTAGAACAGTACAGCACATTACAGGCCCTTCAGCCCACAATGTTGTGCCGACCCTCAAACCCTGCCTCCCATATAACCCCCCCACACCTTAAGTTCTTCCATATACCTGTCTGGTAGTCTCACTAGTGTATCTGCCTCCACCACTCACTCAGGCAGTGTATTCCATGAAACAACCACTCTCTGAGTAAAAAACCTTCCTCTAATATCTCCCTTGAACTTCCCACCCTTTACCTTAAAGCCATGTCCTCTTGTACCGAGCAGTGGTGCCCTGGGGAAGAGGAGCTGGCTATCCACCCTATCTATTCCTCTTAATATTTAGTACACCTCTCATCCTCCTTCTCTCCAAAGAGTAAAGTCCTAGCTCCCTTAATCTCTGATCATAATCCATACTCTCTAAACCAGGCAGCATCCTGGTAAATCTCCTCTGTACCCTTTCCAATGCTTCACACATCCTTCCTATAGTGAGGTGACCAGAAATGGACACAGTGCTCCAAGTGCGGCCTAACCAGTTTTATAGCGCTACATTATTACATCGCGATTCTCAAACTCTATCCCTCGACTTAGGAAATCTAACACCCCATAAGCTTTCTTAACTACCCTATCTACCTGTGAGGCAACTTGCAGGGATCTGTGGACATGTACCCCCAGATCCCTCTGCTCCTTCACACTACCAAGTATCCTGCCATTTACTTTGTACTCTGCCTTGGAGTTTGTCCTTCCAAAGTGTACCTCACATTTCTCCGGGTTGAACTCCATCTGCCACTTCTCAGCCCACTTCTGCATCCTATCAATGTCTCTCTCTAATCTTCGACAATCCTCTATACTATCTACAACACCACCAACCTTTGTGTCATCTGTAAACTTGCCAACCCACCCTTCTACCCCCACATCCAGTTTGTTAATAAAAATCACGAAAAGTAGAGGTCCCAGAACAGATCCTTGTGGGACACCACTAGTCACAACCCTCCAATCTGAATGTACTCCCTCCACCATGACCCTCTGCCGTCTGCAGGCAAACCAATTTTGAATCCAACTGGACAAACTTCCCTGGATCCCATGCCTTCTGACTTTCTGAATAAGCCTACTGTGTGGAACCTTGTCAAATACCTTACTAAAATCCATGTAGATCACATCCACTGCACTACCTTCATCTATATGCCAGGTCACCTCCTCAAAGAACTCTATCAGGCTTGTTAGACATGATTTGCCCCTCTCAAAGCCATACTGACTGTCCCTGATCAGACCATGGTTCTCTAAATGCCCATAGATTCTAACTCTAAGAATCTTTTCCAACAGCTTTCCCACCACAGACGTAAGTCTCACTGGTCTATAATTACCCGGACTATCCCTGCTACCTGTTTTGAACAAGGGGACAACATTCGCCTCCTTCCAGTCCTCCGGTACCATTCCCATGGACAACGAGGACATAAAGATCCTAGCCAGAGGTTCAGCAATCTCTTCCCTCACCTTGTGGAGCAGCCTGGGGAATATTCTGTCAGGCCCTGGGGACTTACCTGTCCTAATGTATTTTAACAACTCCAACACCTCCTCTCCCTTAATATCAACATGCTCCAGAACCTCAACCTCACTCATATTGTCCTCACCGTCATCAAGTTCCCTCTCATTGGTGAATACCAAAGAGAAGTATTCATTGAGGACCTCGCTCACTTCCACAGCCTCCAGGCACATCTTCCCACCATTATCTCTAATCGGTCCTACTTTCACTCCTGTCATCCTTTTGTTCTTCACATAATTGAAGAATGCCTTGGAGTTTTCACTTACCCTACTTGCCAAGGCCTTCTCATGCACCCTTCTTGTTCTTGTTCTTCTCAGCCCCTTCTTAAGCTCCTTTCTCCTATATTCCTCAATAGACCCATCTGATCCTTGCTTCCTAAACCTCATGTATGCTGCCTTCTTCCACCTGACTAAATTTTCCACCTCACTGTCATCCATGGTTCCTTCACCCTACCATTCTTTGTCTTCCTCACTGGGACAAATTTATCCCTAACATCCTGCAAGAGATCCTTAAACATCGACCACATGTCCATAGTACTGTTACGAACCCTGTAACTGGGTGTTTTACCAGCAAAGATAGGAGTAGCCGTTGAAGTCTGATGATACTATTTTTAACAGTATTTATTAGTAAAAATACACAAAAATAATATCACTGCAAATATACAGATAATATACGTCCAATACTAAACCTAAAAGTGTGGGTATAATAATAATCAATAAGAAATAAGCTCTATCGTTGTCTAGGGGATAGTGAATTGTCCGATCGAAATATAAAGTTCAGTTCAGTTCATACAGGCTGCAGTCGTTGTTGATCACTGTGTTGCAATTGTGTGTGAGAGAGAGAGAGAGAGAGAGAGAGAGACTTGCCGACTTTCCTTGTACGATCGTGATCCGTATCCGTCCTTTAGCTAGACTGTTCCGTGGAGGACTCGTCACCTAGGCAAGGGTGGACCCCCACCGGTCTCGTAGCATCTCTCCTGGTGCGTCTGAGGGGTGTTCCCCAAACCCTACCTTTATCCCCACTCACGGGGTCTCAGATGTCAATCAGGTTGGGATGATACAACCCACTCTGGCTGCCCCCTGAGGGGTTTCAATGAATAGTACAGTACTCAATATACAATTCCTCCTTCAAGAGACAATAGCAGTAATCTCTCTCTTTGTCAATAGGAGACATTCCACCTTGTGTATTCTGGCGTTGTCTCTCTCTCATTACTGACATGCTGTGTATCTCTCTCACTTCCTGGGTATCAGACCCAAAATAATAGCGATCTTGCGATTCTCAAAAAGGGAGGGGGGGTGGGCATTGGCGATTCTGTACCCTTCTGCCCATCAGAGTTGCTCCTCATTCGTAACACTGTATAGACAAGAATAGACTATTTCATAACATTTGGAAGAGACAAAGACAAAATAAACACCTGTGGAATTGGGACAATAGATGCAAGTGACCATGCACCTATATATTTATCCATTGATTTTGACCCACAACCAAACAATACTATTTGGAAACTAAATTCTACTCAATGATCCGTACTTTAAGGAACAAATTGAAAAAGAAATTGGTCTCTATTTAGAATTTAATGATAATGGAGAGGTTTCACCTCCCATTTTATGGGATACTCTGAAGGCTGTCTTAAGAGGGAAAATTATAGCAATATCTTCATATAAGAAAAAAATAAGGAATAAAACATTAGAGCAATTACAAAATAGGCTGAAGAAACTAGAGAAAAACACAAATTGAATTTGGCACAGGATACATTAAGGGAAATTAAAAGAATTAGGAATGAAATTAATAGTTTGGCTATGCAAGAAATCAGGAAAAATTTAATGTTTATGAAAGAGACATTATGAAAGTGGATCAAAATCTATGAAAATACTGGCGTGGAAACTGAAAAAAAAGATAGCAGAAAATACAATTCATAGAATTAGGGACACAAGAACAAAAATGATAAAAAAATAAGCTTAGTAAAATTCAAGAAAGTTTTGAAGTGTTTTACAAAACTCTATATTCCAAAGTTTAAGGGGGAAGCATAACCCAAATTGACACCTTCTTGAATTCTCTAGAGTTACCCACTTTATTTTAGTGAAGAACAAAATAGAATGATAACTGCTGACATAACTGAAGTTGAATTAAAAGTAGGCTTAAATTAAGCAAGTCACCAGGATCAGATGGGTATACGGCAGAGTAGTACAAAGAATTTAAAAATGAGTTAATTCCTGTTTTACTCCCCACACTGAACTGGGCTCTAAAAAAGGCACAAATGCCACCCAGTTGGAAGGAAGCGATAATCTCAGAAGGGAAGGATAAAATGGAATGCGGGTCATTTAGACCTATATCTGTTCTTTATGTAGATTATAGATTATTTACCTCCATCATGGTCAAACGATTAGAGGAGTTTCTACCCACACTGATATGTTAACAATCAGACAGGTTTTATACGACAACGCCAGACGCAAGACAACATATGAAGGACACTTCACATTATGGAACATGTACAAAAAAATAAAATCGAAGCAATAGTGATAAGTGTGGATGCTGAAGAGACATTTGATTCAGTTAATTGGAATTTTCTTTACAGAGTTTTACATAGATTTGGTTTCCAAGAAACAATTATTAAAACTATACAGACACTATATGACAATCCTACTGCTAGATTTAAAATCAATGGATATTTATCAAATAGTCTTACTCTAGAAAGGGGCACAAGACAGGGTTGTGCATGATCACCACTACTCTTCGCATTATATCTGGAATCATTAGCTCAATACATCAGACAAAATGAAGATATCAGGGGAATTGCTATTAAAGGGACATAGCCTAATAATTTCTTTTTTTTGTAATTTATTTTTTATTGCAGTTCATCATTAAACAAACATTTCCATAAGATGTATTTCAGACATTGTACGTCATATTATCAAGGTCAAAGAATTGTCAGATAAAGGACTGAAGGTTTCAAATCTAGTCAAGTTGGAGTTAGAGAGCAGTGGGGAAATTAGATATCTTATCACACAGGGAAAGGACGATTGTGGCCAAGTCTGAGGTGAATGATATAATAGGCCTCCATATGAAAGGTACCAGAAAAAAGGTCATGTTGTAATGTGAGTATTATTAAAAGTTAATACTAATCAGGAAGCTGTTGGTAGCATAAGGTGGGATCCGGGGTTGGCGGGGTCTTTACTTCCACTCTTTTTACTCCCAGTGTGTATTGTATATAGTTCCTCCACTCATACTGCACGAGGTACCTGGAAGCCTCTGAACTGTAAATATCATTTGCCGTCCCCGATAAAGATGCTCTTTTGGCCATCAAGTTGTCAAGTGGTCTTTTTGTAAAGAAGAAGTTACCACATATTTTTGGCGACAAGGTAAACTGGTTTTGTGAACAGGTTAGCGCCGTTTTCGATCAGGAGCTGTGAATGGGCGAGGAGCCTCGTGTTCGGATGACTACGTTCGGAACAGTCCGTGTGTTCAACGAGCAAATCGAGGAGTGGCCAGAGTACAAATAAAGGTTGGGCCACTTTTTCTGTGCTAATGGAATTACTGAGGAGGCTAAGAAGCACTCTATTCTCCTGAGTGTGTGTGGGGCAAAGATGCACAAGCTGATGCGGAACTTAGCTGCTCCACGGAAACCGGGAGAAATTCCACTCGAATAAAGCCTTTGGTGATAGTTCAACGGTTCAAGTTTCACAGCTATGTCCAGAAGCCAGGTCAGTCTGTGGGTGATTTTGTGGCCGAGCTTCGGCAGCTATCAGAGCATTGCAATTTCGGAGCTGTGTTGGGTGACAGATTAGTATGCGGCATTAATAATAACGCTGTACAATGCTGCTTGTTGGGAGAAACCCCACTGTTGACTTTCAAGTCAACATCCCTAGAGATTGCTCAAGACATGGAGATGGCTCCTGATAATGCCAAGGATATACAGAAAGGATATGGGGGTCGCAGTCAGTGGCAGTGCTCCAAGTCAGGAGGGAGGCTGGTAAACAGGCAAAGTGGGTGGAATGTTTTCGGTTTGGAGGAACACTATGCAAATGTTTGTAAATTCAAAGATATTGTCTGTCATGCTTGTAGTAAAAAGGGACATTTAATTAAAGAGTGAAGGAGCATAAAGGGTAAGGTTAAGCCTGGGCAGGGGAAAGCTCAACAGACTCAGGCAGCCACACACCACCCAGGAGAAGCAGACGGAGAGGCCGTGTGTGCCGACATGTTTGGGGTGGAAACGGATGAGGGACCACCTGAACCATATTATGCCACAGTCACTGTCAGGGGAAAGGACATCAAGTTCGAGATTGATTCAGGGGCTACTGCATTGGTCATTAGTGAGGAGACCTACAGGAGGACGTGGGGGTCCAACCTGCCTCCCATCAGACCATCTAAGCTCCAACTCAGGACCTATACGGGGCAGCCCATACCTCATTTAGGGGTGTTATATGTGAATATTTCGGCCGGGGGCCAGAAGGCTGAAGCCAGGCTGGTGATAGCTAAGAGCAGTGGGCCCAGTCTTTTGGGCCGCGATTGGCTTCACAAAATCTGGCTCAACTGGCATGAATTTAAATATGCACACATGACGGAAGAGCATGAGGCAGATGAAGTCGCTGATGGCAATGTGAGTGACAGACATAGTCCGGACACATTTGAGAGTGAGCTCGCACTGCAGCTTGCGGCTCTTCAGCCTTTTACAGGAGCAATTGAAGTTACCCCCTCGGCACTGAAAGCCAGCACGCCACTTCTAGTACGGCGAAGCAGTGACCCAGCTCTTGTACCACCTGCCCAGTTACAGCAAGGTGCATCTCAGCCTGATGATCCCGCTAACAGGAAACTGCATGTGAAGCAAATCATAACAGTAACAAACGAGGCACCTGCAGACAATGTCAGAACAGAGCCTCCAGGACCACCAGACAAGCATTCAGAAAGCACTCTAAGTGATTTGACAAAAAAAAGTAGAATTTTCTGGAGGTGGTGGCCCCCCTGGGAATCCTTGTGGTGCCTTTTAACTCTACGCTGAGTGGAAGATTCCTTGGCCTGAGTATTCATGGTATTGACGAGAACAACCATTCAAGAAAAGAGAACCTGCTCCAGGAGAATGAATGTATCATCAAAATCAATGACTGTGATTTAACAGACCTTTGTTCAAACACAAGAGGTTTTCCAAAACGCATTGCGATTTCCTGCTTTTGAACTCCAGTTAGTTCCAAGTTATAACAAGGAACTCTATGAAAAATTTGCAATTGGGTCTATTCAAGAACCAAAGTTCAGTGCGTTCCAAGCTAGGTGGCAAACCTGCAGATGCCATTTATCCCAATAATGCTGAGAATAGCTTGCCACCGATTTCAAAGAAGCTCAGTAGTCCAAAACAGCTAAGGAGCAATGACCACTTAATGCATACCAGGAAAGCATGTCCACTGGTGACTTTGCTAGAGGGAGAGACACTCGCAGAGGGGGCAGAGTTCCCGAAAAGGATGGACATACTCACTCAAACACACAGACCCCTCTTGTGTCCCCAACAGTAGATCCACCCAAAACATCTTCAGCAGCGGTGCCTACTGGGTCACGGGGGGTAGTGCATAGATCGCAGTGCCCTCGCAAACCTCCTGACAGACTGAATCTTTGATTGGATAGTTTCTTTTGTTGTTAGATTGAATGTTGAATTTGCCATGTTTTTAGGTGATTTTGTATTGGTAACCTGTTGCTAATGATATCACTGTTTTTATTTCCCAGTTCTTCTATATTCGGGGAATGTTGGATTTTAAAGGGGGAGAAGTGTTGTAATGGGAGTATTATTAAAAGTAAGTTAATACTAATCAGGGAGCTGTTGGTAGCAAGAGGTGGGATCCGGGGTTGGCGAGGTTTTCGGCTCTTTTTGCTCCCAGTATGCATTGTATATAGTTCCTCCACCCATGCCGCATGAGGTACCTGGAAGCCTCTGTATTGTAAATATCATTTGCCATCCCAGATAAAGATGTTCTTTTGGCCATCAAGTTGTCGAGTGGTCTTTTTGTAAAGTAGAAGTTACCACAAGTCAGTGATATCATAAAGGATCCCACACACTCTGCTCATGGACTGTTTGTCCCATTCCCATTAGGAAAGAGGCTACGTAGCACTAGTAAGGCATTACTTGGATTATTGTGAGTAGTTTTGGCCCCTTAATAAGAAAGGATGCGCTGACATTAGAGAGGGTTCCAGGAATGAGTACCTTATTGTATGATTGATGGCTTTTACTTGCTGTAATTAAGAAGAATGATGCAGGATCTCAATGAAACCTTTCAAATATTGAAAGCAACACACTCAAAATGCTGGAGGAACTCATCAGGCCAGGCAGCAACTATGAAAAGTTAACAGATATAGAGTAATAACTGTTCCTGAGCCTGGTGACGTAGGATCTAAGGATCCTCTATTTTCTGTCTAATGGTAGTAGTGAGAAGAGCCTGGATAGTGGGGATCTTTGATGATGAATTCTGTTTTCTTATACAGCACCCCTTGTAGATGTGCTCAATGGTAGGGAGAGGTTTGGATGGTACACCATTTTCTGTAAAAAGTGAGAGAAAAGTCCTCTTTTTATGTGACACTCAGTTTTCAATCCATTTCCTCCAATACCTTAATTAATATACCAGCCTCTTGTGTAGCACCATGTGAATGCCTTCTGGAAGTCTTACACTGAATCTGCAGGTTCCCTTCTGTTAACTTCGGTTCAGGAACATTCAACCAGGAGGCTCCTGAACCAGCCTGGATAGTCAGTCACCTCAGCACTGAACTGATTCCACAAACTATGGACTCATTTTCAAGGACTCTTCAACTCATCTTCTCAATATGTTTGTATGTATGTGTGTCTGCATTTATTTATTTGTTTTTAATTTGAGCAGCTTGTCTTCTTTTGCATATTGGTTGTTTGTCAGTCATTCTTTGTGTGTAGATTCTACTGTATTTCTTTGTTTACTGTGAATGCCTGAAAGAAAATGAGTCTCAAGGTAGCATATGGTGACATACAAGTAGATTGATAATAAATTTATTTGAACTTTGAACTTTTTGCGTGATTGAGATTTTTACAAATTCCTCCCTGTTGTTTGAAATTATCCCATCTATTTGAAATATTGGCAGTATTATTCTCATAAAGGAATGCAATTTATAAGAAGGATGTGGAAACATTAGAGAGGGTGCAGAGGAATTTAGCAGGATCCTGCCTGTCTTATGACGTGCATCCTGCATGTCTTATGAAAATAGGCAAACCAAGGCTTTTCTCTTGGAGAGAAGAAGAATGAGACATGACTTGATGGAACTATACAGGATGATGTCAGGCTTAGATAGAATGAACAACCATCACCTTTTTCCCAGGGCAGAAATGACTATACAAGAGGGCATAAACTTGTTTGGAGGCAAGTACAAGGACGTCAGAGAGTGGAGGGTGAATGGAACATGCTGCTGGGGGTGGGGGGGTGGTAGTAGAAGCAAATGCATTAAGGACATTTAAGAGGCTATTAGATGGGCAAGTGGATTAAAGAAAGGGTTATGTGGGATGGAAGGAGGAGATTGATCTTGGAGTAGATTAAAGGGTCAGCATAACATCATGGGCTGAAGGGCCTGTAGTTTGCTGTACTGTTCTTAGTTCTATATTCAATCAAATTTACATGTAAATCATGTAAATTAATGCCAAAAATGCTCCTCACCTCTCGTGCATCTCCACAGGAGTTTTGAGATATGTATCAGGTCTAAAGGGATTTCTAATGTAAATTTTTGTAATACCTGTTAGGGCATATTCTGGAGTTAGGGTAGAAAGCAAATATTAATTTTCAACAGCACCCAGTCTTCAGATTTGAATGTGGATTGCAGACTGAATTTAAAATGCAGCTCAGAACAGTGGTCATCCTGGAGCTGCAGGCTGGGGTCGAATGCAAACCAGGAAACACCCATTCAAAGCACACAAAATGCTGGAGGAACTCTGCTGGCCAGGCAGCGTTAATGGAAATTAGTCAGTTTGGGGCCAAGACCTTTTCATCAGGATTTCCAGCATCTACAGAACTTCTCATGAGAAACCCATTCACCTGAAACGCCTGCATATGTATAACACAGCTAGAAACAAAGGTGATTAACACTCATTGTGGCTGTGTTGGTGTGTTACAATTATGTGCATCTTAAAGAAGGCATCCTGAATGCATTGTAACTTTAAAAAACTGCCCTGTTGTTACACTTGTTATTTAATATATAAAATGTGATGTAACACAAAGACAAGAAAATCTGCAGATGCTGGAAATCAAAGCGACACACACAAAATGTGATGTAATGTTGAGTCAGGAAGCCTCTTCTTCCAAGAGTCTCTCCAGTATGATGTTTGCTTGTTTCCAGAATAAAGATTTTGATATTGCAAGCTTCAGTGACTCCTGGAGACTTTGAACACAGTCACAATACCTAAGTAAGGCGTGTCTTTTAGAAACACAGGAAATCATTGACGAAATGTACAACAATTTCTAAATCATTCTACAATCATTTCTGGCCTCAGTACATATTAGTAAAAGCATCAAAGGGTATGGGGAGAAGGCAGAAGAATGGGGTTGAGAGGGTTAATAAATCAGCCATGTTGGAATGGCAGAACAGACTCAGTGGGCCAAATAGTCTAGTTCTGCTTCTGTGCCTTATGGTCTTATAGTCTTTGTCAGAAACACACTGAGTCTCAGCAATTTGCAGAACGGTAAACTTTATTTTTCGAGTCTGCAGAGTCGGACCCAACCAGCTCCTGCTAGATTGAGTGCCGAATTACACTTTGCACAGTTTTTTTATACCCTAGTTGTTTACGACTTTGTGAGTTGCACCCATGTGAGGTGCAGACATTCTTCCTTAATCTCATTACAAAATTACAAATGTGACTACCCTTTGGCCCACTTATCAGCCTCAGCGCATTAACACCGTTATTGTTCAACCGTTAAGCATGTCTTCCCGTTACCTGTATCGCTTCTTTAATCAGCAAGCTATTGTTTCATCCTGATTTTGCAAATTGGTTTATACGTTGCCCTGCAAGTTGCTTTGCACGTTCTTTCTGTGTCAGCACATTCTAAATGGACTCCTTAAGAATCATTTCTCTCAATCCACCCTTTTTCTTTTTAGAATGTGCTATCAGTTGGGCTTTTGCCACGGGTTTACATAGGCTTCTTCCTCTAGCTCTATTTCCCTTTGTAGGAGTACCTGAACAGGATCAGCTGGGGCCCCTGGTTGCATGACTTGTCTTGCCACCCTAGCTACTAGCTCCCGCAAGCAGGGGATCAGACATGGTAGCAGAAGGAGGACCATCAATCCCCCTCCTATAACCCCTAAAGCGGTTCGCCACCAGCCTCCTGTCAACCATCCGTCCAGCCAGTCCCAATACCCCAGCGGCTTCCAGGTCTGTACCGGCACGTGGGCCAGTTTCCTTATTTTATCTGATATTTTTTGAACCACCTTTCCGTTGTCATCTATCTTTAAGCAGCAGTTGGTTAGATTAAACTTTCCACATACTCCTCCTTTTTGTTGTAGTCATAACATTTCTCGTTTACATGCGAGTGTGATACAAAGGACCCTGGAAAAACCGTCATGCCCACCCTTACCGTCGTCCTGCACTTATCACATCCCCCTTCAGCGCTTCTCAACAATAGCAGTATATACATTACAGTCCCAAAGTTCATTCTGTCCGTCTTTTGAGCTTTAGCACCATCGGGTCTTCTCCCTGGACGCAAGTCCATTCTGCACCTTCTTCGGGCTTTACGGGTCCCTTGATTCTCGCGGCGTGGGTCCACCCTTTTTCTTTTGTCCTTACTGCGGCTTCGGTGGTCAGTAGCACCTGGAATGGGCCTTCCCACTGCGGCTGTAACTTCTCTGGCTTCCAAGTCTTAATCAGGACCCAGTCACCGGGCTGAGTTCGGTGGAGTGCGAAGTCCAGAGGTGGGGTTTGTGCGAGTAACCCCTTCCTGCGCAATTCTGCAAAAGAACGAGACAGTGCCTGTAAATAGTCCCTTACAAAGACATCTCCCCCTTGCAGGGAAGGATAGCCCTCCACCTTGTTCCAATATGGAAGGCCAAACAACATTTCATAAGGGGATACTCCTATATCTTTTCGAGGAGCCGTGCGGATTCTTAGTAGGGCCAGGGGTAGACACTTGGTCCAGGGTAGCTTGGTTTCCATCATTAGTTTTGTCAATTGCGTCTTCAAAGTACTGTTCATCCTCTCAACTCTTCCTGAGCTCTGAGGGTGCCAGGGGGTGTGCAGCTTCCACTGGATTCCCAAGGCGTCACAGATTAACTGGTGTGTTTTTGAGGCAAAGTGTGTTCCCCTATCTGAATCAATAGACCCCATTATTCCATATCTCGGGACTATATTTTCTAATAGGATCCGTGCCACTGTAGGGGCGTCCGCTTTAGTGGTTGGGAATGCTTCCACCCACCTAGTGAAGTGATCCACAATTACTAACAGGTACTTCCATCTCTGAACTTGTGGTAGTTCCGTAAAGTCTATTTGGATCCGATGGAACGGTCGGACGGCTAGTGTTTGTCCCCCTTTATGGGTGGCACGCATCATTTTCTTGTTTACCTTTTGGCAGGTGTAACAGCCCCACACCTCCTGTTGAGCTAGTGTGAATATCCCATTACAAACATAGTCCCTTAGGATAGTGTCGCACATAGCTTGCACTCCGCAATGGCTTTGTTGGTGTAGTTGTTGCAGTATATGACGAGTTACTTCCTTATTCAGTACTTGCCGTCCGTCGGGGGTCGTACACTCGCCTTCTGATGTTTGTCGGGCTCCCAGCTGGCTCATAGCGTCTATTTCTACTTGGGTGAATACTGGTAGTTTGTTAAGCCCTTCCCTTATTGGTATCAGGGTTAGAAGTCGGACCGTTTTTTCCATTGCTGCCCGCTTGGCTTCTTCATCTGCGAGCCGGTTTCCTATTGCTTCCGGGACTGTTCCTCGTTGATGTCCTGGAACGTGAACCACTGCAATTTCTTGTGGTAGTGTTAGAGCTTCCAGAGTCATGCTTATCATTTGTTCGTGAGCTAATTCCCTTCCCCTGGCTGTTATCAACCCCCGTTCTTTCCAAATCTTTCCGAAGGTGTGTACCACTCCATAGGCATACTTAGAATCGGTGTATATAGTGCCTATTTTGTTTCTTAACAGTTGCAGTCCTCTCTGCAAGGCATATAGTTCACAAGACTGGGCTGACCAATTACCTGGGAGCCGGCCGGACTCCACCGTCTCCCTAGTCCTCCCGTCTATAATAGCATATCCACTGTGTCGTACCCCATTGATGCATCTGGAGGAGCCGTCGATATATAGTTCCTCGCCTTCAATTAGGGGAACTTCTTGTAGATCTTCCCTACTTTTTGTCTGAAGGTCTGTTAGCTCCACGCAGTTATGCTCGGTTTCCTCCCCTGTTGATTCCCCGTATAAGAACTGTGCCGGGTTACAACTATTGTTCTTTTCAAAGCTTAAATCATCCCCGACCATCAGAATGGTTTCGTATTTCAGTATGCGAGAGTCCGTCAACCACCGCTGAGCTTTTTGGGCTAAGAGGGTGCTAACGGAGTGCGGGGTATACACCGTCATTCTTCCCCCAAAGGTTAATTTCCGTGCTTCTTCTACTAGTACGGCTGCTGCCGCTACGGCTTGTATGCACGTCGGCCATCCCCGGGATACCGGGTCTAACATTTTTGATAAAAAGGCCACAGGTTGCCGCTTTCCTCCTTTTTCTTGGGTTAGTACTCCTAACGCAGTTCCTTCATTGTTTGTTGCATACAGCTGAAAGGGCTTTTCCAGTGCTGGCAGTGTTAATACCGGGGCCCGAATTAGTTGCCCTTTTATTTTCCTGAACTTCTGTTCTTCTTCTTCGGTCCAGCTGATTATTCCCCGGTCTTCCTTTGCCAATTTGTCGTACATAAACTTCACCAGGGAGGTATAATTCTCTATCCAAATCCGGCAATAGCCCACTAAGCCCAGAAATTGTCTTATTTCCTTCTTTGTCCTGGGAAGCGGTATTTTAGTTATTCCCGCTATTCTTTCTGGGGTTATTTGGCGGTGCCCTTTACTGACTCTGTGTCCGAGATATGTTATTTCCTTCTCGACAAATTGCAGTTTCTTCTTGGACACCCGCAATCCTTTTTCTCCTAGGTAATTCAGGAGTCTTATAGTATCGTCTCGCACTACCTCCTCTGCTGGTCCCGATAGTAGTAGGTCATCGACATACTGTAATAGTTGGTTCTTTTCGGTACAATGGAATCCAGCCAATACTTGCTCCAGTACCTGTTCGAATAGGTTTGGGGACTCCGTGAACCCTTGGGGCAAGACGGTCCACCGGAGTTGCTTCTTCCGCCCAGTGAATGGATTTTCCCATTCAAATGCGAACATATCTCGGCTACCTTCCTCCAACGGGCAACTCCAAAAGGCATCTTTTAGATCTATCACACTGAACCATTCATGTTCAGGAGGTGTTTTGCTCATTAATGTATAGGGGTTAGGCACTACCGGGTATCGTGTTTGGACTACCGCATTTAAGCCTCTCAGATCTTGAACCATTCGATACGTGCCGTCGGGCTTTCGGACCGGTAGGATGGGGGTATTAAAGGGTGACATACATTCTTCCAGGAGTCCATCTGATACTAATGTCTCAATTACAGGTTGTAATCCCCTCCTCCCTTCCATGGCAATGGGATATTGCCGTCTTCTCACCGGGCGGCTGTTTGGCAACAGGGTGATTTTCAGTGGGGTGATGTCCAGGCCGCCCCGATTACCTTCTTGATACCAGACACTGGCCTTTATTTCCTGATCATCCTTTTCAGTCATTACGAACAGTTTCACCTGAATTTCACCTTGATATGGCACCGTCCCGATCCCTAGCAGTGCCTGCAAATCTCTTCCCAATAAGTTGAATCCAGCTGACGGAAGTAATAACACATCCTGGATACCTTCCCGGTCGTCGCATTTTATCTGTACATCTTCTATTATTGGGACCTGCATAGTTTTTCCTCCTATTCCGGAAACCCCAATGGTTTTGGTCCCAATCTTGGTTCCCGGAGGGGCTTGGATTATACTAGTTCTTTCAGCTCCTGAGTCGACCATAAAGGTTACTTCTGACCCTTGAGGACCTAATTTTAAATTTACCAGGGGTTCCTGCTTGTATCTCGTCCCCAAGGGTTGGGACCCCTGACACCCCTATTCTTCTTCCATGAGGGCATAAGCTCGGACTTCTTTTCGATATCTTGGGCACTCCCTCTTAAAGTGGCCTTCCTCATTGCAGTAAAAACATCGTGCCGCCCTCCTCATCCTCCTTCCCTCAGTACAGCCGCTTCTCTCTGGCCTTGCTTCCCTTTTCTCTTTGTTCTCTGAGTTTACTTGGCGGATGGTTTGAACCATTACTTTCGCTGCCTTTTTCTGATTTTCCTCATCTCTCTGGACATAGACCTTTTGGGCCTGTCTCAGTAATTCACTCAGTGGTTTTTCGTTCCAATCTTCCTGTTTCTCAAGCTTCTTCCGGATGTCTTGCCATGCTTTTGATACAAATTCAATTCGTATGAATTGTTCCCCTACTGCCGAATTAGGGTCCACCCCCGCATACTGTTGCACATTTTTCCGCACCCTATCGAGGAAGTCGGTTGGGCTCTCATCTTTCCCTTGGTAGTTTCCAAACGCCTTGGCAAAGTTGTGACCTTTTGGTACAGCCTCCTTATTCCCTTAATGATGTACTCTCGCCACTGTCGCATATTGCGTCTTCCCTCTTCTGCTTGTTTATCCCACTGTGGGTCGTTTGCTGGAAATTTCCGGTCCCCCGGTAACTCATTCGGCTGTTCCCTTCCCCAAATTGATATTGCAGCTTGTCGTATCATTTGCCTCTCTTGTGCAGAAAATAGCGTTCCCATAATCGCATGCATTTCTTCCCAAGTGTAAACATTAGGTCCTAAGAATTGATCCAACTGTTCTGCCAGTCCCATTGGATCTTCTAATAAAGTTTTCATATCTTTCTTAAATCCTCGTACTTCGGTACTTGTCAAAGGGACGTTTACAAATCCTGTTCCTCCCCGTTCTCCTCCCATTGGAACCTCTCGAAGGGGACACAGCTGTACCTCTTCCTTTTTTAATTCGTCTTTCTTTTTCTTATCTGCTCCTGTCACACTCCTTGTTTCGATCCTTGCTTTTGCTTTTTCCCTAACATCCCTCTCTTCCCTCTCCGGGTCTATTTCTTCTGTTTTTTCACTTTCTTCACGTTCTCCCTCTGCTCCCGCAAGGGGCGCAGAAGGCTGGACATAGGGAGGGGGTAAATGATCGAGTGGGTCCCACTTCCGCTCCCCTTTAATGCCCAATTTAAAACTCTTTGTTGTTACTCCTGGCCAGGGAGCCCAACAAAAAGCATAAGCAATTTCTTCCGGTTTTACATTTGGCTTTGAATTAATGTAAATGTTTAAGGCTTGTCGTACCCAATCCTCCTCAGACCCAAGCCGCGGCCACCAGACCGCAGGTTTTTCTATCGGCTGTTTCGACCAAATTAAACAGTACTGTATCATTTTTTTCTTTTGTTTCCCTTTTAGTCTTCCACATCCCCAATTCTCAAACATTCTACCGAGGGGGCTATCAGGAGGAACCCCCGGGTATGGTCCCGGTCTCTCCGTTTCCTCTTTCTTTTTAGAGCCACCCCCTCCCATCTTATTCCGCTCTTACTTTATCAGGAGGACCCCCGGGTAGCGATCCCGGTCTTCTCCGTCCTTACTTATTCCCGCACCTTTCTACTATA